>NC_088363.1:72374491-72409491 GCF_034508935.2 Berghia stephanieae
CCAAGCCCTTAGAAAACTCAGAGGGGAAGGTCCTACATCAATGGTGCATGAAAGCTGGTGCTTAGATGCTATTTTTAACTTCTCCGCTTAATCACGCACTAACCTAAACTCCTGATGGTGTGCAATTAACTCTCCTCGAGTTCATAGGTATGGAAAATCGAACAAATTTGTTCGATTTTCACTGAGTGTGAACTTGAGAGAGTTAAGGGGAGTCGACTGTATAAGACTTGGACACAAGGGACAACAATACACATTACTGCTTTGTCTCTTTGGTCCAGAGAAAAAGGGTATTTGGTCTAGCTTTGGTGGTGATATAAACTTAAGAGGGCTCGACACCTATAGACCAAGATCTTTTTAAATTACCCAATTTAACAAACTAGAGTTTTATGTTTTTGTTTTTGTTTTTAAGGGTTTTACGGCGCTTGCAACACATTTAGGTCATATCAGCGCCAGTAAAAAGGAAGAAAATGGGATAGTAAAAAGTTCTAGAATTACAATTAAAGCATCCAAGAAAAAGTAAGACAAAGGGGAACTGAGAACAAATAGGGATCAGATGTAGATTCCAAGAGCATACCATCAATGTACTTAGTTTGAGATCACCTCAAAGTCTCATCCAGACACAAACACAGGCCCCAACTAAGAGGAACACACTCAAATGCTTACATTATAAATTATAACAAATATAATAATACATAACAGAGAGATGATTTACAAGGAAAAAAATATCATCTCCAATACAATAACTATGCATTTGACTGTTTCCCACCCAGCCAGGACCCCGACCAGGGCCAGGACAAAACCAAGCAATCCCATTCCAAGACAAAGACAGAATGCAAGTTGGAAAACAGATATAGGGGGATAGAAGACACAATAAGTACCTCCCTGCCCACTATGGGAGGTAGGAGCCCCACCCAGAAACTAGAGTTTTAAAAATATGGTAGGTTAAGTAAAATGTAAAAATTCCAATGGTAAAAAAAAATTCCATTTAACGTTGCGGTAATAATGGAGGTCATCTTGAAAGATATACTCCAATTTTGATCACACATCATTTCTTAAGTTTTTGCTCATTTTCAATTAATTTATTTAAAATCTGCTTGGATAACATCATTACAAATAACTTGATGGTTATGTTTGGGTACTTTACATTTTTTTTTTAATCTAAAAAGTGATTTCAAAAGCATGCCCCCAAATTTCGACAAATATATGGTCTCTCTGAACCACATATTATTTAAAATGAAAACAAAAACAAAAACAACTAAACCATTATTCACTAAACTAAATTAAACAGTCTGCTAGTTGTTGCAATGAACAGAGCATATGCATAACAAATTTCAAGGCTGTAGCTGCAAAACTAAAAAAAAAAAAAAATATAGTTATAAGAAAAATGCACTTAAAAATTGAACAAGATTAAAACTATACAAATGAGTGTTTTCAAAAAATATAAATGGGTATATTAATATCAACTCATCTTTATCAGTTACTTTAAATGAGGGATAGATCATTTCTATTCCAGTTATCAGAGCTCTAACTTCCTTAAATAAAAAATGGTGAAATGCTGACTCTGCAAATCCGACCGTTTAGATGGAAGGAGAGGGGGGGGGGGGGGGGGGGTGGTGATTTCCCCTTTGGCAAATGCACCTAGAGCTATATAAATAAATATATTATTTTATCCTTGTAGCTAGTCTGAAACCATTTAAAAGCCCAACACTGACATGGTTAAGGTTCTGCAACCAAAAAGCATAAACTCAAATAGTTAAATATGAAATATTTCAAAGCACCTTAAAATGAAAAATATTTAATTAAGAACAGATGGTTTAGAAGGTAAAAAAAACAAGGACACTTTTCACAAAAAGATGAATACATATGTTTCCCTCTCAAATAATGACCCAAATTAGAACCCAAGCGAAATCAAATGGTCTCATTCCAGAACAAGAACACAAAGCCACATGGAAAGAATAAATAATAGAGAAGATATCAGGGTGAGAATCAATTGAGGAATCCTTCTTCTGCCATTAAGGCCAAAGCTTCAGATTGAAGATTGTATGGCCGATTTTTCAGTAACAGGGGTTGTAGAGGGAAGCAGGGAGCGATTTTTTGAAGTCATCAGTCAAAAGGGCTTGTTTACAATTGGTTGGTAGGGAGTTCCAAAGTCGGATGGTGGAGGGGAAGAAAGAGTAAAGATGATGGTTTGTTCTTGAGTGGGAGGTTTCAAAATTGTTTTATTGTTGTTCCATTTCAATTGGCTAGTTGGAATTTCGAGTTTTCCGTTTTGTATGGGTCCCACACTGAGCTACTATATTCCAGTATGGGCCTGACATATGTTTCATAGCATTTCTTTTTCACAGATTGGTGGCTGTGGCAGATTTGTATGTTGAGGAAGGCCATGGTTCTTATTGCCTTAGTAGCTGTATTGGCTTCGAAATCCATGCTGAGCATCAGTGAGGATGTTGTTTTTTCCAGGTGGTCCATAATTGAGCTGTATATAATGTGCTCTAAAATTTTGCAATCTCAGTGAGATTGGACAATAGTTTTCTATTAGCATTTTGTCTCCTTTCTTGAATATTGGGACGATGTCAGCCTGCTTCCAATCATTTGGCATAATTCCTTGGTCTAGTGAGGATTGGAATATAAAGGATAGTACCAGGGCAATCTCATCCGCACAGTTGTTGAGAAGTCATGCTGGAATTCCATCTGGTCCAGTTGCTTTTTGGGTATTTAAGTAATTTTGTTATGCCTTTTACATTCACATGGATGTCAGCCATTTTCTGATTCATAATATAATTTTGTTGTTTAATGTTTGTTTTAGTTTTTTAAGAGTTTTACAGCACTTGCAACACATTAAGATCATATCAGCGCCAGTAAAAAGGAAGAAAATGGGATAGTCAAAAGTTCTAGAATTACAATTAAAGCACCCAAGAAAAGGGAACACAAAGGGGAATTTGTTCAAATTGGAAACAGATATAGATTCCAAGAGCACGCTATCAAAGAACTTAGTTTGAGATCACCTAAAAGTCTCATCTACTCACACTATGCTGGTCCCAACTAAGAGGGATACACTCAAATGTTTAAAAATCACATATAATATGTAAACAAAACAATACAGTGCATAACAGGGAGATAATTTCCAAGGAAAAAAATCATCTCCCAAAACTATAACTATACATTTGACTGTTTCCCTCCCAGCTAGGGCCAGGACAAAACCAAGTAATCTCATTCCAAGACAAAGACAGAAAGCATGTTGGAAAACAGACATAGGGGGATAGAAGACACAGTATGTACCTCCCTGCCCACTATGGGAGGTCAGGAACCCCGCCTAGATTTTGTTGTTTAATGTGATTAAGTAGGTCGTCGTGTGAATCTCGTGAAAAGACGAAGCAAAATTGTTCATTGAGGATATTTGCCTTTTTTAAAGAGTCTTAATAATAAGTTCTGTGCTTGTCTTTAAATTCAGCAAAGATGTTGTTTCCACCCTTCAATTTCGCCTTAATGTATCCAAAAAGTTGTTTTTTGTTGTCTCCATTAGTAAGATTTGTCACGTGGTCGATAAGTGCTCTCCGACATTCTTTTTGTACTAAATTTTTCAATTCTTGGAATTTTGAGTGTGCTTTATCTGACTTCGATCTCTTCAGCTTTCTGTATCAGTTTTGCTTCTGTCTAATCAGAAGTTTTAATCTACCGTCAATCCAAGGTTTACTCCCATTTGGCGATGTAGTCACTTGGATTTGAGGTGACCATATTCCCCTCTGAAAGGGAATGCCACCCACCATTAAGTTGTATTGATAGTATGTTATCACAAAACAGGTTCGCACAATTACTATATGTTGAAAATAAATTATTTTTTGTCTATTTCAGTTAATTATTATGGAGCAGTAAAAGATATTAAAACATTTAACAGTATATTGCACTTCTCATGCCATCTTTCAACAATAAAATTGATATATTGATACAACAGTGAAAATAACTTAAAGTTTCAAATTCTAGTAAAATGCAAAAGATTCTGTAACATAAGGATTTATTATAGGGAATACATCACATCATTCATGCCTAGACGCAAATATAAAAAATATTATAACAATTATCACACATGCCCCATTGAGCAAACTGGGGTTTATAACATTATCTAAGGATAATAACAACAGTAATTCAATTCAATGGAATCTTTGACGACTTTCTTGAGTATTAAAATAAAGCCAGAAAATAATCTTTTTTTTACAAATTAAGAACATAATCCTTTGAGAGAGCAGAAATCCTAGAGAATAGTGGCAGTGATGTAACAAAGGCTTCAATATGTTAAATTCCTGTTACTACTCTCCTGGTATAAATGATACGATATGACGCCAGGTTAGGCTAAAAATTGTATTGTACATGCAAAGGGTTAAGTAAACAGAAAAGAAACTGGTGAAACTATCGTTACAACAATGACAGCATGGTATTCAAATTACATCCACAGAGGTATCCTGCTGTATTACTAATTCAACAATTTTTCCCTCATCACTCCTAAGGAAACAACAAATGACTAAATGAGTGGATGAAATTCCACATACCAACGCCACTCCAATGCTAATAGTAAATATACCAACTTGCTCACCTGGAGTAAAAGGATATTTATCCAAAGGAAAAAACTTATTTATCAATATTAAACCAGAAAAATGGCTTGTCTTCAAAAATGTTATCGATGTAGATTTGTAGTCGAGATACAACTATGCGGCTATCTTTGAAAGTTTTGCTGTAGCTTTAGGTATCCCAGCTATTATCTGTATCATGCAAAAGGAGTCAATGAACAATTAAAAGTAGCTGAATTGAAATTAAAACTAAACTGTCTTTATGGACACCAGATACCAGCAGAACAATTTCGGGGAGTTTTGGTTATTATTCCTCCAGATATTCCGCCAAATGACAAAAATCAGAAAAAGGGAAGTAATCCATACTTTAGGCTCTTTTTTTTAAAAACTTTGCATTTAATTAATTCCTTTCACACTAATTCTATCTTATATTTTTAACATATAAATTGAAAAATTTACTAATAGGTATAAATCTTTCAAAGCATCTCTTGCTGATATTATCTATATTAATGGTTAGTCTATACTTCCATATGGAAAAAGTCTTAACGGACAAAAATATTACACACTGAAATAGTGAGTATATATCTGACTCCTGGTTATTTCAAGTTTAAACCCATTGAATGTATCATATATCTATGAATGCATTTAATATTGTATATGTATATTAATGTATTATTATAACCTATGACATTTGATGTGTAATCACGGGTCTATCCTGAGTAGGGTAGAATCGGGTAAGTTCGCCGACGGGGAAATTCGCCGCGACCCTCCATCCCCAAGAAATAATGCTTGGTGAACATTTATCCTTACACCCCTCACGTTGGAATAGTCAATATTCAAAAGACAAGATGTGAATGTACGTATTGCTTCAGTTTGAAGGAAGCAAATGAGAAATCTTTAAGAGTTATAGCACTTCAAAATGACATGTAGTAATCAAGATGTTGCGACATCCTTGACTTTTTGATTGTAACGGCAACCCTACACTAACGTTCCCCTAGTTTGTGCAGTTGAATGTGAAGGCCCTGGTCACAAAACCAATGTTGTATTGACTTTGTGGTCATCCATATCCATTTTATTTTCATTATCAGGGTATATTATCATCAGAAAAATATTTCTAAAAATTGTAATACAATATTTCAAAAATCTATAATTTCGGGTAAATTCACCGGTACTCTCGGGTAAATTCGCCGTACATCACTATCATCATACTATAATTATTCCAAAGACGATTTTAGTGTGCAATAGACGCTGTGAGTTAGCACTAAAATATAACTAAGTTAAGAAAAGTAAATAATAAATATGTACGTGGGTTTAATAACCACAAATCAGTCGACTCGGGTATGGATGGGCAGCAGGCTATGAACTTGTGATTGGCATTGTAATGTGTCCACAGGAAGGCACTTTACATACATCATCACACTCGATTCAAGTGCCAATAACTATGTGTTAATATTGCAGTATTGGATAATGTAGAGAAATTTGAGGACAAGAAGAGTTTAAGAAATGGAAATTGTTCCTCATATTGTCTTGTAGGGAGAAAAACTAAGTACAAAATCTCGCGGCGAAGTTACCCGCCAGTAGCGGCGAAGTTCCCCGACGTGCGGCGAATGTACCCGACAACAGTGGCAGTTTTAAGAGGACTTTTGTGAATAAAATACAATATAAATCTACGTTAACACTTCACATAAAAATAATTGATTGACCAGGTAAACTTATTGTCAGTGTTTGGGTGCCCAATTGGCAAATTGGCCTCCCACGGCAGGCCAGAAGTGAGACAGTGAAAAAACGGCGAAATTACCCGATTTTACCCTAGCGCCTGAATACGGATGTTCTTCCAAATGAATTAATTACAGATTGTTGTAGCTTTGAAAAGTTTGTTACTTGTACTTTGTTTCCATTTAAGCTGTTCCATTTTTCTTTCTATCAGTAGATTTATTATTCAAGGCTTTATGCAGCTCAAGGAAGAAAAAAAAACAACCCCCCCCCCCCCCAAAAAAAAACAAAAAAAAACCCGGATTACATACGCCTTGGCTCTTACTTTTATAAACAGTTATTTTAATATGTTGATAAAAACATCCTTCTTGTATAAAAGTACTCAATTTAGAAATCAATCAAGATAAAAATATCCATGGGATACACTTTCATAAAACTCTGAACTAACAGGTTGAAAAATATATATAATTATTGAGATCCTAGACATTATGTGCAAAGTTTGTACAACACAATTTAATCAATTATGAAATTAATCACTGAAACATGATAGAATATATAACAAGTTATATTCGCAAGATTGGGTAGCATACATGACATACATCATTTTTGACCTGAAGATTATGAATAATTTAATAGAGGAAACGTGTCACTGTGTTAGATCTGGTAGATGCCTGAAAGCATCAGGTTTAATCCACACCCTCTGCACTGTGCTGTGTGACCTTGGCTTTGCCATGCTATCCCTGCAACTCACTGAGTATAAATTTTACAATGTTTGATTATAAGTCTTATAATTATGATTTTTTTAAAAATCCCTCAAAGAGATGTAATGTACTGTAAACTTTACATTATAAACAAAAAGAGCAAGAGAGATCCAACAATAATGTGGTTAGGTCCCGAAGCTTTTGGCCGTAAGTTCATGACTTAAATTTTCTGTCAAGATCTCTTAACACTTTGTCCCATACAATCCAAAAAACTGAAAATTTGCCATTAAAAAAAAAAAGATTATTTAGAAAGAGAAGCTGCTTTCACTTTTAGCAAACTTGGAATTTCATAATAAGGAGCAAACCTCTTTAAATATGAAGATCCAAACCCTATCCAGCAAATCTTCATTCACTAACTACCATACACAACACTGACGATACGATGCAACTTTTAAAATTAATACCATCAATTGGAACTATAAATTATTTCAACAGGAATCTGGCATTTCAACGTCAGGAGAATTCAAATCAGATGATGATATTGTAACATTGGGATAATGTAAAGGTTGTTGTTGTTGGTCTTGTGGAGAATGTTGTTGTTGTTGTTGTTGCTGCTGCTGTTGTTGTTGTGATTGTAGATCCATGTTAACATTTGCAATTGGAGACAGGAAAATCTGATTGGTGCTAGAGGACATCATAGATAGTTGGTGGGTGGAAGTAGCAGGAGACAAAACCATGTGTTGACCACTTAAACCTGTATAAAGAAAACATATAAACAACCATAAATAGAAATTATAAACTATTAAACCAATACTATTAAAGAGGAATAAATTATATGCATTATTAGCATGGTTAAAAGTATAATTGATGATAATGAAGGGCTCACATGAGTGTGATTTAAAAAAAAAAAAGAATTTTAAAAAGTAAAAAAAAAAGCATACCTTGACCACCCACCACCACTGGTCAAAACATCACTAGCACCACCATCATTCACTGAAACTGAAAGTCCACTTTCATCGTCACTATTACTATTGTCAGTCTCCCACTCCTCTTCATCAACACAATTTCATAGAACTATCACTCTCTTTATCTCCACATTTTACTTGTTCTTATCCAAAACTCATGACTAGCTTTCAAACGTTGTAGCTTGACCACAAGAATGAATACACCAACAAAACAAACTGAAACTGAACGTAGAATTTTTCTCCCGTCAGGCTACGATCATTAATAACTCCATACAAAGAGTTCCTCTGTTTAGATACTTTCATTGTTACAGCATCTTGATCACTGGTATACCGGTGACATTCATGCAATGGACTATAATAGGCATCGCTGGTATAACGGTGAGGAACATGTGAAAGGGTTTAACTCTTTTTTATTTTTTTAATGAGATAAGTATCGCAAGCAGCGTAAAAAAGAAAAAAAAATCGGAAAAACAAAATCAAATAAAACATCACTGTCTACAACTGTTGCTGACTTGGGTGCCAAATCTTTATGAAAAAGACGTTCAGCTAGGATAATCAGTAACAGACTAACACTAACATCATGGCTAGGTCAAAATGATGTCATTTTTATAAGTTGCATGGCACTAGAATCTTTCCATGCCCACAGGGTAACGACATGAAACGGAACAAAGTACACCATCAAATTACGAAGAAATTAAAATATTAAAAACTATCAAGGTTCCTAATATATTTGGAAAGATGTATTTTTTGTTTATGGCTGTGTCTCTTGTACTGTTTTATTGTTTTGAAGTGTTTAATGAGGTCATTTTACCGTCTGTTTCCCACTGATATCAATTGTATTCAGTCTGTATCAAAAAATGCTATTTTATCAAAGTCTATATAAATCTTTTATATTGGAATGAATAACCAAAAAAAAATAATTAAAAAACAAAACAAAAAGAAAATAACTGTAGAATGTTTACATGTAATTTTTTCAGCAATACACAGAGCTTCTTGCAAAAGGAATTTGGGACTACATAAATGATCTACTAAGATCGTTTCAAATGCCAAAATTTTGCAAACAATTTAATTTTTATCACTTGCAACACTGGTGAGGTGGATCAGCTACAAAGTTATCTATCTGAACTCTGAAACAAACCTCTTAAGTAATGAACATAGAAAATGAAAATGAGAAGGATAGGAATACCTGATGCATCTTGATGTAACACAATCTGCTGAGGCTGATAATGTTGATGGTGACCGTGCAACAAAGAGGTCTGATGAGGCTGTTGTTGTTGTATTTGGTGCAGCACATGCTGCTGTTGTTGTTGAGAGCCAGACTGTGCTGCTATATCCATGCTGACATTAGCAATGGGTGAGATAAATATCTGACCTGGATTAGGACTCATCATGGCAAGTTGATGGCCACTGTTCCCTGGTGCAAACACCATTGAATCTGCTGGTAGGCCTAGAGAGAGAGAGAGAGATGGTTAAAACTGCATTAAATTTGCAATGAAGCTTAGAATGGTAAAGAGTTTTAAATCAATTTCAATGTATTGCCTTCAATGTAAGTGACTGGTTGTTGGAAAGCAGGGGAAAAACACACACACACAGACAAGTAGAATAAGCATAAAAGTAACATTCTCCATAAATCTCTCGATATTTCACCTGCTGAGTATTGACTTTTAGGTTGGCTTTTAACAACATGTTTTTTGCTATACAAAAACATTGCACAGTTTGTTAAAAAAAAAAAGTCAGACAAAGAGGACTAGTTCAAATCGGAAACAGAGGATTCCACAATAATCCCATTCATGTGAATATTTTGATTTATTCCGTTTCGAGGCGAAGGGTCACATATCATCTCTCTAACGATCCCCATCAGGACCAAGGGAAAAAAAAGAGCAATCTCAATCCAGAGCAAAGAAAGAGAGCAACAAGGAAAGGAAAATATAAGTAGGTGGATAGAAGAAATAGCAAAAATGACCTTTCCATCCGCCCACAGGGGGGGGGGGGGGGGGGGGGGAAGGGGAGTAGAAAGCCCCTGCCAAGCAATGATTTTTTTACAAGTGACAATACCTTTGCAAGGTCATAGAATGCTTACATCAGTTGGTGAAACAGATATTATCCCTTAAAATTCTGAACTTTTGTAGTGGATTTGAATCAAATGATAAAGATTTTTTTAAAAATCATTGAACGATATCAAGTAAACCAGCAGCTCTCACCTAGTCTTGACTGTAGTATGTACTGCTGTTGCTTGTGTTGGGCTTGATGTGGGAAGTGTTTTGACGACGGCTGTTGTTGTTGCTGCTGCTGTTGTTGCTGAATTTGTTGTGGCTCTGGTTGATGAAGTAAGCCACTGGCGTGGGCATATGAGAGTTGTTCGTTGATCATGCGGAGCTCCTCCTGTTGTTTCTGGATATCATCCTGTAACTTTTTAGACTTTTCTATTAACTGATCTCGGAGAAGTTGCTGTGCTGCGGTCAACACCAACCCTGATTGGAACTGAGAGTGAAGAAAAGTATGTCTTTTAAAATTCAATTGAATGTTAATCCTTTAGTAAAATAATTTTTAAAAATTCTGTAATAAACCAATTGCTGAAAAGTAAATTTAAAGTTCAACTTTCAAAATTTTACTTAAATTTTAAAGATGTTTCAAAGCAGAAATGACAAAATGAGAAAAACGGGGAAAAGTTTAGCTCACATAAAAAATCTTATGGCCACCTCTCAATGCAAACCAAGATAGATCTTTGTAAGAATCTAATGGGTCACTGGGGAATATTAAACCAGTCTTCCATCAGAGCTTGCTCAAGTTGATGAAGGGTGTGTATTTCATGGCTGCTGTAAACTCTGTGACTCAAATGAAGATACCAGAATATACCCTGAGTGAAATTCTTAAACATCCTGCGAGTAAGTTGGACCTCTTTTCACAAATGGAACAGTTTTGCTTTTTAAATGAGAGGATACAATTACAATTACACATGTGAGGTTAATAAAGTTCAACTTACAGCAGACTGTTGTCCTGAGACCTGTGGAGATGTGACCATCTCAACACTGTGTGCTGGCAAAACTGATGAACTTGATGTAGCCAGCTAAACAAATAAATGCCAAAGTCAGGAGATATGGTATAAAGTATTACAGATTAATTGAAGCTAAAGTTAATAATGGGCTTTTAGGTTATATAAGTAACAAAAAAAATTTAAAACAAAATTTTAAAAACTGCCTTATTTAATATTCAAGACAAAACCTGCTAAAAAGATTTTTTTTAAATAAAAGAGATACAAAAAAAAACCCCCAACAAAACGGACAACAAGCAAAAACAAAAACATTCAAACTCTCAAATGATTTTGTCCTGAGAGTAGACCTGCATGCGAGTCCTGACCAAATTGCCTGAACTTTTTCACACATATCACCCTACCGGATCTTGTATTTTGTAACTCAGTACTTAGTCTTAAAATAAAAAGGTCACTTACGTTATGACAAATAGTCATTAACTTACACAGCCCTAACACCAACTATCTCTGTATTTGACTAGGGTTACCTTTACTTTTAGCCCATCATTATTTATATTTTTCTAAGACAAATATAAATGTATTATAAAAGCTATCTTTAACTTTAATCTTTACACTGTAGTGAGGTCAATCCAAAAGAAAATATATACATTTTCTTTGGTCCGAATATATTTATTTCAAAATGTTAAAAAGTACCAAAAACTTATGGGGAGAGGGGACAGCATGGAGGAAGAGTGGTAGTTTGATATTTTTTTCCAAAATAAAAATTAATTATTATTTTTTACATAGACAGATAGGCCTCTAAAAACCATTTAATAAGATACTTTACTTTTGGATCTAGGATAAACGGTACCAAAGTTATGATTTTACTACTCTAAATTTACAATTGCAAAAAGCTCAAAATTGATTGAGAACTCCCCCACTGGACAGCCTCTCAATAAAGTGACTACTGATTGAAATGGGACTTTAGCATAGAGAAAAGAGGGTTGGTCACTTGTGGCCAAAATTAAACATCCTGCACTGCCTTCAATCTTTATGAAATCTGACAGACATAGATGCCTTCTCTTTTATTTTTTTGCTATCTCAATTTTGAAAATGAAGTAATTTTTATCAAATTATAATTTTTGAAATAATGATAATATGTGTCAACATTGATTTCTATCACATCAAAAGAAAGAAAGACAATATTGTCGGCACTTGAATGCTCGCAGCCGGTCTAGTGGGGGATCGCAGACACTCCGACAATTGATGTCACTCGCAATCAGATTACTTTAGCAATAAAAAAATAAGTGATCCGGGAGATCACAACGACCGTGATTGTCAGAAAACCGAGAATTGTCAGCACACATGTAGGCCTATGAGAGACTGACCAACTATCAGAGTCTGGATAAAAAATAGTAACCTGTCACAAATTTGCCAATTTCACAGTGCTTAAATGTAAGAATCATTTCTCTTTATTGATAAAATATAACTGTCAAGGAGGAAATGACATAATTGTAATTACTTGATTTACTGGCATGGGAGCCATGATTGGCACCAGACTAGAACTTTCTCCTACACTTGATGGGATTTGAGCAGGCAAGGAAGGATGGTTAGTACTTGGGGCAACCTGGAGTAATAAATGATGAAGTATCAAGCATAAGAATGGAGTAGAAGAATCATTCGTTTAACTTCATATAGATAAATGTATAGTAATTTATTCCAGATTGAGTTTTTTTTTAATTAATTAAAAGTAGAGCTTTTTGGGTTTTCCTTCTTTTGATACCTTTAGATTTGGCCCAAAAATGGCTCAAATGACACTAAACTGTAAAAACTGGCAAACAAAAATATACCTCTCAATAATGTGCATTTGATTTAAAACCACTTAATTTCAAATATTTAAAACCTAAGAAAATTATTTCAGTTTGAGAATGTTTCATTTTAAATCTTTTTTCAAAGAGATTAAGTTACCATGACTTTAATGCTGTCATTATTAACTATGTCTTCAAAACATATATAATTTAAACAATGACATTTTTCCAGCAACAGGACGAGTTCTGAATAAACTAATACAGTTTTCAACAAACAAGATAAGTTTGTAAAGCTGACAAAATTTCAACCTGACACCAATCCACTCACTCGAGATTGATTCTCCACCACACTAGACTTCCTACTACGAGCAGCTGCCTCCCCAGACCCCACAGTAGTGGTTTTCATGGCAGAAGGGCTACTGGTGACAGGATCTTGTGAGGCTTGAGTGGATGACATTAGAGACCTCTGGAGATGCATCTGAAGTAGAGACTGAAGCTGACTGCTTACATATCGTTTTGAGGTACCTTCTTGTTTTGTGGAATGAGGCAGCTCAATACGTTCACCCTCTGTATGCTGACCTGTACAAATGATAAAGTGTAACAATGTCATATATATATTTATGTCATTGTGGATTACGGAATTCAGATTACTTATGTGGCAAATTTGTTGATTAATAGGTCAATTTTCAATACTAGATCTATGATAACAGATAAAGATAAAAATTGAGTAAAATACCCTTTATTAATCCTCACTCAGAAATATGTATTTTGGGTGTATTTCAAGGTAAGTCTGAATTGTAACATTGACAGTGAGCTAGGGTCAGGTAAGTATGAAGTGAAGATCATTTCACTGAATCATGCAATGTCTTTCTAAATTTATCTTTCCTCTTGTAGTAATTATAGGAATATGGGGTTGATCTTAGAAAATTTAATGCAGAAAAATGGTGTCACAATTACAATAAGTTTAAAGGAAAGCTCTGAGGAGGCTCTACAGGACAATATCACAATGACTTACTTGAAGCAACATCTGGTGACTGAACCTTGATAGTACTACCTAATCCTAGAGTCTCCGGTTGGCCAAATGAGGTGACATGACATTCTTCTGACTGGGTTGCATCTTTGACACCTGTGGATATCTTAGAACTGTTGATCCTGGAAGGAAGATTACTGCCTTGGCCTGGAATCAAAGGACTGTCCCCTTCTTGATAGCCCATTTCCTGTCTAAGTTGTCGACGCACATCGCAATAGCTGAAATATGATTATACATATTTGAGGAAGAGATTATAAATAAATTATAAAAAATTGTGGCTCACAAAAAAGCACAAAAGATTCCATTATATTTTCTTCTGCTGTGGTGTATATTGACGTTAATATGCTTCAATTCAACGATGAGTCTTCATGTTTAATTAAAAGAAATTTATTTTATGATGCTCTGGCTTATTAATATCAAAATCAAATAAAGCTACACAATACACGATTTTGATCACTAATGCAGGAGACTCCAGTTGTTTCAAGAGCTTGAAACTTGCACACACACCCCATTGCCCCACCCCCAAAAATACCCAACCTCTCCAGGAAAAGAAAAACAAAATAACGACCAAACAAAACCCATCTAGATCTTGAAGAGCTTACTTGACAATGGTGTTTGTACAGACAATGAATTCAGGCTTGGAGTTCCACTGATGATATGTGATAAAGAATCTGGTCTGCAGCCAAATCCACTGTTGTCCTTTTGTTAAAAACCGATAAAAGCTGGAAGTTCCTTTCCCTTTCACCATCACTGAATGAAAATAATATAAACAATCAATGTAATATGAAACCTGTACAATTCAAAAGGGGAAGGTCTCTTACTATTTCGATAACAAAATCAAAAACCCATGTCTCAATAAAGGTGATAAAATGTACATGTCATGCTTCAATCATGTCCTTGATGACAATAATGCATTCAGAAAGAAAAGAGAGAAGATAAAACGATGAGAGAATACAATTTTTCATAGAGAGAGAGAGAGAGAGAGAGAGAAGAGAGAGAGAGAGAGAGGGGAGAGAGAGAGAGAGAGAGAGAGAGAGAGAGAGAGAGAGAGAGAGAGAGAGATAGCAATATCATCATCCTAAATCACATCTAAAAGGGCATAAATATTTCCATTTCTGGCAGCAACTCATATTACAAAATGGTACAAATCCATGTGAATTTACTTACATTCTTCATGGCACTTGGATACAGCCTCTAGATCATCTGGGTGATAGTAGTCATAACCTGACGTCCCTAAGACTTCAAACGGAAGATATCCAATTATGGGAGGAGCTCTGTGGGTAGGAAGATACGATAAATCAAAGACTGTTCCTTAAACCTTATATCATGTAAAAGGCTCACTGATGTCAGGGTTAAATAACAGCATATTTTTTTCTAGTTTTTATTCTTTGGTCAAAATTCAGATTTTAAACAATCCCAGAGACAGATTTTACTTCTGACACAGTTTCATAATTATTTAAGTCTCATTTAAATTAATCAAATCTATAGAATAAAAGATTTGAATGGTCAAAGCCTCATGACTGAATCGATGGAACTCAACTATAAAAATTAAAAATTGCTTTTCGAAATATTTCATAACAGTTATTTATAACAATTATAAATATGTGAAATATCACTCAAAATGGTATTATGTCAGGATTACTTAGATGTTGATAAACCGGATGCTGAGACAAAAATATGAGGTTTTCGTAAATTCAAAAATGCTGTATCTGTAGAATTAATATAATTTCATAATTTTTTTATTTCTGGTAATTTCAAATTTAAGGTCACTTTTAACTTTTAGGCATGTGGTTCATTCCAACATAAAACCAGATTGAGGCAGTGGGTCACACAATTAGATTCAAAATCCTGTGCTGATGGGTTTTTTCGGTTCCGCAATTTTGGAGTCAAAGGAGAAAATTCCTCCTTTTTGAATAATTACATTCCCACCCATCCCCCAATCAATGTATTGACAGTGAGAGAGAGTCGATGTGTGGTGGAACATACAGGTGCAGTTTTTTCCTCTCCACAAATTAGCGAGAGTATCAATGATAATTTAACATCAGTTTTTTCCTCTCCACAAATTAGCTAGAGTATCAATGATAATTTAACATCAGTTTTTTCCTCTCCACAAATTAGCTAGAGTATCAATGATAATTTAACATCAGTTTTTTCCTCTCCACAAATTAGCTAGAGTATCAATGATAATTTAACATCTCAACTGTTCTAAAGGTGGGGGTTAATGCAGTAAAATGGGGCTATAGACTATTGTTCAAAATTATCCTCTTAATTCACATTTTGTCACCATCACCAATGATGCATGATAAATTTAAGATCTCAACAAACATTCCATCACACACCTGTGATCTAGAAATAAAAATTTCCATTCTAAGGAATGTCGAGAGGTGAATTCACAAGTGGATTCATCCACCACGGACATTTCCCTGATGATGTGAGAGGTAACAAGCTTGACTGTACAACAAAAACATAAGGAGGATTGGTCCGGCAAGGGGATGCCCAGGAAATCTGTAGTTTCTGAAGATAAGACAAGAGGATACAAAAAAAAAAACAAAAAACTGAACCAATATGATGCACAAATACTGTCATTAACTCATTATTGTATTCTTTTTTTAATACTCATACACTACTATCTGCTAGAGCTGTGAATTCCTTTATATAATTAACTATAATGAATGAAGATTCTTTTTTTTCTCTCTCTCATTCGAACGGTTAAGGCACTGCATTGTGCCCAGAAGGTCCTGGGTACAAGCCCCAATTCAGGCACTTTTAATATCTATATTCCTTCATGGAATGCCTAGGTCACGATATCTTATGATGTCATGGCGGAAGGGCATAATTTTATTTATTTTTCTTAACTAGAGTACACCAAATGATTGTTTTCACTTTTAAGCATTCATTTAAAAATGTCAGATATGTCTACTACTGTTTAATTCAATTACCAAACTTAAATTTATTTGATTACGTAAATTAAATGTATACTTACAAGAGCATGAAAAACATTTCATTGATATGATATGTTTATATGAACCTCAAAGATAAGCATTCCTTTTCAATGACAGATGGAAATGTTCTTCACATAACATTTAAACCATACGGTTTAGCCTAATTCAGAACAGTCACTACCCATTAATCATCTTATCTTTTCTAAATAAAAGTTTAAATGCTTAACAACATATTAAAATGAATTCTCAGGTTCTTGTGGCTGGTCATCTTTTTTTTTTTTTAAATGATGATTAATAATAAATAGTATAAAAAAAAAAAAAAATTTAAAAGATAATACAATGGACCTCGGGTTCAACAAGCAAGGTAGGTCAGATAAAAACTCTTATTAAAAGAGAGAGAAAAATAAATCCCATATCAATATAAAAAACCCAATGTTAATGATACTCTGTATATTCAATGAGAACTAACATTAAGCGATGGCAACCTTGAAGAATTCAATTTCTACTTAAGCAAATTTAGGAATTTCCACAATTGGAAAATTTTTTAGGTTTCCAGTTATCATTAAAAATTGTTAAGTTCTCCAAAAAAGATTTATCATAATATGATAAATAAAATTACACAACACTGTGAACTTGACTTGAACTGACAACCTGTATTGGAGAGTAGACTTTAAATGCGAAAAGATTACCTTCACCACCAGCAATGACTTGAGGGGTACCAAAAACGTGGACATATTCATAAGTAGCTGATTCTTTAGGATCTATTGTCCCTCTTCTTAAATGGCACGTGAATGATATAGATGTGGAATCTGAAACACAAATCAGTGGCTGTTCAATAAATATGATTTTTAAACAGTTTTATGTCTATAAATTGGTTGAATGAGCCAGACAACATAAACATTACTGTAAGGATTGTCACGACACGAGATATATTAAAATGTACTTTTGGAATATTCTAAAAAATGAGTTGGATACAATTCAATGGCCAGGATACAGTTCAATGAAGGGCCTTCATTGTAGCCACTTACTTACTCCTCTTTGGTGTTTCACAAATACATAAGGTCGACAGTAGCACCAGTGACTTGTGTCTTCTGCCAGTTTCCGGACCTCACCCCAGGTCCAACTGAAGGATGTCATCTCTCTTTCCACCGATCTTCTACAAGTTTCCAATAGTCTTCCCCTATTGCAATTACCCTGTAGTGTCCATATGAGTGCTGTTTTCGGGATTGCTCCCTCCTTCATCCGACAAACGTGGCTAATCCATCTCCATCTTCTTGATTTGACTGTTTCAGAAATGGGGGTCATGTCGGATTTTTATTGATATTTTGTTAGGCCAAAAAATGTGGAAGATTTTTCATGGACATTTGTTTTGGAAAATATATAATTTGCAACAAACGGTTGGTCATCTTTTTCCAAGATTCTGCTCCATATAAAGAACTAATAACGATTACTCTTAAATCTGCACATCTGTTTTTGTTGAAATTTTCTTTGCACTCCAAAGTTTGTTTAAGGTGTCAAAAGTTTTACAGGCTTTTTTAACCTTCATTTATTTCCTTTACTGAGTCCCTATCTTCAGACATTTTATCTCCAAGATAGCAAAGTTCATCCACATTTTCTATCTGAACTCCCAATAGTTTGATGGGTTCTTTTTGTTTTGCAATTATTCTCATTGTTTTTGTTTTGGCTATGCTTATCTTTAAGCCTATTTTCAGGGCATTGTGGGCAATCTTCTGTGTTTTTGTTTCCATGTCCTGAAATTTTTTTGTGACAGGAAAACAATGTCACCTGCAAAATCCAGATCTTCCAACATCTCTGAAAAAGTCCATCTGATTCCTGTTTTGGTCCCATTCATCGATTCTTTCATTACCTAATCGAATGCCAATAGGAAAGGAAATGGGGATAACACAAAGCCCTGTTTTACACCAATTTCTTTTTGAAAGTTTACTGAGTTCTTGTTTGCACATTATTTTTGCCTTGATGTCAGTATGTAGCATTTTTACACTGTTTACTATCTTTTGGGGCAGGCCATAATGTCTCATGATGTTCCAAAGTGCCTGCCAATGAATGCTGCCAAATGCTTTTTCAAAGTCTAAGAAATTTGCATATAAACTTGCATTCCGTTCATTGCTCTGTTCAATGATTTGCCTTAATGAGAAAATATGGTCGGAGCAAGACCTTCCTTTCCGAAAGCTTGCCTGTTGTTTTCTTAATTTTGGTTTTATACTTGGATACATGTGGTTTAGGAGTATCCTGCTGAAGTCTTTGCTTGTGATTGAGAGGAGCATTATTCCCCTCCAATTTCCGCATTAAGAAAGGTTGCCTTTTTGGGGAAAATTTACTAAAAGACCTGTGCTTCATTCAGCAGGCATTTTCTCAGTATTCCAGATATCTTCAAATATTCTTCAAAGCAATTCCGAGGTGAATTTGTCATCAGCTTTGAGTATTTCCGCAGTAATTTGATCTTCTCCAGCTTTCTGCCTCTTTGATATTTGCTCTTAGTTTTCGAGTATCTCTGTTCAAAACAGATGAAAAGTGATCTTTCCAACATTCCATTTGGGCTTTTTTATTTGAAATGACCTGTCTGTTTGTGTCTTTTAAAAAGTACATCATTATTGTTGAAGTTAAATGACAATGTTTTGGTGATTATGTACAGCGTTTTCATGCTGTTTTTTTGCAGCTACATTTTCTGCCTCCAATGCAAGGTTTTTATGGTGTATCTTTTTGTCTGCTTTTGTTGACTTTTTTACTTCCTTGTCCATTGTTGTATACTCCTTTTGTAATCGTTCTTTAACTCTCATTGATTTGGTTCCTAAAAGTTTCTTCTTAACTTCCCTTCTTTCATCAATGAGCTTCAAAGAGGCATCCGACGTCACTGCTCTTTCCTCCTCCTAGGGTGTCCTATGACTTCTTGGCAATTCTCAATTATTTCCTGGTTGAAATTTCCTAGATTTATTTCTTCCTCTTGATCCATTAGAATCTCGAATCTGTTTCTCAGTTCCAGTTTGAAGTTTTCAGCAACATCCAGAATTTTAAAGTTTACTGATGTCAAACTTCTTTGCTCTAGATGGTCAATTCTTTGTGGCTCTCAATTTTAGTTTCAACTTACAAATCAAGAGTTAATGATCACTTCCAATATCTGCACTTCATCTTGTTCTAACATCAAGAAGTCAGCTGGTCTTTCCCCATTGTCTTTTATTGTGTTTCCTAGACCTTCCTTCCCTTAGGTGATTACTGTTGCCTACTTTTGCATTGAGATCCCCAAGCACCAGCAGGACACCATGTTTTGGTGTCTGGCTTACCAGCAGATCAAGCATTTCATAGAATTTGTCTTTTTCGTCTTGAGACAAATCTTCTTATGGAGCATAGCATACAATTACAGTCAGATTTGTATACTTATAATAATCTTGCTTTTACTTTTAGTAATCTCTCCTCTCTTTTGGACTCCCATTCCATGAGTGACGGTTTCATTTTTTTCGAAAGGATGAGGGCAACCCCTATTAGGGGCTAGTTGTCCTCTCCACCTGAATAAAGGATTTCATGTTCTGAATTCAAGCTTCCTATCACTTGACCTGCCCAGTGACACTCACAAATTGTCATCATATCCATTTTTAACCTATCCATCTCTTTCACAGCTTGATGTAACTTCCCTGTCTGGTACAGTGTTCATACATTTTATGTCCCCACATGGAGAGTATGTTTTGGTCTGAGAAAATCTGGAGATGTCTGGTTGGGGACTTCCTATCCGGTTTGGTCATCATCCATCATGAATGCAGAGTTTTGGGCTGAGAATGATACATTTTCTTGCACTTTTATCAGTCCACTATCCTGGACCATTTCTACAGTTGATTTCTCCAACTTATTTTTTCAAAGTCTAGGTTGGGAGCATGGATGGTGTTTATCCCCGAATTTCTATTGTGTCATCACCCTGCATCCCTCATCCATGTCCTGGGCTCTGCAGGGTTCTGACATGATGGTCGACTTGCTCCACGCTCCTTCCCTAGACTTTGCTCCAGATCAAGGTAAGTCTGGCCCTCACGATGATCATCGAGGCACCCAAGTGTAGTAAAAATCTTTAAATTGAAACAAAACCACTGATTTTAATAGTAAATAATACATTACATATTTGGTTGTGTTCTTCAAAATGAAAGAAAGTGCTCAGAGCCCTGTGCAAAAAGTGCATAATTCAGACAGGAGCAGTCTTACAAAGCTTTTAAACCATTTTGTTTTAGATGGACAATTTGGACACATCATGGTAAGTGGTTCCATAGCGTTAGAATGTTTTAAGCAACAGAGCACCCTTCACATAAAATGTGATAGCTGATTTTTTGAATAGTTAGTCATTTCCCATCTGTTGATGAGTGAGGGAATCGAACCAGTGTAAAAAATTAAATTTGTCCTAGTGTAAGTTGGTTGTCAAAGCCTTGCATAAAAACTTCACAAGGTTAAGGGGAGAGGGGGGGTTGGGTCTAATTATTATGAAAATCCTTTAAAAAGTTGATTTTGAGATTTTGGTGGAAAACGATATTTTATTCTCTTAGAAATAATATTATTGAAGTCCAAATTCTTAAAGTAGACTATAAAGGGCAAGAAAAACACAGTCAAAAAGGGTACAAATAGTAAGAAAAGTCTGAAAAACGGAAAGTCATTTTGCTATTTTCTCAATATGTCATTTTTCTAAGGGTATGGGATACTGTGTCAAACATTTATCAGAATCTATTCAATGAAATAGTATGAAAATTTCCAGTTATCAATGAGATAATGTAGTATGTCGTAATAGAGAGAATTTTTTTGATAAGGTATGAGTGTTTTGAATTATAATCCATATTATGAATTTTTAACATCAATTTTGTCATAGCATTTTGATTCTCAACTTTGTAATGTTTTAATAATAATTCCATAAGCTAAAACCATAAAATATCGCTATGGTGACACACTATGGTACAATGTTGATAAGAGGTAAGAATATGGAAGTCATTCCTTCATTACTTTTTTGGAACATTTGCCACAAGATTGTTATATTTTTTTATGCCAAACCCCCAAATTAGGTCGCAAAACAGGTATTATACAGATAATGTATTTTTTTCACCAAAATGTTGTTTTTCAACCTATAATGACGATACAGAATGATTAAAACCGCCCAATATAGGTAATTAATTTTTTTTCGAAAAGACCCAAACCGCCCCTCAAGCACTAAGCTTCTAATGGCAAGTCTATTGAAAAGAAACAATAATATAAATACCTTGTGTTTGTTTTGATAGAAGATCAAAGAATTTCAGACGATCATCTTCATGCATCAAATCATACAATGAATTATTAATCAGATCCACCTTATTTAGAAAAAGAAGAAAGAAAACATCAAAAGAAAAATGTAAAAGGATAAGATAATAAAAGTTTTTTAAATATTTGTCAAGTACATTCCACTTGTTCATCCATCATATTAAGTATTTAAAAAAAAAAAAAAAAGCAAAAAGAAGATAATGAAGTATTATTTTCATATCTAAAATTCAGATTTAGTCTCTGTTAGAATTTGTATTCGTCTTAATTTAGTCAAATAAGTAACAATCAAAGACTCTCAGATTAGTCTGGGTACTTGTGTAATTTACACACCAAGGAAATCATCAAGGAAAAAAATGAAACAAAAAAAATAAAACAAAACCATAATTTTAAGAATCTTGTCAGGATTTCTTTCAAGACCTTATGGCAGGAAAATCAAAGGAAAAAGTAGTTAGCAAGTCTGGATAATGACAGTACAATTCAATGACCAGTGAGCCTAAAAATCATAGATAATTACAAATAAAATACGAAGAAAAAAAAAAAGGGTAACATCAATGATGATGCCAATGTTGGGTTTAAGAAATAAAAAAAAAATAATAAAATAAAAGAACCTCAACTCCCGGCTTTTTGTATGCCTGGCTGGGGAGAAAGATGAGAGAGGGGGAATCTATTAAAACAGACAAATCACTGAGACATGGTATTTACCGGTAGATGACCTAATAAAGATGTCACACTCTCTGATGTAAACAGGACCTTGCCTTGTTGAGAAAACACAACCAAAAAGCTATCTACAGCCTGTACGGAAAGAAGATGATTAAATAAGGCATGATTTTCAAATATGTGGTAGGCATAATAGTGGCTTGACAAATAATGTTGATTGTCAAAGCGTGTCTTTAACTGAAATGAAACAAGTTGAATATCAAAATTTTTCTAAGCACTGATTTAGTTGCAATCTAGGTAGATCTTACAGAAAATATTTTGCAATAGACCAGTATCCTATCCAGCATGTCAGTCTTCAGTCTGTTTCACACAAGGGGGTTTCAATCAAGATAAAACTTTGCTTTAGTCCATCTACATAGTCACCCTGCAGAGTAATACATTCTACCCTCTTTGACCTTTAAAAGGCAATGAAAGAAACATGACCAAGAATGGGACCCCTAATCAGTCTTCAACAGCTTCAATAGTGTCATTGTGATCATGGAAACGACATCCTTTGAATGATTTGTGAAGATTAGAGAACAGAACGAAGTCTGAAGGGGACTAAGTTTGGTGAATATGAAGGGTGTGGCAGGATTTCAAAGGCACACCACTTAAATGTCTTGACTGCTTGCTGTTCTATGAGCTTAGCAGCAATGACATGTAGAATGAGGAGTCCACAATGGATTTTTCCCAAGTCTTTTTCACAATTCAAATCATACTTTGTTATCAGTAACCCAGCGGTCTGGAGGGAAATCCTGATGCTACTTTCACAATCCCATGAACAGCATGACCTTTCCATGTGATGGGGTTACCTTTGCCTTTTTTGATAAGGGACATGAAGTGACTTTTTATTGTACGGAGGTAGGCATAATAGTAATAATAATAATGCAATGGTCAAAATGGTAAATCTATATTTCATTTAAAGCCACCATCATTTTATAGAAATTTTTCTCTTGAAATTTGAGGGAGATTTTCACAGCATTCTATTCTTTACTTCTTTTGGTCACTTGTGAAAAGGCTGGGTACCCACTGCGTAAACACTTTAATCATGTTAAGATGGTCTCTGATAATAGATTCAAAACACTCCAAACTGATTGAAGTTTCACTTGAGAGCTATTTATTCAAGGTCAGGCAGAAACAATTGCTTCACTATGGGAACAATCTAAACTTGAATGTTATCACCCAGTACATCACAATATTATGACAAGAACATTTGACACAAGAAACTTAAACCTTAAAAGTGTTCAAGTACATCTACATTGGCACTGACAATCAACGATAATGATAAAATACAACTCACAACATCAGCAAAAAATCTCGGCATCATGAACAAACATGTTAACAATGTGAGAACAAGTGCTATCTGCATTTTAAGAAACATCAGAACAATCAGACCATTTATTAATAGGGAAACCTGCAACAAACTGGTAACATCTTTGATATTCCCGAAAATGGACTACTGCAATGCACTATTTGTTGGTCTCACAAAGGACAAAATAAACAAACTCCAGAAAGTACAGAACATGGCAGCCCATGTTGTACTGCAGAAAGACAGGAAAACTGCAGCTCCTGAATTATTATGGCAGCTGCATACACCCCGCTGTCGAGTGAAAGCTGGTGAATACGCCTTTCAGCATTCTGGTCCAAGGTTGTAGAATTTGCTACCACTTGAGATACGTTCTTCGTCTTCACTAGAGGAATTCAAGCATCGATAGAAGACATTCTTATTCTGTCAGGCTTTCTTTTGATTATGTGTATAATAAGGTTAATTAGCGTTGTTCGTGTACTGTGTTAGGGCTTAATCTATGTTATGCGCCCAGAGCCCTCCAGATGAAGGGATGTTTGGTGCACTATAAATCTATACCATTATTATTATTATTTAAGTACAGAGACTGATACACAACAGGCTACATAGCAGAGTTCCAGGAGATAAAAATAATCTATGATAATAAACGTAAAATGCACTACTTTAATATCTTTATTGATTTAATTCTAATATAATGTTTACATTAACACATTAATTAAACGTTTTGATTTAAAAATAAAATAAATATTGAGCCTATTAGTTTGGGTAAGAAAGTTTACATTCAAAATGATAAAAAAAACATCAAGACCACAATACCTCTAGCATCAATTGAGCAAATTCTTCATTACACAGGAAAGTAGGTTTCCAGTCTTCCTTGATTTCATTGGCAGCTGACTGCACAGAAAATTCTGATGGAAAAGAGACATATTCTTTTCATTAAAGAAAATACAACATTAAAATCCAGAAGTCATTTTCAATGCACCATGCAATTCTTTTTTCAATGACAAAGATTTTTTATTGAGAAAACTGAATATACTATTGTTTCTTGATTAAGAAAATATAGTAAAAAACAGCAAATCGAAGATCATGATTATGATCATTTTAATTTTTAATCCAATTTTCAGTATTTGGTATTCTGCTTCAGAGTCCAAAGCAAGAAAAATCGGCATATACACCAGCAAATGCTCTGTAGTTCATTAAAAGCCTTAAAATTCTATTCTTCTTACTCAGTATGATATTCATTAATAATTCATTGAGGACAAAAGTTCTTTGCTTTATATAAGTAAACACAAAAATAGTGCTGATGTTCTTATTTGTACCGATTTGATTATTTATTCATTCCTTTCAGCTGCATCTTTCAAAAAAAATAAAATCTAAAGAAGGACATTTGTTCTGTAAATGGAAATAGTGCCAGACTTTATTATTAAAAAAAAAAATTATTCTTGCTTCATTGCAATTTGTTGATATTTAAAAAATCATAAACTTGCATACTTGTCAGAAAATTTCTCCCCACTTCCACTTCATAATCCTTATCTTCTACATTTTAAGATGCACGAGACATTCCTGTTCATTATGTAAATGTTATTTATGTACAGTTCCAAAATCTAAATTGTGTAACACTAAAACCATGTTAACTATTAATAAAACAGTGAGTTCTAAAAGATTCTGAGGATAGGCTGGTGATGACTCTATTTGGCAATTTTACAATACTTTTGAACTCACTTAAGGTGTTTAGTGACAAGTTGGTAAGGTCTTTGGTGACGTATCCATCGGTGGTGACTAACTAGTAAACCTTTGCCCCCATCAAAGAAACCCTTGCACAACTGTTTTTTGGGGGGACAAATGAATAGTCTATATTGAAATCCAAAGCCAAGAACACAACTCAAAGAAAGCAAAAGACAAACATTCTATGTCACTCACTTAATTTGTGGTTTTCAAGTAACAAAAAATGTCTATATGGCGGAAAACACAAAGGGTCTCAGAGGGTTTTCATTTTGGGGCCCATTTTGACCAATTTTCAAAATACTCCAAACACATCATATTTGGTATCAAATGAAAGGTTAATCATTGCAGATTCAGAAAAAATAGCTTTTGAGAGCAGCAGGCCTCTTACATAAAGAGAAATTGTCAAAGAAAGACAACTCTTCCGTTTTTTTGAAAATTTCTGGTAATTCTCAGGATCACCAAAATTTCAATGCAAACCTGCCCCCAGGCATTTGAAATCATCTTAAAACAGCATAACTAAGCAGCCCATGCATTTTTCTCAAAATAATAGC
The DNA here is from genome assembly GCF_034508935.2 of Berghia stephanieae. NCBI lineage: Eukaryota > Metazoa > Mollusca > Gastropoda > Nudibranchia > Aeolidiidae > Berghia > Berghia stephanieae. The sequence continues at coordinate 72,400,736 of NC_088363.1, forward strand.
AGGATTCATGCCATATTTTTTTTTTTTAATGTAAAAAAAAAAAAAATACAAAAGGACACGAGTCGGAAAAATTTGAAGTTTTCATGTTTTTTTTTATTTTAAAGTATAAAATTCTTTGAAATGTTATAAATAATCAATAAATCTAATATATACAGCAAATACAAATAAAGGTTAATATATACAATCAATTATAATTTAAAAAAATAGTGCCCTCTGTTATCAATCGTAACTTGCTCCGAGGGCACTTTCGTCCAGCGGTAGTTGTCCGGAGGGCCCTGACTGATGAAGCTTTCATCTGGAACATCACCAAACACATAACTCTTGCCAGGGCCCTTCCGCATGAATCGCACGAATGGAGCATCAGAAGAAGGCTCTGGTGGGGTTGAAACCTGTGGAAAAATTACAAGAAACAAGATGATAGGTATATTCTTATCATAAAAAAAAAAATTCAAATTTCAAAGTCAAACAACAGCTTACTTACCACCTGCAACTTCAGAAAACATGAAAATGAGTTATAAATATTACAAAATATTGCATTAAAGGTATGAAAAACTTCTTACAACAGCAAAAAAAAGTCTTTGTGAGCTTGTTTATCTCGCATGTTATTTTGAGGTACTCCCCCACCTTCACCACTGGACAGTCTGATCTGGGAAAGATAAGTAAATATGGTTCTGGTATTACATTAAAGTCAAATAGAAAGTTGTGTTTATATCTCATATGTTAAGAAGTGTAATGCAATATGAAATAATAAAAGAACCTGCCCAAAGAAAAATATACAAATTAGCAAATAATATTAATAATGAGTCTAATAACATATAATCATCGAAATATTTATATGAAGAAAAGTAGCTGAAATAAATGTACAACTAATTAGAGAAATTTTACTGATGTTATCTGAATCATACAAGAAAGAAAAATGGTGGGAATCAAATTAAATGAAAGGGAACATAATTCTATTCAAATTTGATAAAAATAACGTCTATTTATCATTTTCATAAATTTAATCTAAATTTAGTTGATTTCTTATGGGTCGCCAGCCATGCCATTATCGTGAATCAGCCGCCATATTGGTTTCGCTATTCTGTGGCATAGCAGTTTTCCAAACTTTGCCGTATCGCACATTAAATCAAGGCATTTCAAGCCAAAATAACATCATCCTGCGTAGTTGTGGGTTTCTATCTTGTTATTCATCATATATTTACAATAAAATAAGTCGATTATCGACTTTCAGGGGTTAGAAATGGAATTATCAGAATCAAAACAATCGAAGCCGGCTTGATTCTGCTATGGAAAAACTGCTATGGAAGAGCGACACACAGAAAAACGGGCATTAAAACTAACACAAATCCTTTGAATTTCACAATGATTATACTAAAATACTTAAAATTATAATAAAAATAGTCAACTTACCAATTTTCACTCGTCGAAGTTATCGGATAACGTTTTAGGGCCGTAAACAAAAACTGCAGCTATGGAAAAACGATGTAGACACCGGATGTTTTGACTCGTATTTTACAGGAAGTAAGAGCCTCGCTATGGAAGAATTACGAAGTCCCCAAAACTTTGTGTTTTCGAAAACGGCCGTTTTTCTTTATTTTAAGCATGAAATCATAATTATTTTTAAAAATGAAACTCATTCTCCGATTTTTTAATGTTTTATTTCACAAAATATGGCCATTCAAAGAATTTCTGAGTTGATTTCATGTTTCTTTAACGCAGTTTTCCGAAACTACCGTGGCTGAAATGAAAACGTTTGTTGTCGCCAAAACCCATAAAAAAAACACTTCAACAAACAATATCTTAATAACAACAAAATATTTTTTTTTCAAACTGCTCACACAGGTTCCTTAACCATAAATCAACACAAAACACAAAAAAAAAAAAAGTGAATTTGGATTTTTTCATAGAAATAAGTCTATTTCAAAAGGAGACCCCCATTTTGGGCCTTCTTGTGTTTTCTGCCATATATATGCTACCTTATGAAAAGTATTTATTCTTGACAGAGAAAGAAAGAGAAAACTTTTCAATTGAAAAAACATTACCTTGATGATTTCTCAGAAACTGTATAGCAGACTTGAGCACTGATGATTTGTCAATTTTCTTGCTGCTCGAGGCAACCATAGAACAAAGCTCATTGATGAGAACATTGAATTGGTCCCTTCGCTTCTTTTCACTCAGGTTGCGAGTTTTCCTGACAAAAGTAAATGAGCAAAAAATTTATTTTCAAATACCTTTCATTTTTATTTGATCTAGAAAGAAATTAATCAATGGCAGATGAATTTATACATTGACAATTGCATTGATGAGTTAGAAATAATTTTTGAACATACTTATCAAAGCAATAATGACTGACCAACTTTGAGAATAATAATCATGGAGGAAGTGATTTGAAAGACACTCAATCAGATCATCTCTCTTCACTTTCTTTTGTTGACACAGAATTGAATATTGTTGTTTTGCTTTGCATTTTTAAACTGCATTTTATTTTAATATGATGTGATCTGTTGGTAGTCAAAGATAAAGGCATTAAATTGACTCCTTATTTACGTGAAGAGTGTTACTGTATGGCAATTCTTTTAATAAAATAAAAATCGTTACCTTTTGACATTATCTTTTTCATCATCCTCAAGGTCATCGAAGCTAAATGCACTCTCACTGAAAATTGATGAAAGAAAAAGAAATAAGTGATTTATTGTCAAACACTGTAACACTATAATTAATTTCATTTCATTTTCAGAAATTGTGCAACTTGTTAATTTTTAAATTATCCCATAGGGAAAGTCTTTTGGTCTATTTCCTGAAAAGACTGATATGATGACCCAGGCATTGCCCCGAATGCCATGGTGTGAAATAAAAATTCAAATAATTTTTGTGTTGGACGGCTGAAATCTTACAATATCTCTCTCTCTCTCTCTCTCTCTCTCTAAAAAACAAACAAACAACATTCCATGGTTTTGAGTCAGAAGATCAAAAATCTAAAAATATTGTTAAAAAATAAAACTAAGTTAAATTTTGTGTGGGCGACCGGTCGATAACTTGCAATCTCTTCTCTGACATTTTTTTTTGTGTGGGTGGGGAGGGGTAATTATTAACCAAAAAAATAACCAACCCCCCCCCCCCCCCCCTTCCAACAAACAAAAAAAAAACAAAAAAAAAACAACAGCAACAAAAACAAACAGGCAAGCAATAAATAACTCCTTGCCAGATAGGTGATACTATACATAGCAAAGAACAACAATTTTGTATTTGAGTCTTAATTAATTCAACAGGAAGCCAGTGAAGTGACAATAACATGGCTGTAATATGATCTTTTGGCCTTTTTCCTAGAATGATCCTATCTAGTCCTAGCAGAATGATTTTGGATGCGCTATAATTTGTGAAGGAGATAGCTTGGCTTGGAATTTGGAATGTACATTGGAAGAGCGAAGATCTGTCATCATAGTCATATCTATCCTAGAAAATTTAACGATGAAACAAGAGTTTTTAGGGCAATACTATTTTAAAACTTTGATAATTTTTACATCTTTCTAAGTTTGAATGAAATACGTTACAAAGGTAGACGTCTCGAGTTAAATTTAATGTGTTTTTCCATGGATAATAATCAAGTCCAAGTACCACAATCATAATGGTTTGGACTCATGGACCACATTTTACTATAAAAAGTATCTGGACGTGTATCCATAACATCGCAAATCTTAATATGGCCCTATGTGTTGGATCCCAACAACCTATTACTATTACAGCCTACCAGAAAGAACAGCAATTGAGTTTTTTTCCAGTGGGTCCCCGGCCAGCAGTCGCAGTGTCTCGTAAGGCAGAACAGTACAGGACAAGTTCAATACATCAACATATAAAACAAACCTTTGACTCGGGGATCGATAAAGTGCTATTTTCTTTCCGTTTCCGTAATTCATGATCCATTGATATGATATCAACCCATAGTAAAATTAGTTTCGGAGAGGAAAATATAACATGAAACAATGAAAACTGTGTGATACAAGACGTTCAGTACTCAAGTGTCGTCCATGTTGTAAACAGCAGGGTTGCCAGATTATTTTTCAACAAAATGCCAGGGGAAGACTCAAAAAATGCCAAAACACTCAAAAAGATGCCAAAGTCTGTTGACTCCCACCCCCACTAAGAAAACTACTCACTTGATAGACAATTACTATATTCCTGGTGGCTTGCGTGTTTTCTTTTCTTTTCTTGTTTTTTTTTGAATTACTAAATTTCCTGTTGGGGTAATTATTACCTACTGACTACTAAGTGAGTGCTAAACCACTACCACGGTTGGATTTAAGAATGAAAAAGAAATGTGTGAAGATGTTTGTTTTTACGCGTTTAGAAATAATTAGAAAAGGTGTCCATTTGAAGTATAATATACAAGAAAAGAAAATGCAAATGAAATGCAATGCCAAATGATTTCTAATGCAAACGGTTTCAAAAATGCCAGATTTTTGGAATCTGGCATTTAAAATGCCAAACTGGCAACCCTGGTAAACAGCTCTGCTACAGTTGCCAGATCATTTCAGAATGTCGTTGAGATTAGCTATCGAACCAAAATGGAAAAAAAAAACATCTTGTCTTGCGTAGCTAATACAATTGCAACAATAAGGTATTATCACTATTTTGGAAGATCTTATTGATATGTATCACTGCATGGAAAATTAATTTCTCCTATTACATTCCGGTATTGCGTATGAATGCTTGCAGAGAAAACAAAACACATTTTATGTTGAGGAGCCAAATAATGGCACTGCCATTTTGACTTATACAAGAAATTAGCTCTGTTGAATTTTAGGCCTACCCCTTGACCAAGTACTCAACCCTACCCAAAATTCATCAAAGATTGGTTTGAAAACAAATTATTAGCACGGTGCTTGTAGATCTGACAGCAGCATAAAACACGGTAAACCATAGAGAGCTTCTCCTCAAAGTGGCAAGAATAACACATAACATGAAGATTGTAAAGATTATAGAATTCCTCTTGACCAACAGAAGATTCTTTGTAGAAATCGATGGGAGAAGAAAAGCAAATGGCACTTTCAGAAGAATGGCCTCTCACAAGGATCTGTTCTGACTCCAACTCTTTTTTAACATCTATACAAATTACCAGCCTGAATACAAAAATATAAGTAGATTTCTGTATGTTTGTGCCTGGCAACCCAGTCCAGAGACTTCTAAACCATTGAAGACAGATTCTCCGCATCTCTGAATAAACTCACAAAGTACCATACAGAAAACTCTCTAAACTAAATGAGAACCCAGGTAAAACGCAAGTGTGTGCTTTCCATCCAAACAACCGCAAAGCAAAATGGAAACTCAATATTTCTTGGAATGGAGCGTTATTGGAAAATAACACTTTCTCAGTCCATCTTGGTGTGACACTGGATTGTACCCTATCCTTCACCCAACATACAAAAGGTGAAAGCAAAAATAGCATCAAGTAGCAACCTACTGAGAAAACTCGCTAGCACTAAATAGGGTGCGGACCCAAAAACTCTAAGGACAACAGCATTAGCGCTCTGCTACTCCTCGGCTGAGTACGGTCTCCTGTTTGGTCAAGATCATGCCATGCCAAACACGTTGACCCCGAACTTAACAATACCTGCCGTATAATAACAGGGACACTGAAACCAACACCCATACCAGCAGTTTATAGGCTTTCAGGAATGGCACCACCACATATCAGGAGGGTAACACACACTAAAATACTAAAATACAAACAAGAAAGTGACACTTTACACCCTCTCTATAACCATACCATCCCAATCCAATGACTAAAATCAAGGAGAAGTTTTATGTTATCTGAGTCTGAGCGTATTCATCCCGACCATACAGCCACATACAGAGTCCATACTTGGAGAGAAAGGAACAGCTACAATATGACGCCATCCACGGCCCTACGGAAAACCTCACATGTGGAACAAAAATATCCAGAAGAGAATGGTTGATACTCAACTGGGCACGAACTAAAGTGGACAGAACTTGTTAAAATGGCGACTTTCGACGGACAGTCAGTAAGTGTATGTACGGACACCCAATGCAGTCCATGGAACACATTATCTTAGAATGTAACTTGGGTCCGACGTGCATTGACACTGACCTGAGGCCCAGATGCTATGAAACGGATCCAGCACTTGTGTGAAAGGATATGATGTTAAGTAGTAGTAGTAGTGACAGCAGCATCAGCAGCAGCAGCAGCAGTAGTAGTAGTAGTAGTAGTAGTAGTAGTAGTAGTAGTAGTAGTAGTAGTAGTAGTAGTAGTAGTAGTAGTAGTAATTTACTTCCTATATCGAGTAGGTCTGCCCTGCCATTCCTCCAAAGTCCGAGATCATAAGCCGATAAATAGGGCTGCTATTTAAGAGTCCCCAACGCTCCATTCTACGGAGCAAACGGAAATTTTACACCCCTTGCTGGTCGAAAGAGTCGGAGAAGCTGTACAAGGAGAAACCAGCAGACCCTGTCCCAGGACAGCCGATAGACTTCTTCAGTTTCTGGCAGATGGAAGGAAGCAACTGTGGCAGGAGACCTTGGGAAGTCTTGACTTTACACTCTGGCGACTGATAAAGACATTGGATCCCAATCGGAACTTTGCGAAGACTGCACCAGGAAGTCAGGCAGACACAATAGCTAAGAATACAACGGAGCTTAGCAAACGGGTCCCGAATCAGTCTTTCGAGCGCGGTATACCGCAATGCAAACCGTACGGCATGGGACTCTCTATCTTAAGATGAAGAGTCAGACTGGACGGCGCCGTTCAGTCTCAGCGAAGTGGGCGCGGCCATTAGCAAATAGAAAAGAAGCAGAGGCAGCACATACCCCGATATGGTAACGCATCTAGGCCCCAGGGCACGGGCATGGCTGTCGGAGGCAACGTCCGACGTCCGTGCGATGAGAATCTTTCACAAGATCAGTTCTTCAGGGATCTATTTTGGCACCAATGATGTTTAATGTCTACATTAGCGACATGCCGTACAATTCTTACCTGATGCTGAGACATTCCGACGGCCGGGCTCTCGTTACTCAAAGTAAGATCTTGACCCGTCTCGTGAGCATGTTACCAAACTCAAATGAAAGATGAACACTTCAGAGATGCATTACATCGATGCAGCGGTTGGTACACCCGCTACTGAACGTCATTGGCGGGGACCAGGTTCTCCGTTACGAACAGTATCCAAAGTAACTGGGGGTTACGGTGGACCGCATGCAGCCTTACATATCGGGTCCATATCGAAGGTGTTGCCGGAAAATAGAGAAACACATCAGACATCAGTCCTCCGAGGAAGCTTGTGGGAACAACTTGGGTCACCGATCAGGCGCTCTTGAAGACGTCTTGCACTATGCTATTCCCCCGAAGGAGAAAATTATTGTTTTGTCAAGGGGTGACGAAATTATAAAAACAATATGCATCGCATGATGACAAGATTTGGTCCCAACTGGCCATTGTAGACTATATTACAACGTATGACTTCAACTGCAAACCACACCTGAGGCTATGCTTCTGATTACAACAATATTATTATAAGATATAAGAAGAAAGAAATAGATAAAAAACAAAATAAGAGACAATTAGATTTTCGAATGTCCGAATGCGGGCCTGAATTGAACGGCGCATGGCCGGATGGCGAGCTAAGAATAGGCTAAGGTCGAAAATAATATATTATTCTTTTTTTTTTTTAATTATCGAAATGGACGGCCAGAAGTGAGAAAATCATACGCAATACCCACCCCAATATTGAGATAAATTATCGCAGCATGCGGTCGAATGAGATAGACAGATAGACATATAGATAGATAGATAGATAGATAGATAATAGATAGATAGATAGACAGATAGATAGATAGATAGATTATATATATATATATATATATATATATATATATATATATATATATATATATAAGATATAGATAGATAGATAGATAGATAGATAGATAGATAGATAGATAGATAGATAGATAGATAGATAGACCGACAGATAGATAGTTAAACCGTTTTATAGCGATTGACTAATTTTATTTATATTTACAGCCACTCCTTTGAATTTTTATCTAAAGTCAATTAATTCATTTTATAAAAATATCAAATAGCAAGATAAATAGACAGACAGACAGATAGATAGACAGATAGATGGGTAAATAGATAAATAGGTAGATATATAGGTATATGGATGGATAGGTGTATGGATGAATGGTTAGATAAATAGATAGATAGATAGACTATAAAATAGAGGAGGAAATAGAAGAGAAAGGAGAAAAGAGGAGAGAGAGAGAGAGAGAGAGAGAGAGAGAGAGAGAGAGAGAGAGAGAGAGAGAGAGAGAGAGAGAGGAGAGGAGAGAAAAAAAAGAAAAAGAAGAGAGAGAGAGAGAGAGAGAGAGAGAGAGAGAGACAGAGAGAGAGAGAGAGAGAGAGAGTATTATAATATCATTGACTTCATGTTAAAAGATTCGAACCGGCTCACACTGCTCAACCAACTGAGTGTCGAGCATCTTAGTAGTTTTATATAAACAGTTTAAAAAGTTGCTTTGTGGAACAATTACTTTCCATTTTTTAACGTACTCTTCAAAACAGGGAAATACTTGAAAAACAAAAAACAAAACAAAACAAAACAAAATCAAATCAAAAACAAAACGAAACAGTAATGTTATGGAGAGTAGCTACCTACCTTACCACGCGGGCCTATATTTATTTGGTGAGCGCCAACCCTCCCCCCCCCCCCCCCCCCCCCCCCCCCACCCCCCCTCTCTCTCTC
>NC_088363.1:72414491-72449491 GCF_034508935.2 Berghia stephanieae
TCTATTGCAACTGCCTCTGCCTCGTAGTTTGAGCAGGAGCTTCCGCAAGAATTGTGGATTTTATCACAGGTTTTATCTGGGTATTCTACTACAAACCCATACCCAGCATTTTTAGTTCCTTTGTGGGCAGATCCATCTGTGTAAACATGTATCCAGTTGTCTGGGTATTCTTGTATTGTCTTCATTGCTAATGTTTGTATATCTGATTTGTTTTTATTTCTTGTTGTTTCTTCTATGAGGTTAGTCTTTATTTTTGGAAGTTTTAGTTCGGCGTATGGAGGTTTTTGACTGATTGAAATAGATTTTTCTCTGTTTTCTGGAGTCTGTGTCTTTCATTCAAGTTGTTAGCAATGTGTAGCAGGGATTTTTGTTTTAATCTTGTTCTTGGTTTCCATTTCTCTGCCAGAATTCGGTTTGGATGGTTTTCCTCTTTTCGTTTGTATCTTTCAACCATTTCAAGCACTGCTGATTCTCTGCGAAGTCCAAGTGGTTCCACATTAGTATGTATTTCACATGCTGCTGTGGGTGTCGATCTCAGGGCACCGGAGATGAAGCGAAGGGCTTGGTTTTGTACTCTGTCCAAGGTTTTGTGTGTGTTTTTACTACCTACATTTTGGAGGGCTAAATTGTAGTCCATGACGGAACGCACATAGCCTAAATAGAGTTGTCGAAGCGAGTTTTTGTCTGCTCCCCAATTAGTACTGGCTAGTCGTTTTAGTAACTGGAGTCTCTTTGTGGCTGTGATTTTTACATTCTGAGTGTGTTTGTTCAGAGATAGTTGTCTGTCTAACTGTATGCCCAAATATGTGGGGTTACGGTAACGATCCCGTATGGAGTCCAAGTTCTCTTTTCTTACCTCCGTGTCGACCCGGTAGTGATTTGATGGGCAGCTTGGTTTGTTAGATCTGAAGGAACGTACTTTGCAATAGACTGACGTATCTCATCAAAAGGGTAACCAGCAAATGCAACTCCGTTTCACAATAAATTCCGACTCCATAGACCGTACGGCTCTTCATGACTCTTTTTTTTTTATTATTCCAGCTGCAGAGATCTTCATAGATAGCTTAATTGGATGGTCACATGCTAAATGCAGATTTTATTTCAAATGTTTGGCAAGAGCCATTAGGTAGCTACCCCCTCCCACCCCCCCCCCCCCTCTCTACCCACTCTAGACTCATCTTAATTAAGTAGCTATCCGATAACTGCTTTCACGGTACAGATAGATTAAGTACATCCAATGCCCTCTCTACACTGTGATTGCTATGAGCACATCACTTTGAATGTTGGTACAAAGCAAAACCCACTACCAAGAGAAGAACTGTATGTTATCTATCTGTACTTTGTTGAACATTAATTTGTACCATGCGGTTTGCTGGAACGGCCACAACATAATCATTAATCAATCCCTTGTAGACTAGAGTTGGCGATCTTCGCAAAACAAATCTAAGCAGGCTGGTGTTTTTTGTTTTGTTTTTGTTTTTTATTTGTTCGTTTGAGTGTTTGTTTGTCTTTTATTTGGTTGTTTGTTTTTGTTTTGTTTTGTTTTGATCTTTTGAACCAGCAATATATTACAATCGTGAATTCTCCGGTTTAGATTCTGTCTCTTGAAATTTCCATTTTCTCTTTCCTCCCCTCTCTTTTGATTTTTAAAAATGTTTGTCCTCTATAAAGTTTCAGTTTTGAGAATTTTTTGTGACAGGTTGCAGGTGATTTTGATCGATCTATGTTTAAAGTTAAAAAAAAAAAACAAACAAAACAACTTAGCTACATCGGAGGGGGGGGGGGGGGGGTCCAGGTAGAGGCGAAGGAAAAGTCAAATGCCTCTATTGCTTGAACATCAGACTTGTGCAAAAAAGCATTGTGTTCGGTTCCGTTGCAGTTATAATTTTATCAGGCCTCCTGATGAGGAACGACTTAGACATATTTTATAGGAATGAAGTACTCCGGCGCTTAAAAAATGTGGCAAATAATTTTTGTAGTCAGTTTAAGAAAATAGGATATACTCAAGATCCATTATCCGCAATGAACATCGTGCTTGATATATAGGCGTCAAGTCCTCCTTCAGAGCCATATGCCGGTTTCTCTAGCGTGAAACGGGCAGTAACAATTGTTTGCTACCCTTTGGATAGGACGCTAGTCTATCGCAAAGCACTTTCCGCCAGATCTATCAGACCCAGTTACCCAACTACTGTTGGGTGGACAAGAGGATAAGAAAAAAAAATCTCGACTGCACCCGGGATCGATCCCGGTCCCTTTGCTTGTGAAGCGAGTGCTCTACCAACTGAGCTATCGAGAACCCCCCCCCCTCCCACCCCTACGTCATGTAGTTCCGTTGAATTCGAGGAAGAAATCACTAACTACCTGCTCTCTCGACTCAAAAGCCAGATCAATTTATAGTCTTTTGAAATAGCATTGCCACATTCAAATGTCCAACCCAGAAGTGTTTAGCAGTTATCATTTTTTTTCTTCTCGCGTCTGAATCATGAATAAACTCACTCAAGCTTCGAAAGACAATAAATAAGAGAGAGGAGGAGAAGTAAAAACTGAGAGAGAACGAACAAAACAAACAGGTTTTGGCGCCGTCGACAATTAATTTCTAATGCCAGCGTGTAACATCAATGGTGTGTTATGAACATTTAGATTAAGACCTGAGACAAATTAATTGAGCCTAATTGACGTAACCAGTTTAGGTGAGTTGAATCAGCATTATCAACACAACTACCTAGGTAGCTATCTCTTACTTTTTTTCTTTTTTCTTTTTTTCTTTTTTTGCTATCAGCAACATGGTAGGAATAGCTCTTTGTACGAGATTATATATATATATATATATATATATATATATATATATATATATATATATATATATATATATTGCATCATAGACTCAATTTGAGAACGAATAGTCTACCTTGTGTGTGAGGGAATGATTTATCTATGAAATAGAAATAAAATGAAATAGTACATAATACAGGACCACAACACATTTTACTCAATACTGTGACGAAGTATGATATGGCTTCGAAAAGCAAATCCTATTTGGGAATGAAAACCTAACATTAAAAAAAAAACAATCGAAACAAAACAACAACAACAACCCCCCCCCCCCCCCAGAATAAACCCCCCAAAAAACAAAACAAAACAAATGACAAACAAACAAAAAAAAACTCCACCAAAATAAACAAAAAAGAAAAAAAAACCCGAAGAATAATCGTGTTGTTTTATACAGTTCTTATTTCCTTTGTATGTGCTCAATGCGCAATACAAGTGGTTTCAAGCGTACAACAACATTGAATACGTAAGACGAGACTTGACGACAATGATTTTTTTTTATCGACGGAGACAACACCAGCGTGACTGGTCCTGTACTCATTTTACGCATGAGTACGGTAAGATTGTGCTCGAAGGAGAAAACTATAGGTCAGGAACAGAGTTTTATGCCACAAGAAAAGTAAATGTTGTTTTTTTCAGAGTACAGCAACATAACAATCGTTTTTTTGTTTTTTTTTTGGTGCTTCTTTTCTTTCATCTACACTTGTTTTCCTGTGGTAAGAGTTGTCATATTGATGACAATAATATTATGTGCCGACTATAATATTTTAGTAACAAGTATGTTATTTGTTTCTATGTTTACCTTAAATACCTGTGTTCGTAACGGAATTCATTACCTGTAATTTACTGCAAAGCGCTTTGCAATGCTTGGTTCGTGGAGAGCGCTCAACGAGTATCATTTATTATTATTATTATTATTATTATTATTATTATTATTATTATTATTATTATTATTATTATTATTATTATTATTATTATTATTATTATTATTAATATGATTATATAATTATTATTATTATCATTATTATTATTACTATTATTATTATTATTATTATTATTATTATTATTATTATTATTATTATTATCATTATTATTATTATTATCATTACTATTATTATTATTATTATTATTATTATTATTATTATATTATTATTATTATTATTATTATTATTATTATTATTATTATTGTTGTTGTTGTTGTATTAATTATATTGTGTTTTTTCTCATAAAATAATTTTCTGTGCGAATTCCGTTAAATAGTATTGGTCGGAGTATGATTATCAACTTTGATAAAACAGACTATTGTTGCTTACATTTTGTCATTTCAAATTTTAAAAGGTATTTATTTACTGAATTAACAATCAAAAATACCTGGCTCGTTTTTCTATTAATATTTTTTTTTCTGACCCGCAACTTCTTTAAACTTAGTCTTATGATTGGTGAAATGTTTACTCAGAAAAATTGTACTCTAAAATGCACTCTTCAAAATAAAAAATGCGCTTTAGTTTAGCATAATATTTAACAAAGTGGCTTTCTGTTCAGCGCACTTAGCAATGCTACAGTTATCTCCCTTCTTTCTAGCATGTCAACCACATTATTACAGAAGGAATCAAATTGACGTCACTCAGCTCTTTGTTATTGTTTTTAGCAACCCATTGTTATGAATTGCTCTCACTAAATTAATCAGAGTAAAATGTTTAAGGTAACACATACTTTATAGATAGTATGCACTTGGCTAAGAAGCTCACAACATTGCCATCCGGAAGTATAACGGACCAACACACAAAACTATGTGTAACCATGATATTGCTTTTTTCCATCCACGTTTATGAGTAATTCTCACTAAACTGTATTAATGGACTATAAACGTTCAAGGGTACACACAGTTTTGTGTGTTGATCTGTTATACTAACGGATAGCCATGTTGTGAGCTTCTTAGCCAAGCGCATAAAATCTGTATCCGAGTGGTGGATGTTATGAGTTTTTAAAAAACGAAACGCATAGCATCAAGAGATAGTTCGAAGATGACGTCACTCAGGCCTTTGTTATTGTTTTTGCCATCCGCGTTTGTGAGTTGTTCTCACTAAACTGTATTAACCAGACTATAAAAGTTCATGGCTACACAGAGTTTGTGTGTTGGTCCGTTATACTTCCGGATGGCAATGTTGTGAACTCCTTGGCCAAGCGCATTCTATCTATAGAACAGAGATTCTAGTCCAAGAAGCATCAACCTTATCTGTAGATTTCATTCCACCATACACATCTATTAGCTTTGAGCCGAAAACTTAATTGACTTAAATGTTGAGCTCTGATAGGATTATTAATTACTTGTTGATGCCAGCGATTTCTGTAATGGGTAACAAGGAAATTGGGAAAGGTAGTGTGGCCTAATGACTTTTTCCTCTTCCCCCTCCTCCTCCTCCTCCTCCTCCTCATCATCATCTTCATCATCGTCGTTGTCATCTCCACCACCACCACCATCATCATCATCATCATCATCATCATCACCACCACCATCATCATCACCATCATCATCATCATCATCATCATCATCATCATCATCATCATCATCATCATCATCATCATCATCATCGTCACCACCACCACCACCACAATCATCATCATCATCATCATCATCATCATCATCATCATCATCGTCATCGTCATCGTCACCATCATATCACCATCGATGATGATCGATCACCCTCTCTTATGGAAGGAAAGAAGCTGACGTCACTCAGCTCTTTGCTATTGTTTTTAGACTGTCATTTTAATGATTAGTTCTCACCAAATCCTATCAATTAGACTATATACTATAAACATTTTAGGTTACGCATAGTTTTTGTGTTGGTATGTGACATCCGCCTGGCGGATGTTATGGGTATTTTATCTAAACGCAGAGGATCAATAGTGTTGAAACAAGACACCCTGACACACACATAAACGTGCACGAACACACAAACAAACACACACACACACAAACACACACATACAACACAGGCACCACCACTTCTCAATTTTTCACCCTCACACGATCCACCAACATAATTTGCCACCTATTTCTATCTCTCTCACCCAATGTACATAATATGTGCGTATGTGTGTGTGTGTGCGTGCACATTTGTGTGTTGCATGTGGGCGTGTGTGTACCCATCCAAATCAAAGCGGAAAGAGAAAATGTCACAGTAATAACTAACAACCAAGGATAACATTCATCGTAACCTTTGGCAGAATCGCGTACATTCTCTGTGTTACAGCCCTGAAAACATGGCACAGGACCTCCAACTATAATACCTTGCCCTACAGCTGTTTCTAATTATCAATGTGGCTATTATTGGCCGTAGAAATAGAGATGTGTTGTTGTATATCATTATGACGGATCTAATAAATAAACATTAGTATTAATATCACGAAGACATAACTTCGTGCTCTATGCATTTTCCACGCAATGCCTCTCGTATTCTTCATGTTACTCAGTGACCTGCACTGTTCCAAGTTCCGAGGATTTTCTGACATAAAGTGTATTAATAAATAAAATAAATAATACATGACTAAGCACATTTATTTCTGTAGTCTTGTTGCTGGCCTGGTTGTTTGTTATTCAACTCGTTATTCATGCTTTTTCGTTTAGCTAAAATGCTCACAACATCCGCCAGCCGGAATAACGTACTAACACACAAACTTATTTGTGCAACCTTGAACGGTTATGGTCTGAGTGATAGAATTTATTGAGAACTACTCTTAAAATGGCTGGCTCAAAACAATAACAAAGAGTTGAATGTCGTCAAATTCGTTCCTTCTATATTATTCAACTTGTAATTGATGCTTTACATTTAGTTAAAATACTCACAAAATCCGCCAGCGGGATATAATGTACCAACACACAAAACTATGTGTAACCTTAAACGTTTATAGTCTGATTGATGTAATTTAGTGAGAACTTATAAAAAATGGCTGTCTAAAAACAGTAACAAAGAACTGAGTGCCGTTAATTTCGTTCCTTCTATATATATATATCCAAGTTGAGACATTGGACCACATTTACTCGCCATTCTGAGGTGAAAACTGAGTGCATGGCTGGTAACATCGTTGTCTCTTTTAAAAATAATTGTAACACCGTCTAACAGGAGAGAATACATCAATGATCCATTCAATGTGGTGACATACTCGTTATTTCATGTTCCAGTATGTTTTGTCATTGTCATTTTGAATACATTTCCGGGTTGTGCAATTTGTTGGGTTCATTTTTTGATAGTCACCCTATATAGAATGAATGACGTTGACGTCACTCTCCTCTTTGTTATGTTTCTAGACAGGCATTTTGGTGATCACTTCTCACTAAATTATGCCAATCGGACTATAAAGATCCAAAGTTACACACAGATTTGTCTGTTGGAACGCGCATTTTGTGAGTATTTTACCTATACGCTTTGCATCAATATAAACATCAGCTTTTATTTCATATTCTCACATCCCACAGAGAGCCTTTTACTCTATATACCCCCAAATAAAAAGATTGATTTAGATCCATATTCAGTCATATCTCATTCATCTTATAACCACGTTTGCAAATATAATATCATAATATATCGATATTTGTTTCCGGGCTCGTTATTTTCTTGTATATATATATATATATATATATATATATATATATATATATATATATATATATATATATATGTATATATATATAGTTCGATATGCAATAATATACAACAACTCTGCTCTCTCACATCATGTCGTTATTATTATGTTCCTTAAAATTGAATAGAAAAATGGATTCACATTCGTGTAATGACGCCTATTCGATTTTGGTCACGTTCATCACACGCAGAGGCCTCTGTTTGTATGGCAACCGAATCAGACGTATTGGAAAGCAAATTATCTCAAAAGGATTTTCTCATAACGTCATTGTATTTTGCCCTCCCTCAATTGTTCCATTCACTATTTGTTCGTGGTCTATAGGATAGAATCTAAGCTATATTTCTAGTTTGGTTCTATGACATACAAACCTCCGTTCGCCATACTCGTCGTTTTTAGTTTGGAAGATTTCATCCTCGCCTACATCTATAATTTCATAGACGAACCATTAATAAATTTTTACCATTTCACTCGAACCATCTCCCAAACCCGAAGGGTTAAATATTGCGATGAAAAAGGAACATCAAATGAAGACGCCGAAGACAAAGACAATTTTCAACTATATAGACAGTCGTGTAGAAAGTGGACAACTTCACATACTGTCTTATCAGTGTTAATGGAGACATATGTGAAAATCCAAAGACCCGTATTAGAAAAAGGAAAGGCTGCTTTAAACATTTTGAAAAACTTTTGGAAATCTAACATCATTACAATTTGTACAAAAGTCCGAGTTTTCAATTCAAATATTAAAGCCATTTTGATGTACGGCTCAAAAACACGGAGGACGATCAAAACAGTCAGTACCAACATCCAAACCTTTGTCAATTCATGTCTACGAAAAATTTTAAAAGTACATTGGGAGAAAAAATAGCAACTTCAAGCTGTGGCAGAAAACAAACCAACAACCAACTGAAAAAGCAACGTTGAAGAGAAAATGGATCTGGATTCATCACAATCTTAGAAAAGTGACAACAATCATCATCCGGCAAGCTTTGTCCTGATATCCATAGAGCAAACGAAAGAAGGGCCGTACAAAAACACATGAAGAAGAGATGTAGAAGCAGATACCCAGCGTTAAGGACAGACATGGAGAGTTTTGGAAGTGATGGCACAGGACAGCAAAAGATGGAGAACCTTCGTTGATGGCCCATGGTAATTTTTTCAGAGTTTTTCGCACTCCCCCCCCCCCTCTCCCCTCTCGAAACTTATTCGCACCCCTGCTCCCTTTTAATTAATTTTCAGCTCACGTAAATGTGCCTGTGAAAATTCACCAAAAGGGAAAACAACACAAAACAAAAACAAACAAATCAAAATAATAATAATAATAATAATAATAATAATAATAATAATAATAATAATAATAATAATAATAATAATAATAATAATAATAATAATAATAATTTTTTAAAAAGCCCGATAAAATGTAGAAGTGACCTCGAAATAAAAGAACAATGTAAGTATGTTGCAAGATACTCTCTAAGCTGGTCTGTTATTTTACTAAGCAGTAAGAAATCCATTTCACTACATCAAATCTCGCCTCGCCTAAATTAGAAAATGCCCAGAATATGAATCCCCCCCCCCCCTTCTTTGGTTAAATTGGGCACCCCCCCCCCCCCTTTTTTTATTGAAGTTTGGCCAAAGTGCACCCCCCCCCCCCCCCCTCTGGTACTATCCCCCGCCCTCTCTTCTATTTGATACACGAGAATAAAGAGATCAATAATTCAGTGATATATACTACTAAGATTACCTCTATAGTGGTTACTGCTGTGACCTCAAAGGTTGGAATTAAGACAAACCATCGGGCTTGAACATAATTCAAAATTCGATAATAGTGACATGTTAGAGTATAAAATGACATGGCCAATACCAAATTTAGGAACTCAATCTTCACCACGATGTGTAGGAAATATGAATCCAGAACCATTTACATGGGATTCATTAAATTACGGGATTAACCAGTTAACTGCCGTCCTTTGGAAAGACAAGTATTCCAAAATTTGGCCAGAAAACTCGTCCTTCATATATTGAACGATTTAAAGACCCTCACATTGACAACATTTCTCAAAAATGGGACCTCTCGAGATTTGAAGGGCTATTTTTCTTGTCAAATTTTTAAAGACATGTTTTTCCAGAGTGCGGCAGTTAGCTGGTTAATAGATAAAATGAATTTATATGGTTTTTTTGTTTGTTTTTTTTTTTAAATTCTTACCTTCTACTTCATTCCCTCTATCTTTTCACGTAACTATATTATTATATGATCAAATCTTTATTATATGATTATTTTTGCCTTGGGTATTAGTATCATATTGACTCACTTGTTTTATTACTACAATCATATATATTATAACTAGTCGAGTGGTTAAGGCATTGCATTGTGACCAGGAAGGTCCCGGGTTCGAGCCCCGCTTCGTGCACTTTCGTTTTTTTCCTTGAGCAAGATTATTAACCCCCAATTTGCTCATTTGGACAACATGGGCGATTCCTGTTGACACCAGACATCTTGTTTGATGAATTATCTATATTCCTGCGTAGAATGCATAGGCGACAATATCTAACATGATGTCGTGGCGGAAGGGCATAATATAATATATATCATTTATAAGGGACCCTAAAGTTATTCTTATTCACCCCCAGATTAAACATGGGCCGTTTTGTGTAGGTTGTTTGCGTGGCTTGTCATGGCAGCCTACGGCGCACAGAATAGGTTCGTTCCCAGGCCATTGGATTCATTTGGATTACGACCTTATAATAATCATAGACACCCACGACAGCACCTCGCTTATTCCTCCGCTTGTAACTTGGACCACCAGACAATGTCGTATTAGAACGTTTTATTTAACAACTGATCACAATCACCCGTGTAATTATGTGGACGACAAATATATTTTCTCTAGTGCTAAACATGTCATTATTGTTATAACGATGATCTACTATGGCTGTGCATGATAATGATAGGTCAATAAAACGGGAGTATGTGTGTGTTACGAATAATGACAACATTGCGTGGCAGCCATGGCATGGACTTAAGCGGCGAATTCTTCTTTATCAAACGTACTGAGGTTAAATTTTGTCGTTGATTATCGGACCAGGAGACCGACATAAACGAGTTTTTTTTGGTTTCATCCTGCACATTTGCTTTGTGTTTTAATGGGTCATAACCAGGTGCAGTTACTGGCAGTTCTGATGACCGGACAATATTTTGCGTTGGTTTGAGAGCATTTCCATTACAAAAACAAGCTCATAATAATTTGGGTTATCAGACCTGCAAATAAGTACACGTCGGTTAAAATATTTGTGCTTTGAATTCTTTGGTGGCTGGTACTGTGCAAGAAAAGAATATTCCTTATTGTGTGATTTTACTTGTTTTGTGCACTTTTGTATGTGTGATCACGTGTAAGAAAATTATTCTATTTATTCGCCCAATGGAGAAATCATGTCTGCGTAGAAGAATAGCCCCGCTATGAGACGCAATGCAACGCAGCAAATTGAGCAATTTAGGCTATAATATAGCTCGAAGCAATGCCCCCTTCACCCCCTCCCCCAACACCACCCCCGCGTCAGTTTATTAAAGAGCAAGACGGACAAGACATGATAAGAACATTTTATCATTTCTCTAATTAAATGTAATAATGCCAGTGTGCCTCCATGGGCCCCTTACATAAGGTCACTGTGTTATTTGCTCTTGTAAGAGAAACGTTCTTGTTTGTCATTATTTATTTGAAGCTCTAGAGTGCTGACTTTGCTTGACCTATTCTTCTGTCGAATATCCAACTCACATGCAAGAAAATCCTGTTATCTGAATGACCTCTTGTTTTGTTTTGTTTCTTTGTTTTTTAAACAAGTTTTATCATATGGATACATCCATAGAGACACAGCAAGTATCTGTTGTGAAGGACGCAATGAGATTGATGATACAGTTTCAGAGCCAAACTCTCACCAGTTATGGCTGGCAAAGCAAATTTGTATCCAGCCGGAGCCTTCGTAAACCCATGGCCTGAACGATGGCTACGGCCTGCTACCGTAGCCATCGATAAGTTTTGCCTGGCACTGAAACCCAAAAAGACTGGCATTTTGACGTCATTATTTGGTTTTTGCACCGCCTAGTGAGTTGTCGTTAGTAGTGCCAATGGAAACAAGTGGTCCCATTGGTTGAACTATTGAATACAACTCACGATTTGTATTCTTTTGTGGCCAAAGACTGGCATTTTGACGTCATTTTTGGTCAGTGTCAGGCTATAGATAGTTCGAAGATGACGTCACTCAGGTCTTTGTTATTGTTTTTTGCCATCCGCGTTTATGAGTAATGCTCACTGAACTGTATTAACCCGACTATAAACGTTCATGGATACACACAGTTTTGTGTGTTGGTCCGCTATACTTCCGGATGGCAATGTTATGAGCTTCTTAGCCAAGCGCATACTATCTATAGATAGTATGCAGATGACGTCACTCAGGCCTTTGTTATTGTTTTTGCCATCCGCGTTTGTGAGTTGTTCTCACTAAACTGTATTAACCAGACTATAAAAGTTCATGGTTACACAGAGTTTATGTGTTGGTCCGTTATACTTCCGGATGGCAATGTTGTGAACTCCTTGGCCAAGCGCATTCTATCTATAAGTTAACGATGGCTACGCTGATACTAACAAAATAAAAGCGTCATCAAACAAGACAAAGACCACAGAAAAAAAATAATCGTGAGTTGTAATCAATAGCTCAACCAATGGAATCATATTATATAAATAGAACGAAGATGACATCACTCAGGTCTTCTCTATTGTTTTTTTTTTTGCCATCCACGTTTATGAGTAATTCTCAGCATACTGAATGAACCAGACTATAGATAGAACGTAGATGACGTCATTCAGGCCGTTGTTATTGTTTTTTGCCATCCGCGTTTGTGAATAATGCTCACTGAACTGGATTAACCCGACTATAAACGTTCATGGATACACACAGTTTTGTGTGTTGGTCCGTTATACTTCCGGATGGCAATGTTATGAGCTTCTTAGCCAAGCGCATACTATCTATAAAAGTTCATGGTTACTCATAGTCTTGTGTGGTGGTCCGTTATACTTCCGATGGCAATGATCTGAGCTTCTTAGTCAAGCACATACTATCTATATCCTTGACAACAACTCCCTTTTCACTTTCGTTTGGTGATCATCAATTTATTTAGTGAAGTAATATTTGGGTCAGTATCAGGCCTTAAGTTTAGGAAGGCGACGGTCGTTCGTTCACCAGTTATGGCTGGCAAAACAAAATTGTATCCCGTACACAATGATCTCTTGTGACGTGAACCACGACTTATCTGTTAGAAAAATAACTTATTGAAAACGAGCATTCCTCCTGCTGGAGATAAAAATAAAGTCTGACATAAGTCGGACCCTATCTAAAACGCGACGAACCCGCGGCGTCAGAGGCTCTGTCTTTGTAACGCTGACTCTTTTTGTCATAACTTCAAGCGATGTTGAGCGCGGTCAGTGATCGGATGAATGACAATAATCCCAAGGGAACGCACTCGCTTCACACGCAAAGCGAACAAGATCGATCCCGGGTGCAGGCGAGTTTCTTTCTGACCATCCTGTCCACCCAGCAGTGAAGGGGTAGCTGAGTTTGTTAGATTTGGCGGAAAGTACTTTGCGATAGACTAGCGTCCTATCCAAAGAATAACAAGCAATTGCTATTGCCCGTATCACTCTGTAAAAGCCGGGATAAACTCCGGCTCTATGGGTCCAATGGCTCCGAAGGACTAACGCATTTTATTATTCATTAACTCACTTAACTAAGACGCACTGATGTTGTAAGAGTTGTTTTATTAATAAAGGACGCTAAACAGGCGAATTGTATTGTATGTAATAAACATTTGGTTCCATATGGCCTGCTGATGAAGCGGTGCATTGTGAAGCTCATGGATCATTGTGTATCAGTGGAAACGAGATATAAATGTTCATTTTTTATAACGTGCTGGCAATAGTAACCCATCAATATGAACTATGATCCAAGTGAACCTTAATAATCTGTACTGCTCATGGCCAGTGTCAGTAAGTGCCGTGCAACTAGGGTGATTATGGTGTGCTAGAAACAAAATGTGAGTGAACTGCAAATTATGAAAGTAACGAGTGATTATGAAGTTTCAATACGTAGGCAATATATATATATATATATATATATATATATATATATATATATATATATATATATATATATAATATATATATTATACACACACACACACACACACATATATATTATATATATATATATATATATATATATATATATATATATATATATATATATATATATATTGAATCGTGCTTGACATGTAACAATGGAGCCAATTATTATTGTATTTACCACGATGTTTGAGTCAGTCTACATCGATGTTTCAGGCCTTTCAGCCATCGTCACGACTGTGTGTTACATGTGTTTGGTTTGTTGTGTGTTGTTGCTTGTTGAAGTGGTTCCGAAGGTTTGTAGTTGATTAGTAGATGTTTTCTTCTATGTGGACAGCTGTTGTACATCTCATTTTTCGTGTTGAGTGTGGCTTCATGAGGGTGTTTGATTATAGTATATTTTTCTTCTCGGTATAAGCTGCATTATTTTATTGATGGTGTGTATCCTGTTGCTTTAGATATAATTTTCCATGTAATTCTGTGGTCTAGTTTGTTGTCTTTTAATTTCCAAATATGTTCGCTCAGTTTTGTGGACGTTGTTTTGTTGGTGTTTCTAAAGTTTGAGGTGTGGAGGTTGTATCTTGTTTTGAAACTATTTTCCTTTAGTCCTACATATTTTTCCTGCTTTTTTGTTTTAGTTTCGGTGACTGTGGCTTGGTAAATTAAACTTGATTCTAAACATTGATTGTTTAACGGGCAATGCTCCTTATTTCTGCAGTTGCATTTTCTGGTGGGTGGGTTCTACTCTTGTCGTTGGATTTTAAATATTTTTTTGTTTTTGTTGTTGTTGTGGCTTGAAATTGTTTGTTCTATGTTGCGCATATATTTCAAGCCACAACAAAAAAAAAAAAATACAAAAAACCACCGACAAGAGCAAAACCAACTTTTAAAAACCCGATTTAATCGGGCTCGTGAGTTGCGAGTGAACGGAGACTCGAAGTCGAAGGGTTCACTTCAAAGACCAACAAAAACAAATTAAACAAACAAAAAACCGATTATAAATAATGTGATTCATCAGAACACACTTTCTGTTTCTTGTTGTTGTTGTTTTGTTTTATTTAGGTTTTGTTTTTTGTTTTTGTTTTTGTTTTTTTGTTTTTGTTTGTTTGTTTTTTTTTTAATTTAATTTGTTTCAATGAAACTTTCATTAACCTAAATATAGAATTGACAGTCGACAGTCAATATCGCTTGACTTGATTCATCATGTGGTTTTGGCAAAAGTAAATTCATATATGAAACGGAACGAAATGTAATTATAACCCGGATGTGTTGCTATTTTCCTCGTTGGAAATCTTTTGTGTTGAAAGCATGAAGACTGGTACCTTACCTGCTATCGTGTACCAGAGAGCTTGATGTTACCAGCACAACATAGCCGAATTATTCGACTTTTTTTTTACAACGCTCACTTCTGTGCAAGAGCCTAACTAGTCAGATACTAGAAAACGTTGATAAAATTCGATTTTTAAGTCACTTGCTTCGCTCAGGCTTAAGACTAGGAAGTCATTTACAAGACTAGTGAAGAACTAAAGCTAGTCCGCTTAAATAAAAATGAGCCCTGGTGGCGGTACATTTAGGTATTTAAATCGTGTTTCAAAATGCTCATCATAAATGTTTAAAGGGAAGATGACACTGTTGCCATTGTTACTGCGGCTTATTTTATTTTTTGTTTACGTCTGAAGTTTAGTTTCACCTCAAAGACAACGAGAGCTATCAGCAGCTTCCCTAACTTTGAGGACATCATGCTCTGCCAAACAATGACAATAGTAGGAATGTGGAACCTAAACCGTTGTTAATCTGTAAAAGTGAATTTGACGAGAACTGGTCACTTCTATTACTGTCTAAAACTGGCAACAAATCAATGAGTCAATTCTAGATGCACACAATTGCAGGTCTGATAACCGGATCCAATTATGGGCTTGTTTTAACATTGCTGCAATGGATACTATTTTGCGTTGGTTTGAGAATTTTTCCAATACAACAACGGGCTCAAAACAATTCGGGGTATCAGACCTGCTAATAAGTACACGTCGAGTCAACGTCTGCTATATCTATGTCATGATATATTTCCACCTCCTCAAAATAATAATAATCATTATTCCATTTTCCTCCTACCAGAGTAACCAGACACTGATTATAATTTCCGATAGTTGAAAAATGGGAGCTGACGGAGACAAGAAGGCGCCCACCGTTGTCATAGAAACGGTCTTGGTGGTCAGGGTGATCAAGGTAAAAACAATTAGTGTGTTTAATGCTTTAAGTAAAAAAAATACGAGTATTGTGATTATAAATTGAAATCCTCTGGAGCAAACAGAAATTGCAAGATCATCGGTCAGGGTGTAGCCCATTTATAATTCAGTTCTTATTAAATGTCTTGCGTTTTTCACGTGTCTAGCTTTTTGTTAAACTATAATGTATGGAAATAGTGGTGATAGAACGGTTCAAAGTTCAATTATTTTTACTTAATGTGTTAAAACATGCTTACGAAAGGTAGACATAGATGTATTTTATTTCAGCTTTATTTATGACTTAGACTGTAAACAATCATCATCATCATCATCGTCGTCGTCGTCGTCATCATCATCATCATTATCACTACCACAATCACTAACACCCATAATCGTCGTTGTCGTCGTCGTCGTCATCATCGTCATCATCATCATCATCATCATCATCATCACCACCAATCACAATGACGAACCTAAACACAACGTCATCTCCCACAATTTTCCAGGTTGTAGGCCTTATGTGTGGAATCATCGGAATGTTCTTGTTGATGCTGTCCGTGGCTGCCACAGCTTGGCTCACGGCGAATGGCGAACGTGAAGGCCTATGGGAAAGATGCACCTATGTTACATCCGATCAGCTCAACTGTACATTGGGGATCCAGAGAGGTAATTGATGATATGCTTTTAGGTAAAATACTCACATCTGCCACCGGGTATAATGTACCAAAACACAAAACTATGTGTATCTAATTTTGAACGTTTATAGATAGTTCGAAGATGACGTCACTCAGGCCTTTGTTATTGTTTTTGCCATCCGCGTTTGTGAGTTGTTCTCGCTAAACTGTATTAACCAGACTATAAAAGTTCATGGTTACACAGAGTTTGTGTGTTGGTCCGTTATACTTCCGGATGGCAATGTTGTGAACTCCTTGGCCAAGCGCATTCTATCTATAGTTTGATTGATAGGATTTAGTGAGAACTTGTCATCAAAATGGATGTCTAATAACAATAATAAAGAGATGAGTGACGTCAACTTCGTTCCTTCTTAACAGAACAAAAAATGTTACCCACCACCTCAATCTGGTATTATGTCGTGCGAAAATTTCTAAATGTGAATTTGTGAACAATGGCTTCAATCTGGTAACGTGACGGGCATGATGCGGATACTAAACAATTAAATTGTTAGATTTAACCAGTTAACTGCTGTACTCTGGAAAAAAAACAAAAAAAAATGTTTGAAAATTTGGCCAGAAAACTCGTTCTTCAAATATCGATCGATTTCAATGACCCTCATCTTGGAAAAAAAACATCTCAAACCTGGGACTTCGCGAAGTCCTAAGTTTGAAAGTTTTGCCATGATGAGAGTCCATTAAATCATTTGAAGGACGAGTTTTCTGGCCAATTTTTAAAAAAAAAATACGTGTCTTCCTAGAGTACGACAGTTAACGTGTTAAATTCAATTTCCAGTATCTATATCACCCCGACTTAGTACATTTTGAGCCGGTTTGTCATATTATTTTAAGTGAATGTTATCACCAGAGTTACGAAATATTCAATCATCTCAAGAAATTATTTTCCTTTAAAAAAATCATAATTTGTCCATAAAAACAATGTTTAATCAAGCCCATGATTGATTTCGGTGATCAGGCCTGCTATTATGTCCACGTCTGTTTGAGGAGACGAATTTCAAGTCAATACCCTATAGATAGTATGCAGATGACGTCACTCAGGCCTTTGTTATTGTTTTTGCCATCCGCGTTTGTGAGTTGTTCTCACTAAACTGTATTAATCAGACTATAGATAGAATGCGCTTGGCCAAGGAGTTCACAACATTGCCATCCGGAAGTATAACGGACCAACACACAAACTCTGTGTAACCATGAACGTTTATAGTCAGTTGATACAGTTTAGTGAGAACAACTCCACAAACGCGGATGGCAAAATAATAACAAAGGCCTGAGTGACGTCATCTGCATACTATCTATAAAAGTTCATGTTATACAGAGTTTGTGTGTTGGTCCGTTATACTTCCGGATGGCAATGTTGTGAACTCCTTGGCCAAGCGCATTCTATCTGTTGATGGTCGAGTGATAAGGGATTACAATTATATGAGGTGGACAAGGATTCGAACCCGCTGTTGTTATTTTCCCCCTTGAGCTGGCAACCTAGCCCCTGTCACTCACTTTAAGGCCCAGCACTGCAACTGGTTTGTCGTTTACCTTGGTCTTTTTTTTTTTTAATTCGAGATAGACACTTAAGATATATTTGCCTTTGTGATAAATATACGAATTTTTTTTCATTTGCTTTTGATATTTGTTTTCTTCTCAGAATTATTATTGCAAACGTGCGTTCGTGATAAAATTTTAGATGAATGGGTGATATCATATCATGTAGAAATAATTCGGAAATAGTTTTTTTTCCCTTTATCATATGTTTTTGTTTGTGTAATTTTTATTTTTATATATTGATAGTTATATATTATGAAATATATTATCTGCCTGGTTCGTATCCCTGAGATGTGTTGGATGAAATCTCCTGATTGGAGTGATGATGGATGCTGAAAGTGATAATGATGATGATGATGATGATGATGATGATGATGATGATGATGATGATGATGATGATGATGATGATGATGATGATGATGATGATGATGATGATGATGATGATGACGATAATGATAGCAATGGTGGTGATAATGTTTGTGGTGATCATTAATCTAATTTCAAATTCGTTTTGTTCACAGATATGGGTAAGCTTTTATCCTTAAGTAGACAACTATATAGATCAGATGTTATTTGACCTTAATTTATAATATATTTACTCAACATTTTTATTTCCAGTATGAGTGGACAATGAGAGCCTCTTTATTTTCGATTCTTTCTGTAGACTATAGTTTGTTTAGATTCAATGCTGTTTTATGATTTTTGTTTTGTTATGTTGTTTTTTGTTTTTGTTTTTTTGGTCGTTGTTTTATAGTTTTTGTTTTTAATTTTGTTATGCTTTAATTAAATAATTTGTATGCTTCTATGTTACTTTAACACATTGTAAGTTTATCAATTGAAAGAGTAGTGCACTTATTGTTGTTATTTTTGTGAACTGACTATTCAAATCAAGAATAATTTGAAGAATGTCACCCGAAATGCTCTGCGTTTAGTTAAAAGCTTCCAGGATCCGCCAGCCGGATATAATGTACCAACACAAAAATATGTGTAGTCTGAAACGTTTATAGTCTGATTAACTATATATTGAGAACTTCTCATAAATATGGCTGACTGAATAACAATAACAAAGAGTCAATTTCTTTCCCTCTATAAGCGTGATAGCAAAAACATTATCCTTTGTCAAAAATACGTAGCTCAAGAATTTTTTTCTCCGACGGTCATCCGGATTTACTAATAATATATTTTAAAAAGTAGTGATATCCTGGCCTCATAGATTATTCTGAATGTCAAATGGTTAAATGCGATAAACAATCATTGTAAATAAAACAAAAAATGAGTACATTTTGATAAGAAATAATAGAGGGCGTCTATAAAGCCTTTCCCTGTTTAATAACATAATCGATGTATTGAAGATTGATGGCTTTGATGGTGCTGCTATGTGGTCTTGTAATATGGTACCCGCTTTTGGATGGGCATTTCCTGGGTTCGAGCTTTGCTCGGCGCATAGTTGAGTCCATGGAAAGGCTCTTTATTCACATTCTCTCACCACCGTACTCAGGTGTAAAATGAGTACATGGCCGTTAACAGCGTTGTCTCTGCCCTGTCGGAAAATATTGTAATATCGCCTAATAGGCGTCGTGTATCGTCCTATATGTTACGTGTTGCTGTTGGTTGGGGATCCATTGAAAAGCACTTTGAGAACGTTTAGTGGATATTGCTCTATAAAAATGCTCTAGTCTTTTTCTTTTTTCTTATAGGCATAAATGAATGACTTTTCTTTAGACGATGGTGAAAACCAGATGTAATCATCTATAATGGTTTTAGAATAATAAATAGCATTTGAAATCAGGGAAAGACTTTATGGACACCCTGTATAGATAGTATGCGCTTGGCTAAGAAGCTCGCAACATTGCTATCCGGAAGTATAACGGACCAACACACAAACTATGTGTAACCTTGAACGTTTATAGTCTGGTTGATACAGTGAGAAGTACTCATAAACGCGGATGACAAAAAGCAATAACAAAGACCTGAGTGACGTCAACTTCAAACTATCTATAGGTGAGGTCATTGGCGGGGCATAACATAATAATAAGATTGGTAACTCTAAGAAATAATATCAAATGCAGGAGTTGAAGAATCTTATATTGAAACGAAAAATAATCATTGACTTCCACTGTATTTTGTCTATGTTGTATGCGTGAAGTCTGCGTACACATATTTGCAGGTCTGACAGCCGAGATTAATTATGGGCTTGTTTAATTGTTGTAATGATAATATTTTGTGTTGGTTTGAGGGTATTTCCATCACAACAATGAGCCCATGACAATTTGGGTTATCAGACCTGTAAATAAGAACACGTCGTGTAGTTTGGTTATCAACTATCAACAACTTATAATTTTGTATTGTGATTTATTTTTTCAAATGATTCCTCCCCCTTCAGTTTTGATTGTAGACTGTTTTATAGTAATAATAGTGAGAATGCGTGTGCACTTTTAGGTTTTTAAAATATTTTTTTTTCAACAAGGTTGTGTTTGCACTATTATGTGATATGATTGCTACAGTGATGCGGTATTATTTTTAAGCATGTGCATCTGTAAAAATTGAAAATAAATTGGAGAGCAAGCATTTGGCAAAACAGATAAAATGGAGAATGGTTGCGTTGTGGTTTATTTTAATGGGGATGGGGGGGGGGGGGGGGTTGTACTTTTAACCTGCGATGTCTGACAGGTACAGGACTGTTCGGTTTTGTATATATATACATATATATATATATATATATATATATATATATATATATATATATATATATATGTAGATACAGTAGTAATTGTTATTGTATTTAAATATATCGATAATTAAGTTAAATACATAAATGTTTTCAAGCATGTCCATCAATGTTATTCATTCTTGAACATTTTGATGAATCTGATAATTTTTATTTCTGCTTTTGAATCAAAAGTGAATTTAAAAAGATTAAATACACTAAATTATAATCCATCGCTAACTCTCTTTTCGGTATTACTTTCTAGTAATCTGGAATTGCATCATAATGATATTTCAGGCATTAAAAAGAAAAACAACATAAAATAAAAAATAAATCTATAACAGAGGCATATATATTTCATTTTGCAAGAAACCAAAAAGCTAAAAATTCCTTGATGTTATTATTGTCATAACTGCAAAATATGAATACCAATAACATTCCAAACTTGTTAGAACCGATCTAAAAACAAAGCAAACAAACAAAAACATACTATTTTTAAAAAACACACAACACCACATACACAAAGTTAAACACAGCGTTTCTTATTCTGAACTACAATCTTCTGGCTATAAGCTGCAGAACTTCAAAGCATCTATAAATTCAATAAAAATTGCTTACAAAGAAAGCTTAGTGCCATAGCTCAAATTCAAGCACTATCTAAACCGGTTGATAATAAATTGATAAATTATGGAATGAGTGATAGAGGCTAGTATAACCTTCCCTCTTGAAAACTACACATTTCAGATAGTAACAAGTAGTAAACTAAAATGAATATAACAGCTTTAAAAAAAAGATAAAATAAGAAGAAAAAACAAAACAAAACAAAACAAACATAGAATCTTTCTATTTCTCTCTCTGTTTTCTTTTAAAAAGTAATATAATTGTTTTCGCTGTTGGTTTTGAGCCCGAACCGTTCGGTGTTTGGTATTTTTGTTCTTTTTTTTAAAGCTGTTACATTCATCTTTGTTTATTACTTTTTACAGTCCACAGCTTCTAGCAGATTAGTATCAGTTTAAATTTCAAATAGACATGTTTGGAAGCGATGATTTATCACTGTAAATCAACTGCATTTTGCCCCCCCCCCCCTCTTCCAGAGTGGCTTGATGGATGCAAGTCTTTGTGCCTGATATCAATGGCTGTCACACTGACTGCCATTATCGTCACTGCTCAAGCTTTGAAGAACGAAAATTTTAGGGTTAAGTACAAGCTTTATTGGGGAGGACTTGTTCTCTTCTTTGTTGCATGTAAGTATAGATGCAAGATGATGAATAAGTCAATAGAGAATAAGAGAGGGAGAAAAAGACAAGTAGTACATGATAGTATATTATTATTATTATTATTATTATTATTATTATTATTATTATTATTATTATATTAGTAGTAGTAGTATAGTAGTAGTAGTAGTAGTAGTAGTAGTAGTAGTAGTAGTAGTAGTAGTAGTAGTAGTAGCAACAAGTGTGGTCGGGGTTGCCAGTGATGCTGTTGTCGTTGTATGTGTTGCTTTTGTTGTTTTTGATGTTGTAATCGATGCCAAAATGCATATCACTCCAGGCCATTGGGAACATAGTTTTCATTTCACTCAGTGTAACTCTGCCCGTTAGTTTTAATGAAAAACATAACTCTTATTTGAATTATCTGGCGTTACCACAGACGAATACTCTATCTCATCTGACATTGATAATGTATGTGAAGTGCAATAACCAAGGGCGCAACGCCAGAGCTTGCGATTATTGTCACACATTATGCCACTGACCACGCTTACTGCTGCTTTAAAAAAATGCCGGAAAACCTAAGAATTCCGTGATCGGCTTATGGATTGAGAACGTTTCTCCTTTACGATAATTGTTTTAATGTTTTATTTTCTTGTTTGTTTTATTTGTTAGGTTTTGTTTTGTTTTTGTGTTGTCTTGTGTGTGTGTGTGTGTGTGTGTGTGTGTGTGTGTGTGTGTGTGAGAGGCTTTGCGGTCTATTGGTGTGACATTTGACCTTTGACCTGGTGGTTCCGAGTCCGAGTCCGGATTTTGATGGCGCAAATGTGGAATGTTTCGAAAAGACTCTTTTAATCACCCAATGTTATCATACTCAGATGAAAAGAAAATGAAGTAGCGCCAAAATATTTATTAAAAGCGCCATGTCTCGCTCTACATGTTAAGTGTTGCCGTTTGTTGTGAAGCGCTTTGAACATATTGAATTTAGTGCATACGCTCCTGTTTTTTCTTCTCTATCCTTTTTTTCAGGTGGCTTTGAACTCATCTCTTTAATCATCTTCCCCATCAAATTTCTCGATGAGATCCCAGACAGAGACAACGCGCATTGGAAGTAAGTAAAAGAAAATACATAGCTCCACAGTAGAGCACGGAGCTTAAGAACAATCCCAGGCAAAAGAAATAATTCAATTTATCAGTCGTATTTCGTGTAAGGGGAAAATGAGAAGCGAAGAAAAAAAATGAGCACAGACATGCTTTTATTATTTCCATCATTTCGTTTCTAGCGTGTTCGTTAAAAGTGTACTCTATTGTACTTATACTTGTCACTTATCCAACCTTCTTTTCTAAACAGGTAATAAATCTAGTTATCTTAATTACTTTCATGTTGAATGATTACGCGTTCGGTGTAATTATGATTTGAATCAATTAATTATTCATCTATAATTTATTTTCTTTTATCTATAATTCTTCTGGGAATTTATATCTTCTCTACCTTCCTTACAGTGTGCGACTATATCATCAAGTAGTATGACACTCGCTTTCGAATAGGAATGTCCTGGGTTCGAGTCTCGCTCGGCACATAGCTGTGTTCTTGGAAAAAGCTCTTTCCTCACATTCTCTCACCGTATTCAAGCGTAAAATGAGTACCTGACCGCTAACAGCATAGTCTCGGTCGGAAAAATTGTAATATCGCCTAACAGGCGTCTTGTTTCGTTTTACATGTTACGTGTTGCTCTTGGCCAAGAACCCTTTCCAAAGCGCTTTGAGCACGTTTTGTGGATATTGCTATATTAAAGCTCACGTTTTTATTTGATGATAAATTGAAATACAGTTTTCTCAAACTAGATATTCTGAATATATTCTTATATATTTTTCTTCCTCTTCCTTACTTTTACTGCTATTATGACATACAAAGTCAAATATACTGTTGAATAACTATAAAAGGAAAAACAATATCTGATACTTTTAATTGCCTGGTCTTAAAAAATATCCATTTCACTCTACATATCAACTATTGGTCTGGAAATTTGGTGTATATCTCAGCGCTAAAAAAGGAAGGCAGAATATAAAACATGAAATGGTGATCGATGACTAAATAAACAAATAGTAAATAAATAGATAAATAGATAAATAGAAAAATAATAAATTATAAAATAGATTAAATGAATAAATAAATAAATAAATAAATAAATAAATATAAATATAAATAATTAAATAAATAGATATATAAATAAATAAATAAATGAATAAATAAATACATTTTTAAAATGATCAATCAGTCAATAAATCAATAAACATAAATAAATGAGATGGTGGATAGGGATTTAGAATCATTTCAGAGTGCCTCCTGTGATTCAAAGTGATACTAAGCTCCTAGAAGCTGTGGACTGAAAAAAAAGTAACAAACAAAAATGACTATAACAGCTTTAAAAAAAAGAACAAAATACCCAATACGGAACGTTTCGGGTTCAAAACCCTTCTTCAGCCAACAACAAAATCAATAAAGACACAAATTCATTTCTAAATTCCAGATTGACGACAGAGAAATTCAAGTGTGATGATTTTCACTCTGGCACTCTACCCAATCTTTAGAAATTGAACATTTGTGTCTTTTCGGTAATAATTAACCAGTTAAATGTCATACTCTTGAAAAACATTTAAACATTTGAAAAGAAAACTTGTCCTTTAAATATCGATCGATTTAAATGATCCTCATCTTGGTAAAAACTCCCATACATGAGACTTCGCGAGAGATAAATGAAGTAGAAAAAAAGATGCCCACTTATTTTAATCCTTGCTCTAGATCTGGAGCACATTCATATTGAATGTGTAGTGTGTAGAACTTGATAAAAACTAAACGCGGTATTATATCAGTAGGGGAATTGATGTGACAATACGTTGAATTATATGAAACTTGATGACCCGAATGATTGCCTAGACAGACCTGTTAGAGTCTATATACAAATAATTCAGATTACAAACATCACTGACTTATTTATGACAATAATATACCACAGATATATATAATATATATATATATAATATAAATATATAATATATTATGAGAGAGAGAGAGAGAGAGAGAGAGAGAGAGAGGGGGGGGGGTAGGGTGAGACAATTAATAAGCTGTGAAAACATACACAAGGTCGAAACATGAATAATATGCATTTCTATATGCAGTTTTTATATAGATCATTTTCATAAAGAGGTTATTTTCTATGCCCTTAAATAATACAATGTAAAGGGGGGGGGGTGCAAATAATAGGGAATTATGAGTTTACAGCACAGCTGCAGAAGAGGAAATAACATATTTTTGTGAGTAAAATCGGAAGATTTCCTGACGCAAACGCATTCACTGCCAAGAATAACTGCCAAAAATATTATTAAGAAGCATGGGGTCATTAAGTTCTTTGATGTTACTTATTTAATTTTATCAATTCTAATAGTTAATACATTTCTTCTTATTCGTCTTGTTCTTATTTTTCCTCATCCTCCTCTTCTCCTCTTCCTCCTCCCCTCCTCCGCCTCCTCCTCCTCACCCTCCTCCTCATCCTCTTCCTCCTCCTCTTTCTTCTTCTTCTTCTTCTTCTTCTTCTTCTTTTTTTTTTTTTTGTTGTTGTTGTTGAGAAATATGCATTTTTGACATTCGTCACCAGCAGGGTTTAATAATACAATATATCGGACGAACAGAAAACATGGGCTCAACCTTTTAAGTTTTGAAAACTAATTTTTATATACAGATTAGAAAATGACCCACAACTTATTCATTTCAACAGTTGTGTATTGAAATTGGACACACATGGCTTATAGGCTCGTAGCTAATTTTGTAAAACATCTGACTATAGGTAGAAAAAAACTTTGTACAGTACTAATTTAATTCATTCTCAATTGCATATTTTCATTTTAACAGCTTTGGCTGGGCTTACATTCTGGGCTGGATTGCAGCTGTGAGCGATTTCTGTGCTGGACTTTTCCTTCTGTTGGGCAGAGACGCGGAAGAAATTGTCTACAAAGAGAGGGTCGTGCAGGAAGAAGCTAAGAATGGCATAGAAGCCAGTGAGGATGTATGAATTCTGATATAGATCAGTACCGGAACTGTCCTGGTTACTAAAATTCCCAGTGGAGCTTCTGATCCTCGTTATTTGGCGCCTGGCTCTTTGTAAAATGACCAGGTTTCCTGAGATGTTTGTGGAGCTTAAAAGACAAAACTGATCTGCTTTTGAGAGTGATAATATCATATTGTGGAGATAGAGAGAGAGAGATAGATAGATAGATAGATAGATAGATAGATAGAGAGGAGAGGAGAGGAGAGGAGAGAGAGAGAGAGAGAGAGAGAGAGAGAGAGAGTGGTAATAGTTTGAATAATGTGTGGTTGGTGTTCCCCTTGAAATGGTAACATTCTTCCTTACCCAACGTTAACTTACATACGTATAACTTGATTATCCTTGATCAAAATTACTCCTCAACCTTAAAAGTATATATTTCTGTATTATTCAATCAATGGCATTTCATTAATTAATTTATTTATTTAACTATTTATTATTTTTTTTGCAAATATATTAGTTATCTATTTGTTCATTTCTTTCATTCATATTTTTATATTTTATCCTTTATCATTCCGTGTAATTCTTTGCTTGTATATTTATTTGTCGGGTTGCACTTATTTATCAATCTTCTTTCCGATTCTTGTCCAAATTTGTTGTAGAGAGTATCCATAAAGTCTTTCCCTGATTTCAAATACTCATAATTCTAAAATTGTTTATAGATATTTGCATCTGATTTTCGCAGTCTTGGATGGAAAAGTCATACATTTATGCTCATTGGTCATCAGCTCACATTACATCACAAAATTTAGCAAAATCAACATGAATTTAAGACATCTTCTTCTATTTCGGAATGGCAATAGTGCGGCACAAGTCTTTTTGGGTAATGTGATGGCATGAATCAAAATCGTCAAATATAGTTTAACGACCTTTCATAAGCCCAGTTTGCAGACCATTAAAGGAAAACGAGTTTTTCAAAAATGTAGGATAATCTTATTTTTCTAAATTTGCAAAGACACAAAGTGAGAGATAGATCACACTCTCGGCGATTTTTGTCGCAATGTTGCTATTCCGAGATAATAGAGAGAGAGAGAGATATGTCGTCTGTTAAGTTCATTTTTGAATTTGGTAAATTTGGTGATGTATTGCGGGTCGATGACTAATTAGCATAAATGTTTGACTTTTCCCTAGAAGATGGTGAAAATCAAACGTTTTGAGATTAATGAGTATTTGAAATCAGGGAAAGACGTTATGGTCACCATGTACTACAATGAACCATAAACTACCGTGGTTTATTTATTTAATTGCAAGTGGGTGATCTAGACTTGGATGAGTTTTTTCTCCTTCTGATTCTCCCTCAGCACATGTGTGAAAGATGCACTAGGAATCTGGTAAACACTATCCATTGTAAACTGTGCCACCGGCTCTTTTCAATAAGTGTTCTAATGCTTGATGGCAAGTTGCATTTCTCCCCTCCAAAACTCTTACTCTATAACATTCAGTATCGTATAAAATAATTTATATGCAATTATGGGGTTTGTATCATGACAAAGTTTTATTCGAAGTAGAAATTGAAAGTTGTTTCCCTTCCCCTCTAACTTTTCCTCAAATTCCATGCAAATTATATTATATACTTGAATATCAAAGCAAGAAACTCGAAAGTCCACATAATCTGATGTCTTAAATCGAATTTTCTATTCTTTTATTGTTATTTAGTAGCAAGATTGAGACGATTGATCACATGATATGAGGTGGATCAAGAAAAATCGATATGACTCAAATGCATTTTCCTTTTTTGGGGGAAATAATTGCTGTGATCAGGATATTCGATGATAAACTTTTGTGTCAAAGTAAATACTGAGCCTCTAGAAGCTGTAGACTGTAAAACGCACTGGACAAAAATAAATAAGACAGCATTAATCCCCCCCCCCCCCCAAAATAAAAAAAACAAACAAAACAAAACAAAAAAAAACCAACAAACAAATCCAACAACGACAAAATACCAAACATTGAAAGTTTTAGGCTCAAATCCTTCTTCAGGCAGTGATAAAAAGAATAAAAAGGTTAATACATCATTCCAGACAGAATGTATGTCTAGATTTTAAATGATGTATTGACGTTTTTTACTGTTTTTGTTATCGAAGTATTTTGAGCCTGTCACGTTCCGTGATTTGTATTTTCTTCTTTTTTTTTTTTAAGTTGTTATATTCATTTTTAATTACAGACATTATTAAGTTCATAAAATTATAACGTGGACAGTTTACTGAAACTTTACAACTCTCATAAGTATCCATGAATGGACGAGTTTCCCCATACTGTTATTGTTATATTTATTATATTGTTCACGTCTTCCATTTATTAATTCTCAAAAATATGATTTCAAAAACAATAACGTCATCTATCATCGTAATAATAATAATCATCACCACCACACCACTACCACCATCTATGCCACCACTACCCCGACGACCACCACCATCACCTACATCATCATCATCATCATCATCATCATCATCATCATCATCATCATCATCACCACCACCATCATCATCATCATCATCATCATCATCATCATGACAATCACCATCATCATCATCATCATCATCATCATCATCATCATCATCATCATCATCATCATCATCATCATCATCCTCATCATCATCATCATCATCATCGTCGTCGTCGTCGTCGTCATCAAGTGCATTAGTTTCATCACCACTACCACATCATTATCAAGATTACCTCATAATCGCCATCATTATCATCATTGTCGGCAACACCAAAATCAGAATGTCACCATCACCAGTGCATACTGACAACACGGAAACTTTTCATATTCAAACCAAAGTAGCAATAAAGTCATATCATTACAATTATTTTCTAATTACTCCAAAAACACTTTTTATTTGTAATTTATATTATCTAAAATCTTTTTATTTTTACTAACCCTTCAACTGCATCGCCTCCCCCTCCACTCCAATCAGCCCAATTTTTGCGTACCTGGCAGCGTTCATTCAGAATTCAACAAGCTATTTTAAACATTTTGTTTATGAACGGTTACCCTCACATGACTTTGTATATAGCTTGAATGTGAAAATAATAAATTTATGCTGTCAAAAATCCATCGAAAATTTTTGCATTTTTTTTTAACGTCATGAACAGATGATACAAACTGTGTAATGCAGACACAAATTTTGTTAATTCAAAATACACGAATTTCAGGTTAAAAAAAAATAAATAATCTTGTACAAAATAAGGGGTGCTACGTAATACCGGAAACAACCGGAAACGAGTGGAAACGACGAAACGACGACGGTTATGAAAAGTTGTCTGCAGTGGGGAGTGAACTAGGGAATATGGGAGGAGGATATCAGAGGGAAAAGAACCTGGGAATATGGGAGATGGATACCAGTGGAAACGAGCGGAAATTAGACCCGTGGAGTCGGAGTTTATCCCGATTTATACGAGAAACGGACAATAGCAATTGCTTGCTATCCTTTGGATGGGCCGCTAGTCTACCACAAAGTAATTTCCGCCAGATCTAAAGTTCAAGCTACTTAATCACTGCTGGGTGGACAGGGCATCAAAAAAACAAAATATCGAATGCATCCCGGGATTGATCACGGTCCCTTTGCTTGTGAAGCGAGTGCTCTACCAACTGAGCCTCTATATAGATCGAATGTAATTGGCGTCACTCGGGTCTTTGTTATTGTTTTTTGCCATCCGCGTTTATGAGTAATTCTCACTAAACTGTATTAACCAGACTATAAATGTTTAAGGTTGCACATAGTTTTGTGTGTTGGTCCGTTACATTTCCGGATGGCAATGTTGTGAGCTTCTTAGCCAAGCGCACACTATCTATATATATATATATATATATATATATATATATATATATATATATATATATATATATAAAGAAATAAAATACTTAACTGATTGAAATTAAGAGGAGATGGACAAGATAAAACTAACAAACTACCGTCCACCCCCTCCCCCTTTCCCAAAAAGAAAAAGTGGTATTCCCAATCGGTCTCTCATTTAGATATTGACCACTCCCGACGTTGCTTTACTTCGGTGATCAGACGACATCTGGTATTTACAAGGTGGTATGGGCACAACACAATCGTACAAATTTCCATTGGTATTAACACTCATCATTTTTACTCTTGTCAATTTCTAAACAATGAACAGTTTAATTCCAACTTACTTAATTTACTCTTATCTTATTAAAGACTAAATATAAGAATTATCCTTTAAATGCCTTATACAATAGTTTATATATCGATACGGCATTGTAAAGTCGAAAATGAATATTATTGTTCATCATTGAATGAAACATCAATGTGCAAAGTTCATAGTTTGTAATAATCTACAGAATAAATCTGAACTTTCGTTTTGAATATAAGAAACCTTCTCCATATTGTGTAGTTCATTTTTTCCAGTTAATAAGAGATCGCAAGTACTTTGAATAGAATGCACATTCTATCAAATTCAATTATGATTGCTTCCTATATAAACCATAAATATCTTTCTCATCGAGACGATAAAATGACCAAAAAAAAACTGGAATTTCTCAATTGGTATTTCAGAAATGTGTAGATATATTATACGGACAATAGATGAGGGGAAAAAGGTTACATCTCCACTTGATTAATAATTATTTTTTTAAAAACACCCAAAGACACGAAAAGAGTACAAAAAGCGTAAAAAAGGAAGCCTACAAAACATGGTGTTCCAAAGCAGTCACCAATACAAGTACTAACCACGTCCGACGATGCTTGACTTCGGTGATCGGACGAGAACCGGTATGTATATTCAACGTAGTGTGCCGTAGACATTTTTTGCTTTAAAAACACAATCATACAAATTACTATTGTTATTACCACTCCTCATTTTTACTCATGTCAATAGGCTTCAACAGTCATGATGTTACTTCCCTCGTAATGACGCATTGTAACTTAGTAACTGGGTCTAAACTATCGGAACAATGGCGGACGGCCTTATGAATTACTTCTTCGACGAGCATAAAAGTGTATCCAGAGGAGAAAAATATTATAAATATGATCAAGTTTTGACTTTTATATATTCTGCCACACGAGAACTATCTAGACTGGAAATGCTGCGAAATCGAAAGAGAATACAAACCCAACCCCCAACAAGCTCACCAAAGAATAAAAGAACTATCAGGGAAAAGGAAAAGCAAAGCAGCAGGAAGTTGTATCCAAAACAAACAAGGGGAACTGCTATTTGAAGAACAACATATAGAAAGCCGATGGGTAGAATACATAGGCGAACTGTACAATGATCCAAATAGAAATGAACCACCACTGAAATTCAAAGAACCATTAAGCGGACCAAACATCACCAAAAGTGAAATTGAACATGCCATGGAACGAATGAGGGATGGTAAAGCAACAGGCCCTGATGAAATATCTGTAGAGGTATTAAAAAGCCTAGGAGATCTAGCAATTGATGAACTTCACATATTATTCAACAATACATACAACACTGGGAAAATTCCAGAAGATCTCTGTAACTCTATTTTCATAGCAATACCAAAGAAAGCAGGTGCAGTCAGATGCGAAAATTTTAGAACTATAAGTTTAATAAGCCACATCAACAAAATACTGTTGCGTATAATTATCAACAGGCTAAGGAATAAGATTAACCCCGAAATCGCAGAAGAACAATATGGATTCCAACCTGAAAGAGGGACAAGGAACGCAATATACTTCCTCCGTGTTTTAAGTGAAAGAGCTATACAGGTTCAGACCCCACTATACCTCTGTTTTGTCGACTACAAAAAAGCTTTTGATAGAGTACGCCACGAAGAAATACTAAAACAACTGCACTCCATTGGCGCTGATGAGAAAGACCTCAGACTCATGCAAACATTATACTACACCCAGCAGGCATCTATCAAAATCGGAAACTCTACAGGAAATTCCATTCCTATTAAGAAAGGAGTCCGTCAAGGGTGTGTTGCCTCACCAGATCTGTTTAATCTATACCAAGAAACAATCATGAGGGCATAATTAATATGGAGGGAATAAAAGTAGGAGGTCACAACATAAATAATATAAGATACGCAGACGATACGGTACTCATTGCAACATCAGAAATCCAACTTCAAAAGATTGTTGACAAAGTGGTAGTAGATAGTGAAGCCAAGGGAATGGAAGTGAATATCACCAAAACGGAATGCATGGTAATACAGAAAAACCCCGAAAACAACAACACCTGCAATATAACGATTCACGGCGAGCAACTTACCAACGTAGAAAGTTTTAAATACCTAGGTTCAATAGTGACAACAGATGGAAGATGTAACCGAGACATACGAGCAAGAATAACTCAAGCCAAACAGGCCTTCATGGACCTGGGAAACATTTTGAAAAACAAACAGATGTCGTTCGGGATTAGATTCCGAGTCTTGAAGTGCTACGTGTGGCCAATCTTGTTATACGGATGCGAAAGCTGGACTACAAATTCAGAAACACAAAAGAACATTGAAGCTTTTGAAATGTGGTGCTTGAGAAGGATGCAGAGAATATCGTATACTGCACACAAAACGAACGAAGAAGTGCTAAAACAAACATACCAACAAAGGAAACTAATGCCCTTAATAGCGGATCGACAACTATCCTTTTTCGGACACATAGTAAGGAAAGATAAAAATGAATACCTGGCAAGTTGTGGAAAAATACCTGGTAAACGCGCCCGGGGAGACAAAGAAAAAAACTCATAGACCAACTGAAGGCTTCACCAACCTAACAATCCAAGAGCTGTTTGAAAAAGCAAGAGACAGGGAGGAATGGAGAGAGATAATTCATGCAGTATCCGAAGCCTGGACCAGGCATGGAACCTAGAAGAAGAAGAAATATTCTGATCACATGACATAATATGAAAAGTTCTAGCCAACATGAAGAATGAAAAATACCAATTTTCTTTGTTTAGAACCACGCTGCTCGCCGTTTCTGGGCGACGTAACATAAGACTATTGAATCCAATTTCTAAGCAAAACACAAATGACTGGATTCAGATAATACACGTTACACACAATTTCTACTGAATAAATCTGGACTTTGGTTTGGATTATACGGGTCTGTCTTTATTATGCATTTCATTTGTTCCCCTAGTTTATTAGAGATCGCAAGTATTTTGAATTGAATGCACATTCTATCAAATTCAATTTTGATTTCTCTATATAAACCATACATATCTTTCTCATCGAGAGGATAAAATGACAGAAAACACTGGAATTGATCAATTGGTAATTCAGAAATGTGTAGATATATTATACTGACAATAGATGAGGTTACATTATCTCCACTTGATTAAATTATAGGAAGTTTTGTGAGAAAAAACAACAACAAAAAAAAAAAAAAAACACCCCAAAACACGAAAGCAGTACATACAGCACAAAAAAAGAAGCTTACAACACGTGGTGTTCCCAAGCGGTCACCCATCCAAGTACAAACCACGCCCGACGTTGCTTGACTTCGGTGATCGGACGAGAACCGGTATTTTCAATGTGGCGTGGCCGTAGACGTTTATTTCAAAAACATAATCATACAAGTTACTATTGTTATTTCCACTCATCATTTTTACTCATGTCAATTTCTAAACAAACAACAAATGATTTGATTCAGATAATACACATTATACACAAATACTACTGAATAAATCTGGACTTTGGTTTGGATTATACGGAACTGTCTATGCTATGTATGCCATTTGTTCCCCCAGTTTATTAGAGATCGCAAGTATTTTTAATTGAATGCACATTCTATCAAGTTCAATTTTTATTTTTCTTTATATACCATACATATCTTTCTCATCGAGAGGATAACATGACAGAAAATCCTGGAATTTCTCAATTGGTATTTCAAACATGTGTAGATATATTATACTGACAATAGATTTGAGGGGAGAAATGTTACATCTCCACTTGACTAAAAAAAAAAGAGAAAGTTTTGAGAGACAAAATAAAAACAAACAAACAAACAACAACAAAAAAACACCCAAAGACACAAAAGCAGTACAAATAGCGCAAAAAAAAAAGGAGCCTACAACACGTGGTGTTCCCAAGCGGTCACCCAATCAAGTACTAACCGCGCCCGACGTTGCTTGACTTCGGTGAGCGGACGAGAATCGGTAGTTTCAACGTGGTGTGGCCGTAGCCATCTACTTCAAAAACATAATCATACAAATTACTATTGTTATTTCCACTCATCATTTTTACTCATGTCAATTTTTAAAAAAATAACAAATGGCTTGATTCAGATAATACACATTATATATACACAATTTCTACTGAATAAATCTGGACTATAGTTTGGATTATACGGAACTGTCTATATTATGTATTTCATTTTTTTCCAGTTTATTAGAGATCGCAAGTAATTTGAATTGAATGCACGTTCTAACAAATTAAATTATGATTGCTTTCTACATATAACATAAATTACTTTATTATCGAAACTATAAAAAGACAGAAAAGCCCTGGAATTTCTCAAATGGTATTTCAGAAATGTGTAGATATATCATACTGACAATAGATGTGGGGAGAAATGTTTCATCTCCACTTGATTAAAATAAAGAAAGTTTTGAGAGAAAATTTAAAAAGAAACAAACAACAAAACAATATGCGAAAGCAGTACAAAAAGCGGGGAAAAAAGAGAAGCCTACAACACGTGGTGTTCCCAAGCGGACGCCCATCCAAGTACTAACCGCGCCCGAGGTTGCTTGCCTTCGGTGGTCGGACGAGAACCGGTGTTTTCAACGTGGTGTGGCCGTAGACATTTATTTCAAAAACACAAGCATACAAATTACTATTGTTATTACCACTCATCATTTTTACTCATGTCAAATTCTAAAGAAAATACTAATGCTCGATTCAGTAATACACATCATACACAATTTCTACAGAATAAATCT
>NC_088363.1:72456991-72476991 GCF_034508935.2 Berghia stephanieae
TGGGGAGTGAACCTGAGACTCAGTGAAGTGTACACCAGTGGGGAGTGAACCTGAGACTATGGTTTTCGGCGGGATTCAGCTAGTTTCATAAAGAAGCAATTACTTTTTTACGAAACCCGACAAAACCTGGCAATATCCGAGAAAGTTATGGGTAGTAGGCAACAGTGGGGAGTGAACCTGAGATTCGGGGAAGTGTACACCAGTGGGGAGTGAACCTGAGACTGGGTTTCGGCGGGTTTTGAAAAAAAAAAAGCAATTACTTTTTGTTTACGAAATGCGCCATCTCCCAACAAAATCGGGCAAAGTTATGGAAAGTAGGCAAATAATGGGAATGAACCTGAGACTAAGGGAAGTGTACACCAGTGGGGAGTGAACC
This sequence comes from Berghia stephanieae, assembly GCF_034508935.2. Classification (NCBI taxonomy): domain Eukaryota; kingdom Metazoa; phylum Mollusca; class Gastropoda; order Nudibranchia; family Aeolidiidae; genus Berghia; species Berghia stephanieae. Next base: position 72,457,368 of record NC_088363.1, read on the forward strand.
TGAGACTATGGTTTTTGGCAGGTTTCAGCGAGTTTCACATAAAAGCAATTACTTTTTTACGAAACCCGGCAATATTCGACAGTTATTGAAAGTAGGCAACAATGGGGAGTGAACCTGAGATTCATGGAAGTGTACACCAGTGGGGAGTGAACCTGAGACTCTGGTTTTCGGCGGATTTCAGCGAGTTTCATATAAAAGCAATTGCTTTTTTACGAAACACGACGAAAACCTGGCAATATCCGAGAAAGTTATGGGTAGTAGGCAACAGTGCTGGGGAGTGAACCTGAGATTCGGGGAAGTTTACACCAGTGGGGAGTGAACCTGAGACTGGGTTTCTGTGGGTTTTGGAGAAAAAAAAGCAATTACTTTTTGTTTACGAAATGCGCCAAATCCCAACAAAATCGGGCAAAGTTATGGAAAGTAGGCAAATAATGGGGAGTGAACCTGAGACTAGGGAAGTGTACACCAGTGGGGAGTGAACCTGAGACTATGATTTTTGGCGGGTTTCAGCGAGTTTCACATAAAAGCAATTACTTTTTTACAAAACCCGACTAAACCTGGCAATATCCGACAAAGTTATTGAAGTAGGCAACAGTGGGAGTGATCCTGAGAATCAGGGAAGTGTACACTTGTGGGAATTGAACCTGGGACTCTGGATTTTGTAAAAAAGCAAAACCAAGGGGGAGGGGGAATTACTTTTTTACGAAACCCGCCAAAAGCCGACAAAGTTATGGGAAGCAGGCAGCAGTGGGGAGTGAATCTGGGATTTGGACACCGATGAGGATTGAACCCGGGACTGCGAGAGGCTGTTACCAGTGGACAGTGAGCTCAGAATGTACTTTTATTTCGAAACCTACCGAAATTGTCAAAAGTTATGGGAAGTGGGCACCATTGGGCAATGAACCGGGACTCAGGGAAGTGCACACCGGTTGGGAGTGAACCTGGGACTGTGAAAAGAGGAAATCAGTGGAAATGAACCTGGGACTAAGGAAGATGGATACCAGTGGGAAATGAAGCCGGACTATGGGATTGGGTACCAGACGAGAATGAAGCAATTACTTTTTTATGAAACCCGCCAAAACCCGCCGAAAAACCATAGTCTCGGGTTCACTCCCCCACTGTTACTTTCTTTCCATAACTTTGTCGGATATTGGCGGGTTTCGTAAAAAAGTAATTGCTTTTTTTTAAACGAAACCCAGTCCCAGGTTCACTCCCCAATGGTGTACACTTCCCTGAGTCCCAGGTTCACTCCCCACTGCTACCTATTTCCCATAACTTTGTCGGGTTTCGGCGTGTTTTGGCAGGTTTCGTAAAAAAAAAAGAAACATCCATAAAAATACCACGTGTGTTCAGTAAATAGATGTCAATTGTAGTCTAATATTATTCAGTATCTATTTAAATTATTAATATTATTATAATTATTATTATTATTATCATTATTATTATTATTATTATTATTATTATTATTATTATTATTATTATTATTATTATTATCATTATTATTATTATTATTATTGTCATGTAAATTTCAATATAATACGGCAATTAATTCTCGGAAGTACATCGCTCAATTAAAAATGAATTTATAATGAATCGGGTTTGTCTTAGATGACAAAACAAACAAACAAACAACAACAACAAGGAGAACAACAACAACAGAAAAAAGCAAGATTTTAAAAAGTAATAAACAATAGAAGAGCACAATAATGAAAAACAACAACGCGATGATAACACATAAAAGATATTCGTAATAAATCGATAACTGATTAAATTACTCCAACTACTTGATTAAAAAAAAAATCATAACCATAATCATAATAATGACGATGATGACGATTACAACAACAACGATAATAATAATAGTAAGTAGAAATAATAATAATAATAATAATAATAATAATAATAATAATAATAATAATAATAATAATAAAAGAACAATAGTATAATATCAACATTAACATTTCAAGCAAATAAAATTATTAAAACAAAAGTTTAAAAAATATAAATAGACAGAAGGAATTTTTAAAAAATATTGGGAAAAAAAAAAAAAAAAGTTACCCTTACCGGGATTTGAACTCTCGAACCTTAAGCTCAGAGTCAAACAGCTTATATCCACCATGCCATGGTGTCACTGAACTCTTAGAGACATTTAATCATGTCTATTCAGACATTAAAAAGGGTATTTGAATGCCTCTCTTATTTTTGATATTTTGAACTCTGTTAATTGCACGATAGCAGAAGTTAAAAAATTTCGATCAAAATATTTTTACAACTTTGAATCGGACTGTCAGTTACTGCACGTGTTCAATCTGGAAGTATAGGTCAGCAGTTTATTTCCATTCAACCGAGATTGTCGCACTTTTCACTCTCTCTTTAAAAAAGAGTTCCTTATGGATACTGAATAGTGGCAAAGCACTATTCAGTATCTGATACTGAATAACCACTTCCTTAGAAATATGACTTGGGTTTGATACTAATATTTTTGTGTTCGCTGTGATTATCCCCAGACACCTGTCTGGGGATAATAAAAATTTGTTATCCCCAGACACCTGTCTGGGGATAACAAATTTTTATTATCCCCAGACGCATATTTGAAACTCCGCTCTTTTAAACAATTATCCACATTCCAGAATATGGAATGTTTCCAGATGCACATAGAAATAAGGAAAGTTAATAAAATATCTATAAAAACATAAAATTAACCAACATTAAAATCAGTTGTTACTACATATACACAATATGCGTCGACTTCGAAGTGGGTGTCATGGCCGAATGGTTTAGTCGTCTGCCCTGGAAGTTTGACCATAATCGACGTTGTGGGTTCGAATCCTGGTAACGTCACTTCTTTTTTTAAATTTTTTTTTAAAAATTCCGTCTTCTTTTTACAGAACGTTGAAAGGGATAAATGTCCCATCCATCCTCCCCCCACCTCTTTCTTTTATTATTAAACTCTCTTTCTCTCTCTCTCTCTCTCTCTCTCTCTCTCTCTCTCTCTCTCTCTCTCTCTCTCTCTCTCTCTCTCTTGTTTTTTTCTAGTTTCTAGCAAATATATTCGTCCCCACTCCGATCTCAAATAGTGTCTAAAAAGAATAAATAATTAAAAAGCAAACAGAAATATTCAGAGAGCTACCAAATGGTCAGATAGAGGAGAAAAAAACAAACAATAATTGTTTTAAAAATAAAAACAATAATTGTTTTAAAAATAAAAACAATTTAAGAAATTCATGCTCAGAAACGGAACATTTACATAAAGGTTTAGCAAACAAAAAACTCTAAGGTTTAGGTCAAAATATAAAAAAAAAAAGAAAAAGAGAGATTTCCCTCGGAGCAGGGAATAGTGTTAACAATAATAATAATAATAATAATAATAATAATAATAATAATAATAATAATAATAATAATAATAACAATTATGATAATAATAATAATAATAATAATAATAATAATAATAATAATAATAATAACAATTATGATAATAATAATAATAATAATAATAATAATAATAATAATAATAATAATAATAGTATGATAATAAGAGTATTAATAATAAAAATAATACTATTATTGATAATAATATAATAATGATTATGATGGTAATAGTAATAATAATAACAAATATTACAATTATTATTATTGTTATTATTATTATTATTATTATTATTATTATTATTATTATTATTATTATTATATTATTATCATTGACCGAAACAAAAAAACAATAATAGATCTAGAGCAAATTAAATAATGAAATAATATTATCGGAGAAATAAAAAATTCAACTGATTAAAAAAAAACTCTTACTCGGAACAAAAGTGAAAACAATGAAAATCAATTGGGAAGAAAGAAAGAAAAGTAAAAAAAAAAAAAATGGGGGGGGGGGGGGGGGGCGGTCGCGACTGGGTCAAATCTGTGCAGCTAAAAGGAGTAAAATGAAAGGTGGCCTTACCCACTGAGCTGCCTATCCACACCGCTATCGGAATATTTTAAATTCATATATGAGCTAAACATATTTCCACCATTTTTGCTTCCTTGTTTTGCGACGGTAGTTATTTTCATATCTGATTCGAATAAAGATATGTTGTTGGATCTAGTTTTGTGGACGTGTGATACTAAATTGTATTGTCTTGTGCGAAGCAGACAGGAAAATAACAGGTGTGGGTTTTGGGCTTTGGGGCAAACAACACCATGGCCTAGGAATTCGTCCGCGACATAAAAATTATTCCCGGTCGTCCCCAAAATTGTGGCCAGAATGAGCAAATTATAGAAACAAGAGATGATCAATAAAGTTAACAGGTAGGTTGGTAATGAAAATTTAAATGGTTGGTGGACTATGAACAGATTTGATGATTAACAACTTTCTTCCTGGTTGAAAATAAAAAGTCGAATTGCCAGTTTGACGTTTTCAGATCAAAGTAACAAAAGAAATTTCATTGATCCATTTGCTTTAAAATATTTTTTTAAAAAAGAGCTGGATCTGACATTTGATCACTATTTACTTTCATCTTGTGTTAAATATCACTTGATATATTAACTGTTTTGGGACACAACCACTAGTATTTTTTCCAGAATATTTGGTATTTTTCACGCCTAGTTTGGCATTTTGCATAAAATCTTTCTGCCCACTTGCTACATGCGTCTGGGGATAGTATCCTCAGACAGGTGTCTGGGGATAACAAAAATTGGTTATACCCAGACACCTGTCTGGGGATAACGAATTTTTATTATCCCCAGACAGGCGTCTGGGAATAATGACAGCCTTTTGTGTTCGTGGATAGCTCAGACGGTAGAGCCACGCTCTCACCTGCCAGGCGGAGTTGTCGTACCAATAAGGTCGCAGGTTCAAACCCCACCACCGCCGCGGGGAAAAAAAAAAAATAATAATTTTTATTCTCTATTGTCTTCTGGCACTTTTCTACTCACTTCATATCTTCATGTCTCGTAGGCAGTTTAGTGAGCAGCAGCAGTGGCAGTCAAATTTTGATCCAACTCGCCCATAGGAAAGTTGTGACTGGAAATTGCCGTTCGCGTTTTGGGGGGTTCAATTAAAGATGCATAACTTCGTTATAAAGAGGAATATCGCAGATATTTTGGTATCATTATTTTCGTCTTTCAATTTCCTTTTAAATGGTGCCACTTAAGGAAAAATCCATTAATAATTCCAGAAGTTATATGAAGTTAAAATTTGGCAATTTTCAAATTCATTTATTTTTTTATTTACCGCGTGTGTTTTAAAAATTTAAACGCTTGTTTTTAGAATAACATCTAAACTTTATTCATGCCAAATTTCAGGGCTCTATATCGATGCGCAGACACCTTTTAACTCTGACTCTGCGCCGAAATGCCATGTTTACATTATCTTCTCATCATGGCTGCCGGACGATATCGATATTCATATCGATATTTTAAATTTATTTATATATTATTTGAATTTTAGTCCATAATATTTTCAGTACTATTATTTACTATGTTTTTATTTTGAATACATACTTTCCAACTTTATTTATGGGCATTTTATAGTTTTTGTTTTAAAAGTTCGTATATTTCTTCTCTTTGTGAAATTCGATATTAATAATATCGATATTTTATAAATACCAATTGCTTTAATTGAATTTTATTTTACTTTGCCATCAAGTTTCTTTCCCATATGTTTTTCATTTGTATCCATATTCTAAAGGCCTTAGCCTTAATAATTATTATGGTAAGAAGTTCTTTTAGTTATACATTTTGACACCCCATACATTGAGAGAGAAGGGGGGGGGGGGGGGGATAAAATTATATTAATTGTCAGTTCAAATGATGTAATAGCAATAAACCCAAAGTGGTTCAGCATAATTTTTTAAAGTATTAAAAGCCAGAACTTTCCTTCTAATTATAATAGGGAATCTGTTTCAATTTATTTGAACTTTTTCAATCTACCATTTTATTTATATGTAATTAAATTGCCATAGGTAAAAATAAACTCATTATGTCATTACACAACATGTTTATATCTTTTCATTTAAATACTCTCAAACTCTTTTTTATTCTCTATGTATTCATTCAAGGAGGGGAATTATTTGCAATTGTTTCAGTGAGATATTGGGGATAAATCCAAAAGTGATATAGCAAATTGTTTCTTACGTCTAGCCGAGTTTTTGATTATGTAACATCTGCGTCATATTATGTAATAATGTGTTAATTTGAAATGTTTATCGTCCTCTTTATTAATGTAAATGCATTGTCCTCGATAAGACAAACATTTTGGTATACAATATATGATAAGAACTCCATATTGACTGTTTTAACCATTTTTTATTAACATCGCGCGATTTCGGTCACAACTTTGCAATGGTAATTTTGGGGTAAAAATCGGTCTGAAATTTCAGACTTTGAACTGCCGTAACTACATTTCTAATCAAGATAGAAACAAAATTCAAACTGTTTTGTAATCTGTGTTGCCAGCTCTTCAATATGACATTGGTTTCAAGTGTGTGAGGTACATTTAGAATTTCTATTAAACTTCCTACTTGAGGTACACTTTCACTTACACACACTTACTTGCACAACTACAAAAAATTTGAAAATGCATATCAGCATAATTTCATTGAATTTGAAAATGGTTTCAAAAAGTTAAAAAGGGGCTTGAAGACACAAATACAGTGATACAAAAATTATCCTTATATCGCAATTGGTTTAATAGGCAGTTTAGTGAGCAGCAGCAGTGGCAGTCAACAAATTGTGACCCAACTCGCCCATTGGAAAGTTGTGACTGGAAATTGCCTTTCGCGTTTTGGGGGGTTCAATTAAAGATGCATAACTTCGTTATAAAGAGGAATATCGCAAATATTTTGTTATCATTATTTTCGTCTTTCAATTTTCTTTTAAATGGTGCCAATTAAATAAAAATCCATTAATAATAAATAATTCCAGAAGTTATATGAAGTTAAAGTTTGGCAATTTTCAATTGCATTTTTTTTATTTACCGCGTGTGTTTTTAAAATAAAAACGCTTGTTTTTAGAATAATATCTAAACTTTATTCATGCCAAATTTCAAGGCTCTATATCTATGCGCAGACACTTTTTAACTCTGCGCCGAAATGCCATGTTTACATTTTCTCATCATGGCTGCCCCACGATATCGATATTCATATCGATATTTTTATTTTAGTTATGTACTATTTTAAATTTAGTCCATAATATTTTCAGTACTATTATTTACTATGTTTTTATTTTGAATACATATTTTCCAACTTTATTTATGGTCAATTTTATAGTTTTTGTTTTAAAAGTTCATATATTTCTTTCTTTGTGAAATCCGATATTAATAATATCGATATTTTAAAAATACCAATTGCTTTAATTTTATTTTATTTTGCCATCAAGTTTCTTTCTCATATGTTTAGATATGTTTGTTATCATTTGTATCCATATTCTAAAGGTCTTAGCCTTAATAATTATCATGGTAAGAAGTTCTATTAGTTATAAATTTTGACACCCCCACACATTGAGAGAGAAGGGGGGGGGGGAGTGGGGGGAATAACATTATATTAATTGTCATTTCAAATGATGTAATAGCAATAAACCAAAAGTGGTTCAGCATAATTTTTTAAAGTATTAAAAGCCAGAACTTTCCTTCTAATTAAAATAGGGAATCCGTTTCAATTTATTTGAACTTTTTCAATCTACCATTTTATTTATATGCAATTAAATTGCCAGAGGTAAAAATAAACTCATTATGTCATTACGCAACATGTTTATATCTTTTCATTTAAATACTCTCAAACCCTTATTATGGGCAATTCTTTTCTCCACAGGAAGCCAATGTAATTCACAGAGAAGGAGAGTTACCGACACATATTTGTGTTTATTTTGTACAATGAGTCTAGCTCTGTTATGTTGAGCAACCTGAAGTTTACACATTTTATCTTTAATTAGCCAAATTTGCCCAGAGGGAGTTACAATAGTCCAATTTTGATAAAGAAGGGAATTTATTCTATATACTTTGGTATTAATTGTCGAATTTTACTTTTTATTTTATTTTTTCGTTTTTAAATGCATAGATTGTATGGTGTATTGTTTCCGAGAGTAATATTTGATTTATTTGCCTGTTTAAGGATACTTGGCCTTCCACTCATAATATGTTTTATTATTGTTTAGTTTTAACTGAGTTTGGTACATCCAAGATTCAATCTCATTAAAACCGTTCCGAATAGACCCTAAAGACAAAATTGAAATTTATTTATTTATTTTGATTATGCTGGTTTGTAATATTTAAGCCATTAAAATTACACATACAGTACTGCTTTTACCATAGGAATACTTCCATTGCGGTATAATATGAAGAAATGTGATTGTGGATTCTTTTTATTTTATTTCATTGCAGGTACAATTATGATGTCCTTGATTTGACAGCATAATTTTGATTTTGCTGTCAACATAATGTCTTTATCAAAAGCCTTCAAAAAAGGTGGTCATCGTTACGATGATAGTCCAGGTAACTTTTTCTTTTGTGCACATTGCGTAATCTGGGTACTTTTCCCTTGTATTAATTTCAATTTTCTACTGTATAGAGAATGTCTATTAATACTACAGAGTGTATTTCGACACCCGAAACTCAGGTGTATTTTGTCACCAAATTCGACACCCAAATCAATCGCTTTCCTTGTCAGTCGCAGTCCACAGTTACCATCAGTCATTTCTTGATTTCTTGCTTGTGAAAATATGGATAGACGGTCGACCTCTAGGGGACAAAATTCTCATCAAGCGATGAGTTCCTTGAAAGGATCAAGGAGTTAGAGGATGAAACTCATTGTTCTTTTGTATTTAAAATTTCGACGAAAACAGAAACGGACAACAAGACACGAAAGCAGCCTATCGACAACAAGAAATTAGCAAGACTGTGATTATTAAAAAAAGAGTCAATGCAACCGGTGTTGTGTGAATTATACATAAATAGGGAATAGCGTCTATCTGTGGACGTTTTCAAATTGGGTTCTTGATGGGCGGAAGATTGGAATAAATCAAATCATAAATTACACAAGCAATGCAAGCTAAGAGAAATTTACATCGTAACAAAGCAATGCCAATGATGTTGTATGACTGAAAGAAAAAATGTGGTGTTTGCGAAGAATGAAAAGAATTCCCCATACATTATAATACTCCCAAAGGGTCTCCCGAATGCTAGATACCTCTCAACCACAACAAAAATGTTAAAAGGAACTCATGGTAATCTCTATGTGTTCTACTTTATTATATTTATTCATCCCATGGGGGAAATTTGTCACAAGGGGGTCTTTCAAGGGAAGACTAGAATAACCCAGGCGTCACCTGCAGTGCAGCGCCGCAAATTGAGCTAAAGTGAGATGGCTTGCTCAAGGTCACACAGCGCAGCGGCGGGTGATCATACTTGTTTTTTGCCATCCACGTTTATGAGTAATTCTCACTAAACTGTATTAACCAGACTATAAAAGTTTAAGGTTAAGTATAGTTTTGTGTGTTGGTCCGTTATATTTCTGGATGGTAATGTTGTGAGCTTCTTAGCCAAGCGCACACTATCTATAAACGTTCAAGGTTACACATCGTTTTGTGTGTTGGTCCGTTATACTTCCGTATGGCAATGTTTTGAACTTCTTAGACAAGCGCATATTATCTATATTGATAGATATATACCATTTCTACACATAAAGCTTTAGGTCATCTATTATTATGAGATGTTGCAAATAGAAGGAAGGAAATTGACATCACTTAGCCCTTTGTTTTTAACCAGCCATTTTTTCTTTTTAGTTCTCACTAATTTCTATCAATCAGACGAAAAACGTTCAAGGTTACACATCGTCTTGTGCGTTAATTCGGCTGGTGGATGTTATGAGTATTTTTTTTTTTTACAGTATCTATAATTGTATGCCCTTTGCTGTTTAAGTCATCTGTGTCAGAATAATATAATATGACCTATAGGTAGAACGGAGTTGACGTCACTTAGGTCTTTTTTATTGGGTTTTTTAAACAGAGTAAACTATATTAACCAGACTATAAACGTTCATGGTTATGCATAGTTTTGTGTGTTGGTCCATTCTACTTCCGGATGGCAATGTTGTGAGTTTCTTAGTCAAGCACGCAACATCTATACTCAGGATGGGGTGAGGTGGGGATGTTGATATGTCTCAAGTGTGTAATTTTTGGTTCGGTAGAGAGCGGTAGGGGATTAGTGTGATCAATGTTTTCTTGCACAAGAGAGCGTATGTTTGTGTTTGTGATAGAAAGAAAGAAAGCTATAGAGAGACAGACAGAAAAAAAAAAGAGAGTGAGAGAGAGAGAGATGGTCGTGCAGTTGATGGTTTGTGTGTTTGCAAAGACGAACAATTGTAGAATTCTTGTCAAACCCCCCCGCTCCCTTAATACTAATACTATCATCCAGTGTCATCATCAAGGTTGCCAATTTTCAGTATATTTATTGAATTCGGTATGTTATAAACCCTCAGTGTATTTTCCAATCACCTGCTAACCTGAAAAAAAAAAAAAAGTAAGTATTTCTTTTTACTGGAGTTCAGCGCTCAGACGTGGGTTGGTCAATGTGTCAGTAAAATTTTGCCTCCTGAATTGGCAATCGTTTGTCAGCCTGATGGATCCTCTTTTTAAGTATGAAGTTTGTCAACCATTTTGGATTTGACCACATTGCTTCTGTTTCCTGTTTTACTGCTATAGTCAGAAAGCGTTGTTTACTTATTAATCTTTGTAGTTTGTATTGATATGTAGCCTGGATTGTTGTGCTTTTTCATGCCAAAATTCCTAAAGGTTATCAAGGAGGATTAGCAGTAATATGAATTAAGCCCAACCTCTGACATGACAGTTTTATTGTTTTGTTGTTTTTTCTATATTGCTTTCTCAACTAACTGCAGATTAGTAGCTTGGTCTCTTTAGAATGGACAAAAACATGACATGGGAGCTACCGGTCACCGGACCATGTTCTGTTGTTGAACCTGGACATTGCTCCGCCAGTTTTCTCATCTTCAGAATATCCCTTTCCAGAGCTGCCAATTGTAGGCCAAAAAGGCGTATTTTTACACTTTAAAAATCAAATTACATGTTTATGCTTTTTGTTCTACATTACTCCTTTTTGTCGTGTGGGTGTTTAAGAAAGAATCTCGTCTCATTGAAAACAGAAGAAAGCTTCATTTTCATCATCCACTCCCAGCTTATCCTGTTTTCTGAAGCCTAAGCCATAAGCTTTATTTGAGCAGAAGTGACCTTTACCAAATTTAATGTGGAGATGAATATTCCAATTGAGAATGAAGATGATTGTGGTGATAAATGTTTATTGATATGCCTTTTCCTTCAAAATTACACCTTTTCTTTAGTTGGGATTGGCAGCTTTGCCTTTCCCCTTTTATCCTCTTCCTTCATTCCCATTATATTATTGTTAGATGTCTCTAAATTTGAGATGAGAATGTAATTCAAAGTCATGCTTGACCATTTTATTATTAAGGTTCTTCAGCATCTATTGCATTACATTATGTCACATTCAGTACCAAAGCATAAACTGGAGACGTGGGTACCATTATTTGAAAAGTGATCATGGGCTAGAGAGGTGAAATTCGTCAAAATATTCTTCTTATTTCTTATCCTTTTTTCTTTTAAAAAAAATTGATTTAATTTTCATGTAAACAAAATTGAGAGGCATAGTTTTAAAAAACCCAACACAATATGGTTTTGGCTATGGATTTCCTTGCTTTTCTATTTTATATGTTGATTCTCAATCCTGGATTCTTCTTCTTCTTCTTCTTCTTCGCCGCCTTCTTCTTCATATTATTATTATTCAAATGGCATTGTTGCAGTTTCGTTAATCCTAGTGTCCATAACATTTTGTTGATGTAAAACAGATAAAATAATTGCAACAAATATTTATTTCAGAGGCTGGTCCATCTAAGAGGGATCAATATAGCAGTGATGAAGATGATGAACCAACCCAAAGGAAGGGGTTGTCCCATTCAAGTAAGGAGAAATTTGTCAACTCATCCCAATGTTTGTCATTTTTTGTTTGTTTTGTGTGTATATTTATATATACATAGATGATTATAACATCATGACTTATTCGTTGTACGGATCCGTACAATTTAATAGGCTTATGTATTTTTTAACTTCAAAATTACCTTATTGCACCAAGCCATCAGAGGACTCCTAGGCCTAGGCCAGTTCTTGTGTTTGATTTGTAAATCCATCATCCAAGAGTATTTACTGGGTGGGGATCCTGACCTCCCATAGTGGGCAGGGAGGTACATGCTGTGTCTTCTATCCCCCCTTACCTGTTTTCCAATTGTTTCCTGTCGTTGTCTTGGAATGAGATTACTTAGTTTTGTCCTGACCCTGGCCGGAGTTCCTTGGCTGGGAGGGAAACAGTCGAATGTATAGTTATAGTTTTGGGAGATGATATTTTTTTCCTTGTAAATCATCTCTCTGTTTTGCATTGTATTATGTTTAGTTTACATATTATATTATATGATTTGTAAACATTTGAGTGTATTTCTCTTAGTTGGGACCTGTGCTTGTGTCTGGATGAGACTTTTAGGTGATCTCAAACCAAGTACTTTGACGGTGTGCTCTTGGAATCTACATCTGTTCCCTATTTGAACCAATTCCCCTTTGTCTCACCTTTTCTTTTGTGCTTTAATTGTAATTCTAGAACTTTTTACTATCCCATTTTCTTCCTTTTTACTGGCGCTGATATGACCTTAATGTGTTGCAAGCGCCGTAAAACCCTTAAAAAAACCCAAGAGTATTTAGATTTAATATCGGTTCATGTAAATTATAAACTCTACCTCATACACCAATTCCGAATTGGGTTACAAATGAAGAATCATGTGACTGTCAGTTCATGTTGGACTGTCTAGAAGTCTTGTTTTGTCTAATTAAAAGGTAAAAAAAGTAAGTACATAATGTCTTTTTACTGGAGTTTAGCACTCAGAAAGGGGTCTATCTATGTGTTAGCGTAAAAGTTCAGTAAATTTTTGCCTCTTTAATTTGCAATCCTGCTAGACTTATTTTGTGATAACACCACTGCAGTATCATGTGTTAAGAAATGAGGTAGAGTGAAAAAAGATGGAATTAGCAGGCATTGATATCAAGTACATTTAGCTCTACTCCTTAGGGGCAGCATCAACTAGCAAAGTGGCCATTAAAGGAGTTTCACTTGATTTAGTACTTAAAATCAGTGACATAAAGGTCAAAGACCGCATTTACTAAATTCTATCGTAATGTGTGGAAACAGAAAAGGATTTTATGTGGGCAATGCTAGCAAATTGAGTATTGCTGCAGGCATTTTCACATTTTTGGCCTTAACAAATGCTTTAAAACTTTATTTGTAACCCAATTCGGAATTGGGCTGTGAGGTAGAGTTTGAAAATTAAATGAACTTACCTGTAATGAGTCCACCTCCAGATTGAGAAGAAATGCCCTTCCAGTCTTAGATATCGCTTAATTCAATAGTACTTGATTATACTTTTAGGTATGTATCCTATCCCGTTATATTTGTTCCGTTTGTCTGTTCTGACGCACATCAAAGTCTGACAGTCACGTAATTCTTGGTTTGTTCCCCATTCAGAATTGGACTCGTCAGAGTTCCACTCAAACATCACAGGTAAGTTGGTTTAATTTTCAAATAATGTCTTATATTCGTCTCCACTATGAGATTTGCCTACTAATGGGTACATACATACACTTTAACTGGTTCATTTCTTTTTTTTTTTTAATTTAAAAAAAAAATAATTTCTTTTTAATCTTTCAGGTTCAAAGATGTCTAAGCAGGGGGGTAACATAAGCAAGAAAAGTCCAGGGATTAGCAAACAGCCACCTGGAGGTCATGGTCAGCATAACAAACCAGCCGAGGTAAGGCATAATTCTTTATTTTGTCAGGGATGCCCTTTTTTCCCTTTTTTTCCACCTTTTTGAAATTTTTCGATATTGGTGAATTAATTTTTTAAAAAAATGAAAGCATTGGGTGTTTAAAGGCCACAGTTAAGGGGAAGCTACATGGATAAGTATCTTTTTCTATGATTTAAAGGTAATACCATTTGATGAAGAGATGTGCATGAAATATTTTCATATATGGGCTTTACGAGAATGATTAAAACAAAAATTTAGCAAAGGGCATCCCTGCTTTTTGTGGGGCAGGGTAGTGTGTGTGTGTGAAGGGGGGGAGAGATTATAGGTTAAAAGAGAGACAATATTTGATACTATTGTATTTCCTAATGGGGCTATATCATTTGAATGGTTAACAAAACAGAGTTATTCAGAAGACAAGGATACATTTTCATGTTAAAGCGTCATTTTGGATTTTATGATATTTTTGTGGACAAATGGTTTGTTTAATATAGAAAGTGCCTTTCTAAAGTCTTACCCTGTTTTACTGGCATTGTAGGTTGACAGTTCAGAGTTCTGAGAGTAAGTGACATCCTGAATTGATAGCGAGATAATAATCATAATAATTGTTGCTACGAAATAGATTTCAAAATATGCCTAGATACTTTTATTGAGTGATTGTGCAATATAATCTATTTGAGCATCTCCCAAAGGTCTAGTGTTGTTGCCACTTGATTATTTATTCCTTTGATACTCATGAATACACAATTTCTTTCTTCTGAAGGAGGTGCTCCCATTCTTCCACTGGCCAGTTTTTGGGATTTTCTCAGAAATTTTCTGCTGATTTTGCCCTGTCACACATTTTCCTCTGATAAAAGCTCAGGTCAAGTGGTGGATCTGTTAAAAAATCACCATCGTGTCTTATGTCATATTTTGACACCTCTGTGCTCAGTTGCATGAACTTTGGTGACACTCCCATTTTTATAGCGTCAGTCTAGACAAACTTGCACCAGACGTCATTGGTGGTCGAAAAGGAAGGGGCGGGGGAGGGGTTAAATGAGTCTTAAGACTTTACATGTAAGTAGGTCAAGCGTCTTTTCCTCTTCCATATATATCTCAACAGTTCTTCTGTCAATCTTCATATTCTTAGTAAACATCATCTTGTTGTAGAGAGATAATATACATTGATTACAATTATAAGGGGTGCTCAACTTAGTTGACTCTTTTTACTATTGCTTTTACTATGTTTTACAATTATAATTTATTATACTTGGTCTTATTTGTAAGGACCATAACTTCTGGGCTATTATAACAAAGATAAAACGAGTAATAACAAATACTTTCAGGCCTTTTAACTGAACTCTAATTTTAAATCTCTTGAATGAAAGGCAGGTCTTTAAAATCGTTTTAAGTTTAGGACAATTCATTAAAACTTTTACATACCCTTAGGTACATTATACCTCTACTATTAAGAATGGATATACACAAGAAGTAGTAATATAATATGCGAAACAATGATATTTTACGTTATGATTTTGTTTGAGTTTGACATATGGACCAGTGAATTTTCCTCCTTTTTGACAAATTGCAATTATCATCACTGAGTACAGGAATTGTGTTTGTTTATGCAATGGCATTAATTTATCATCGCATTTATATATGCATCATGTTAGTAATAGTTGAATGTTTCCATTTGTTTCAGCTATTCCGGAAGGATTTGATAAGTGCTATGAAATTGGCAGACACTGAGATATTATATGATGATGAATACTTTACAATTTTGGACCCTTGGAGGCAGGAGTGGGAGAAAGGGGTACAGGTCCCTGTCAATGAAGAAGAAATACCACCCATCAAAATAGTGTAAGGGATCAAGTTGCTTTTCCTCAAATCACCTTTTTTTCATTCAATTAATTTTTAAAAAATTATTATTTTAAAAAATTCATTTTTGTTTGATTTAATATTATGATAATTATGTCTCTTTCTTACTATTATTTATAAAATGTTGTAAGGCTTTTTTTGAAATAATTTGATGTATTGCACTTCACAGTTTAGGCATGGTTGGAGTTTCATGACTTTAAGTGGTCTCCACTAAACAGAAATTCAGTTAAAAAAAAGAAAAATCATATTCTTTCTAGAAATGAGAATCAGATGGTTAGAAATTGAGTTTCAAAGACCCTAAGGAGTTCAATTTATGCTAGTTAGCATTATTTTACATTTTATAGTCACATTCGCCCTGGAGAAGCATTGCAACTGGATTCTTAATCAGCTGACCTCTCGCTTTTTCCAACTGAAATTATTGTTTTCAATTCCCACCCGAGTATAAGTCAATCATTACTTTTTTTTGGGTTTTTTTTTTTCTTTTTACCTTTTCACCCTTTGCTGTCTGAAAATAGATTCCTCGTTTTATTTTGCAGGGAAGTTAAAAACAAGGAAAAGTTGAAAGATTTCAAGATGTAAGTAAGGGATACTTGCATTGGTACCTCTCACTGTTGTTGTTTGTCATTTGAAGGGCAAAATTAAAGCAAAAAATATTTATGTTCTTCTTCTTCTTCTTCTTCTTCTTCTTCTTCTTCTTCTTCTTCTTCTTCTTCTTCTTCTTCTTCTTCTTCTTCTTCTTCTTCTTCTTCTTCTTCTTCTTTTCTTCTTCTTAGTAGTAGTAGTCGTAGCAGCAATGGCAGTAACGGCAGCAGCAGCAGGAGGAGGAGGAGTGTTTTTTAAAAAAAACTCTTTGAAAAAAATTTGTTATGGGGAATCTAAAGGGGTGTATTTGTGATTTCTAGATTCACTTATGGATTTCGTCATATTTAGTTGGAATTTATTGTTATCTGAAAATTGATGCATGTTTTAATTTTTATCCTGCTTCTTCAGGCACCCAAGAAAATACCTTCATGAAAAAAATGATGAGACATATCAGTCTGGTCAGCACGAACTTACTGGCATGGTTGAGTTGTCTGAGCAGATTGTGCGCTATGACTTGGATGATATGGATGTCACATGGTTAGAACTTGTCAATGCGGACAGAGAAGAAATGGGTATGATTTTGTGTTATGCTAAGAAGGAAGAAGAAAAAAGTGGTTTTGTCTGAGTTCAGCCTTCCATTAATTTTTAAAGTTATGGTTCAAAGACCATGGCTGCCAACTGTCCTGATAAAATTGGGATCATGTTGATTTGGCACTGTGAAAATAAAATTTGGACTGTTTATGTGTATAAAAATGATCCGGGCGTGTCCCAGGATTATGGCTTTCTGACAAGCAAATTAAAACAAGGAACGGAAAAAGCTCTAAATCTAAATTTTATTATATAATTTCAGGCCTGTAAAATATCAGCCCACAGGCTGATTTCAGTCTTTTTGACAGTTTTCAGCCTTCCAACTGACAACAACATTGAGACCCTTTATTATTATCTTTCATGGAAACTCCAAAGCCTAGTAATAGATCGTAATCCACAATCACGCCAGTCTAATTTTAGACTATTGGGGAAAATTCGAAAATGAGTAATTTCTGACGTCATCTATTGTGAAACTACTTTCGTCATCCGAGGTCACAGGTCATGGATCTGAAATCGCAGTGCTGATATCAAGACAAGAGATGAATCCGTTCATTTTTATTATCTTCAAGCAATTGTGCATCATATCTATAATCAGTAGAGTAGATATTACATACTAATTGTTATAAAAATAATGACAGAAAATTTCTCAGACTTTTTGAATAATGGACATTTACAGGCCTGTAAAATAGTCCAACATATCGCTATTTTGGGTCATGACTTCATTGTGCATTAGGATGTCATGTTCTAGCTTTTTGAAAAGGTGGCAGCTATGAAAGACAAATACTGGTGAGTATTTTGTTACTTTCAGTGTTTGCCAACAATACTGTCGTTTGAATTTTGTATGGTGTTCTGGCCTCTTACATTTCCTATAACAGGCTTACTTTAATCATTCTTCTACCTCTACAATCAAATTTCATAATCATCGTCGTCGTCATCATCATCTGGGTGGGGTTTCTGACCTCCTATTGTGAGCAGGGAGGCAATTACTGTATCTTCTATCCCCCTATATCTGCTTTTTTCCGATTTGCTTCTGTCTTTGTCTTGGAATGAGATTACTTGGTTTTGTCCTGGCCTTGGCTGGGAGGGAAAAAGTGAAATGTATAGTTATTGTTTTGGGAGATGATATTTTTCCCTTGTAAATCATCTCTCTGTTATCTTATATTTGTTATTTTGAATTTATATTGTCAGTATTTGAGTGTATTCCTCTTAGTGGGATCCTGTGCTTCTGTCTGAATGAGACTTTTAGGTGATCTCAAAACCATGCACAATGATAGTGTGCTATTGGAATCTTCGTGTTCCCTATTGTACCATTCCCTTTTGACTTTATTTTCTTGTGTGCTTTTAATTGTAATCTATAATTGTTTAACTATCCCATTTTCTTCCTTTATGCTGGCGCTGAGCATCATCGTGGCCAATATCTCCACAACAATGAACATCATTGTCGTCATCATCAAGAAATAAATTTGATAATGTCATGGAGGTGATGATTTTGTTTGCTACTTAATAGTTCACTTATCTTTTCACCAAATTTAACCTAAGACAGAATTATAGGTACCTTTTGCTTTTCTTCTTCAGGTCTGCAAGTCATAAATGAATGGAATCTGGAGAGAATGATTGAGGAATTGGAAAACCAGGTGTGTAATCAAACCATGGATGCCAGTATGGCAGAGGCTTTGTTTTTTTTTTATTGGAAATTTATAGATATGATATTAAATTAAGTAGTGATCATGGTTATGATGCTACATTTAGGTTCCTCCACACAGAATAGTTCTTGGGCTTCATTGCTCTCATTCACTGGCACGTCTGTTTTGAGTGTTACTGATATTTTTTTTAATTTGCAAAATGGAATCTCCAGATTTAAAAAAAACGGATTTCAGAATATCTTTTCATCTTTCAGCTCCAAAATAGCACTGCCAAATAACAGTTGCTCACTGTGCGAAAATTGGACTAATGGAAGTTGACAAGAAGTTCAGTAAAATCAGTACAAATTTATTTATCATTTGCTCAATCTCCTTACATACCGGGAAAGACTGCCCATTTAAAGGTGTTTTCAAAAAATTCTTATTCTGCATCTATCAGGATAACGACAGAGTAAAGATATAAATATAGGTCATGCCTAAACTTAGAGCCTAGATGGAATTTTGGGATTACATTATTTTTAGAGAAGTTTTTTCAAGGCTTTTAATGTTATTTCATTTCTCAAAATGAAGCTTAAATCCTCTGATTTCTGAACTTCAATGAAAATATTTGACTCAGTTATATAATCTGTTGCATAATCTGATTAATTGTGCATGTAAGTTACATGATAAAACAAATCAAATTTTTAAAGTCAATAAATCATTCAGGTTCTCAACTAAAAGTTCATTGCTGATCTCTAAGAGTTTCATTACTGATTTTTTTTCAGTTTTAAATGTTGATCATATCATTACTTTGAGTTAAATTTGCATGTTATATAGATTTAAAATATGCATGTTTATTATGTACAACATACACCTTGAAATTCTTTGGCCTAAAATACATTTTATAGGAATACAATGATGACAATTTATATACTAAAGACTTTCTTGATATGATGAATTTCAAGTTGCTGTGTTCAAAATCCCTATTAAATTTTTCACAGAAAAAACCCCTTTTCTTATGACAGTTATTGAAATGATTAATTACAACATTTTTAAAACATTAAATATCTAGTGGTTTTGGGATAAATGATTATTTTAGTGCATACGACAGTTTGTAAAATCCTTCA
>NC_088363.1:72481991-72519491 GCF_034508935.2 Berghia stephanieae
TGATACTATTTTCTACAGTGTGTTGGTCGTAGTTTTTGAATCTCGAATTTTGATTTGATAATCAATTTTTTAAAAATAAAATTAAATTCCCTATATTCGTCACAAAGGGAAATTTGTCTTTATGGTCCATTCCAAGGGAAGACTGGAATAACCCAGGCGTCAGTCGCAGTGCAGCGCTGCATACTGAGCTAGGGTGATTTGACTTGCTCAAGGCCACACAAGCAAAGACTGAGCCACGCTGCCCCTCATCAGTTGGTTAATAATGGATTTACAAGTTAATCTATTCTGACTATTGAACAGTAATCCCTTTAAAAAAGGATTAAAGTCACAATCTTAGCCACATTCTATTTTTTGTTGTTGAAATAATTATTTTTAAAAAATATGATACTTAGATTTTGTAATTTTTTCTATATCAATTTTTCAGTGGTTTTTAAAATCATACAGATTTTTATTTGTTTTTTTTATTTATGCCTCTGCAAGTCTGCAGGGTTTATCTAATTTTTTTGATTCAATGTTACATTGTCCTCTCCAGGCATTTTGCCCCAAGCACACAAAGAATCGAAATGCATCTGATTCAGACTCGCCAAAAAAGAACGAGGAAGACTTAGAGGAAACAGAAGAAAATGAAAATGATGTATCTGAAGCAGAAATGGCAAAACAACGAGCAGAAAAGTAAGCTTTAATGCAAGTGTTTCATAATATTGATATTCCGTAAGTTGATATTCAACAGGGTTGAAGGCTGTTTGGGTCTAATTATTAGGAAAATCCTTCAAAATATTAATTTAGAGATTTTGGTGGAAAATATATTATTATCTTAAAAATAATATTATTGAAGTCCAACTTCTCAAAATAGACCATAAAGGCATGAAAAATACAGTT
Organism: Berghia stephanieae; assembly: GCF_034508935.2. Classification (NCBI taxonomy): domain Eukaryota; kingdom Metazoa; phylum Mollusca; class Gastropoda; order Nudibranchia; family Aeolidiidae; genus Berghia; species Berghia stephanieae. Next base: position 72,482,871 of record NC_088363.1, read on the forward strand.
GAGAAGGGTACATGTAGTAAGAAAAGTGTGAAAAACCGAAAGCTATTTTACTATTTTCTCATGTCATTTTTCTTTTTCTAGAGGTATGCGATACTGTGTCAAATGTTTCTCAGAATCTATTCCATGAAATTGTCTGAATATTTCCAGTTATCGTAGAGATAATGTATTATGTCGCCATAGAGATATTTTTTTTGATAAGATATGAATTATATTGAATTATAATCAACTTATAAATTTTTAACAGCAATTTTTTCATAACATTTTGATCCAAAACTTTGTAATGTTCTAATAAAAATTCCATAAGCTAAAGCTGTAAGATCTCTCTATGGTGACACAAAATGCTACAATGTTAATAAGAGGGAAGAATATGGAGGCTATTCCTTCTTTAGTTTTTTTGGAAAGTCTGCCACAAGATTGTTATAATTTATGATGCCAGACCCCCATATCAGGTCGCAAAACGGGTATCAACACAGAAATGTATATATTTCCACCAAAAATGTTTTTTTAACCTATAATGATGATACAGAATTATTAAAACCGCCCAATAAAGGTAATTAAAAATAAAATTTTAAGACCCAAACCACCCCTTAAATGTATTACTATTGTTTTTAAAAGAGAAAAACAGTTGCAGAATATGTTTTCATCAGCAAAATTGAAGATGAAAATGCTGCCCAAGTGTTTCCTTGGGTTTCCTTTTTTTCTCTCGTCACATTAACCCTGTGTCTCTGCATCTTTTAATTTAGTCAAGTGTTATATTATGTGGTAAACACATTCTGTTTTCTACCCATAAAAGCTTTATTGTTGCATTTTTCTCTAATTAGGTTAAAACAGTTGGAGGAAGAATTTTATACTTTGGTTGACGAACATGAGATTGGTACCAAATTTTTTATCCCAGCAGAGGCTGTGAGTGTAGTCACAGAGTATTGGAAAATGAAACGAAAGGTATTTTTTGATCTTTCAAAAGATTTGCTTTTTTAGAGAATTGTTTTACCTACTGTTACCTGATACACACATACAAAACACACAAACAACACTCACACACAAACCAACCACTACAACAAGATATTTAGCCTGCTTTATAAAGTGAAAATTAAAAGAAAACACTTTCTGGCCCTTTATTTGAATATTATTGTAGGCCTTTAAAATGTTATGTGAAAAGGACAATTCATTAAATGTTTACAAGTAAATTTTTGTCTATTGATAAGAAGGGATTTGCACTAATAGTAATAGTAATATATCAATATCACATATAATACAAAACCTTGTTATTTTTTACATTTTGCTTGTGTGTGAGAGACCGAGAAATTTTCCTCCTTTTTGATAAATTACTATTATCATCACTGATTAAGCTATGTTAAGTTAACTGCTGCTAATCATGCCTGGTGGAACATTCCAGGAGTTCTGTACCAAATACCCGGCTTTCAAAGACTGGTTAAAAAATACTAGCAGCAATCTTGAAACATACTGCATATTGTGTAAAAAGACGATTTATATCAATATCAAGACCATGGGAAGGTCTGCTTTGACTTCCCACATGCAAGGGAACAATCACAAGTCACTAGCATTGGCTATATCTAGGAGTGACAGTTACTTAACTTTATTTGCAAAGCCGTCTACGTCTATTAGCTCTTGTGCTTCCTTCTGATTCAACGCAGGCACAGGTGATGCCAAAGCCTTCATCATTAGATAGTTTTGTGTGTAAGTCTGATGTCATTGATGCTGAGATTTGGTGGTGGTGTGTGTGAACGGCAATGAAAAACCACTCTGCCAATTCGAATTAAGACATTGACATTGACTTGACTACTTTTATTTGAAACAAAAGTTCAGTCGATACAAAAATTTAGTTGTGGAGAAACTATTGGTCTTGGAAAAAAATTGGCAGTCTTGATTTTGAAATGGGTTTTGAGTGGGAACCCTGTTAAAATCTTGGTAAATTCTTGACGACAATTCTCATCTCTGGTGAACTAGTCCCACTTCTATTACATTTTCTTTACTGCCTGAAAGTTGGACCTAAAGCTTTTGACAATTCTATCGTTACTTTTTATTGGTGCAAAAGTGATGCAATTGTCGTAAAAAAAAAGAAAAAACTCTTAAAAACAAATGAGTAGCTTTGCAAAATTTTAGGTAACAAGGGGCATGATAGAAGTTTTATGACTCAAAATGTACAATGTTTTAACATGTGTGTACTCCTATCAGGTGAATTTCAACAAACCTCTCATCACGCCCAAGGTAGAAGAGGAGAACCAGATGCAGAAACAGCAGAAAGACAGCCTCAGTGCCCGCATGAAAATGTTTGTTCACTTGAGGCAGGACCTTGAAAGGGTATGTGGTGTTAGTGATGAGTTCTATTAAAGGAATGTTTAGGTTTACAGTGGTCACAGCCAAATACTCCCACCCCCTTTGAGTGTGTGGTAGGAGGATTCACTCTGAAATATTCCAAGTGGCAGCAAAGAGTACAGAAGTAAAGCTTCACTCATTAATTTATGTTGACAATTGTATGGCTAAGATTTCAACAGTTTAAGAATCTTTCTTTTTATTTTTTTTTTAAAATAAATCTTTCTATCTTCATGATAGTTCTAACCAGTGAGACTACTCTGCTGAACCAAGGGAAATTATGCCAATCTCAGCAGTTGATTGCTATTAATCTGTAACACTGTTATAGAGCTGCTATCTCCATTCACCCCCTTCCCCCACTTTTTTTTTTCTTTTATGTGTTATAATTAAAGAAATACTAACTGGATTTCTAAAGTCATATTTTTTCTAGATTGTATCTCCTGATGATTTAGCTATGGTTACATGAGTGGTGACTAATTGATAGTCTTTGCATGTTGTTAAAGCATATTTCTTTTAGACTTCAGTATAAAGACTTGCATTTTTGAATGTTGTATTATCTGGATTAGAATAATAGATTTTTGTACTTTTGATTTCAGAAAACAAATCTTGATTTTTAGAAATCATACTACATTGTCGGTTGACAGCTCTGCTATAATTATGATATGTCTTATTAGATGGGGCTGTCAATGATCTTTTCTTGTATGATACCCTGGAAATTGAGACAAAGTCATAGTTAAAATATGACATGCCACTCAATTACAATTTGCTGACATCATTCTGATAATATATCAAGTAATAATCAGGTGTGGAGAGCCGTGTAATAGTTTTTATAAATTATAGTCAAATTTTCTCACCCACTCCACTCCATTCCTTTTACTTTTTTTTTTGGTTTGTTTTGGTCTCTGATTTAAATGTTCTATGAGTGTAAAAATGTATACAATCCCTCTTTTTTTCTTTTGTTGATTAGAAATTGTCTTTGGTCCTCTTTGTCCAACCATGGTACTGATTCAAGTGAACATCTTGGTCGATATTTAATTGCTTATTCATTCATTTCCTTTCAACATTGAGACCTCGACATGGTTTCAACTAAATCTCTCTCTTTTCACACCACTCTTGCATTTTGTTTGCTGGTCTCATCATAATTTCTTTTGTTTTGTCTGAAATGCAATTAAATTTACTTTCATGTTCAAATGGCTCAAGTGTCAGCAGTCCTGGAGAGGATTGAGAGAGTTCAACTATTCTATGGAATATTTTTAATTAGATTGTTCATGTATGGGCAATGGGCATTGGGTCCCTGCAAACTTGAATCAACTTTGCGCAAAATAACAAACATGCCCCAGGGGCTACTGTCTATCATATTACAGTCACTAGTATTTGCCACTAGTGGCTTGCAAGACTATGTGTTACATTTTGTTGGAAATCTGGGATTTTAATCCCAATTTCCGATTATTTAGATTACTTAGTATCCTATGGTCTGATTCGTCTACCATGAAACTTGGAAAAGAAAATTTAATTACCCTTTGGAAGTTTTTTTGTTTGTTTTATCATACTTCTAATTCATTTTTGTTTGTTTCTAATTTCAGGCAAGAAACCTATGCTACATGATAGGAAAACGAGAGAAAACCAAAAAACAGTTATTCAAACTTCAGGAGAGTGTTTTCAAAATGCAGATTGATGTTTTGACTGACCCAAAATTGGACCTGAGTTCTAGGGAAGCAGAAGGGATTAGACACTTCTTCCACTTTGATTCTATTTATAGTTCATTCTGCCATAAGGGTACGGTTTCCAAGTTGCCAAGGAAAAATCTGTTTACTCTGGAGAACTTGAAAACTCCCAAAGATTTAGATGAGGAGAGAAATAGTTCTTTTGAAGCAGTAATTAAAAAGAAGTTGAGTAAGAAAATGAAGCATTCAAAACACAGTAAACTTTCTAAAAGTAGTGTGAAAAAGGAAGTGAAAGAAGAACCTGTAACTTCTGAAAATGTGAAAATGGAAGAAAGTGTAAAAGATGAAAATTCAGATGGTGATAATATTAGTAAATCCCTTATTGATATGGCAGGCGATAGCAGTGATAATGACCTCAGTAATTATGAAGGTTCTCGGACAGATTCGGCTCAAATGAGTCATCTAGGGAAAGTGAAAGGAGGAGAAGAAATACTAATAGATAACGTTAAGGAGGAGAAGCCTGAAGTGAATGATGAGGTCCTAGAATTGGATGATAGAGATAACAAGAGAACGGCAGGAAGTGATTTGAAGATGAAACTCACCTCCATTCTTCAGTCCAAGTCACTGAAACAAAAACAAGATAAGCTGAGTCAGAGTGATCACTTGAACTCTGTCCTTTGTATAGATGTTGACAACTCAGATAATGATGTGTTTTCTTCTGAGTCCAATGCAGACTTTGCTTCACCCGCTCAACAGTCCAGAAATTTATTTGACAAATTTAAAGTGAAAGATCAGTGGTCATCTTCAGACCATGCATCTCCTGATATCCCACAGAAAGACGGTAATAGGCATAAAAAGGCAAAGAAGAAACACAGAGATGGGTCCAAAAAATACAAACAGTCCAAACTGGCTTTACCTGTTTCAGGTTGCTCAGACTCATCAAAGATAGTTGAAACAAAAGAAAGGGGTGTATCGAGTTCGGATAATAGAAATATTTTTGATATCAGCAAAGAGAAAAACATACCTTTAAAAAGTCCTGTATCTCGAATTGATAGTTCTGATGGGAGTTCAAATGGAGAATCAGTTCAAGGGAAAGTTGTCAGAGATGACAGTCCTTCAAAGATAAGTTTCCACAAGAAAAAATCCAGTAAAGATTGGAGTATAACATCTCCATGTGATGAAAAACCTTCACCAACAAAGAAGCCTAAGAAAATGTCTCCTTCTCCAAGGGTAGATCCAGACAATGTGTATGCCACAATAGATGGTGATATTTATGTCCCTAGTGGAAAAATTCAAGTTACAGAGAGGACTATTGTTCTTGAAAGTCCCAAGGAGAAGACAAAGCACAGTAACAAATTAAGATTGAAGAAACAATCGAATTCCCCAGTGAAAGGTGTGATAACTTATGAAGTAGTGAATAATGATTTTGATGAACGTGGAGATGTTTTCAGTCAGGCCAAAAAGACTGATGTAGTATCTGCTGAGGAAGTTAAAAGTCTTAGCAAAAATGTGCCTGTTGATACTAAAGAAGAGTTTGCCAAATCTGAAAAGGTATCAGAGAAAAAGGTTAAGGAGGGAAAATATGGAAAGCTGTTGTCTGATTCAGATGGAAATATTTCTGTTGAACTGAAAGAAAGTGCAGACGAAACTAGGAAAGATTTGTTTGGTATTTCAGAGAGCCAAAGTCTTAACAAAAAAGACAAAGATAGAAAATTGAAGCGTTCTTTAAGGAATAAAGAAAGAAATTCAGAACTTGATTCATCATCAGATGAAAATTTTGTACCTTCAAACAAGTCTACAAGACTCTCCTCCCAAAACAAACCACATAGACCTCAAAGAGAGTGCCGTACAAATTCTAAATCCAAACCTGTGATAAAACCATTCCCAAATCGGCCTGACCTTAATGCTCTTGTAGACCCTAGTAAACTAATTGTAAAAGAACCCTTGAAGAGAAGAGTAGGTGATAAGCTTAGTCAAATTGTTAGGAGCAGAACTCGATGGGGAAATCGTTTAACCCCAAAGGACAAGTGTCAACAGACATTAGATTCTTTTGTGAAAAGATCAGAAAAATTATTCTCACCAGAAAGAGAGGAATTATCTTCTTTAGTTCGTCCCAATCTGAAATCGTCAAGTATATCCAGGTCAATAGGAAATGGCCTGTCTCCAAAAAAGTTTATTGTTGCTGATGGAGATGTTCTACAACGCACGCCATCTAAAAGTACTTCCACAAATCATAGGTTGTCGTCTGAGTGCTTGAATAGTACTGAAGGTTTGTCGCATAATTCAAATGGTTTATTCATGGACATGAAGAATAGTGATAGACACATAGATGATGATGTTTTGAGCACAAGTAGTGTTATATCCAGACTGTCCGGTAATGAGGCTGAAACACCTCGACGTTCATCAAGAAATCGCGGAGGGCCTGATGATCCTCAGAGCCCTTCAACACCAAGTCGACTCAGAAACAGGGATGGCTTGGCTAAACCGTCTCCTCTCAAATCATCTTGACATAACATGTGATGGTAGGATAGTTTAATAATTGTAGAGATGAATTTTGATGGCTATCAAGGACGCTTGTGTGCAAAGTGAATTTTTTTAATTGTAAAGAATCGTTTAGAAATTTCTTTGCTGCTATTTCAAAATCACCCTTTGTCATCACTATCATCATCATCATCATCATCATCATCATCTTCATCCTCATATAATTTATGATAATATATGTACTTGTTGCCCAAATGTGAGAAGTGTCCTCATTTTGTGCATCTTTGTGGAGAAAAAGAAATATAAATTACCAATTTTATAATATAAATAGGTACATTGCAGCATGGATATTTTTAACACATCCCAGGACTGCATGAATTTGTGAGTGTTTGGATCAATTATTTATGTTTACCATAACAATATTTGTTGTAAAGAATACACAGACATAAATGGAATTGTTTGTGATTTCTGCGATATCAAGTGTTAATAAGCTCTAATACTTCACTGCTAAATAATAGGGCCTAATGATCCTCAGACTTATAAACAGTAGAGAAATGGTACCATTTTTTGCTGAACACATTAGAAGTCCCCACAAATGAAAAAATGACATCTATGCTACATAATTGATAAAGTTGTTTAATCTCAAGGCTCACAATCTTGCTACTTGTTATTTCCAAATTATCTGTATTGTTTTTCAAGACTGTTCTGTTGTAATTACTAGGGACAAAGATTTTTGCAGATTCCCCCCCTAGATTTGCGAATCATTTAATTTTCAATCTTTTCTAGACTTTTTAAAAAGTTTGTGAGTTAGGATGTTTGAAAATTTAAAGAATAGTTTGTTTGAATTATCAATGCTGCTTTGTAATGATACGATTGGACACTTCTGATAACTGCTGAATGTTTATTGACGTGACTTTTCAGTTTAGAAGAGAACTTGACAATTTTTGAAAGTTGCATTTGATGTATTATTAGTTGATACAGTGAATGTGGACATCATATTGAAATGATGATGATCAATATTAAGTATTACTGGTATTATGAATGAATTGATTCTCTTTGATGGTGTGAATAACATAGGAAATTAAATGGAAGCTTCAATTTAATGAACGAAAACAGATAATTTGAACGGTTCAGGCTCCCTCCCCCCCCCCCCCCCCCCCTTTTTTTTTTTGATGAAGAATAAACCTGAAATGTCCACATTTTCATTTAATTGAAGCTTCCATTCAATTTCTTATGTTATTTATTTCTTCGAGCTGGAAGCAGATATTAATAATACATTAGTATTATTGAAATGCAGTTTGATATTGGTTCATGAAAGCCATAGTTACAAAGAGAATGTGGGCAGTGTGAAAGTGAGTCTAAAATGTAATGAAAAGAGATGGATATTTTTGTGGGAAATTCAACCAACTTGAGTACACAATCAGTGCTTGTTCTGCCTGGGGTCTTTGCTTAAGATGGAGACTGATGAATATTTCTTTTTTAAGGGGTTTTTTTGGGGTGGGGGGTTTGGGGTCTATTCAACAATAATCAAAATGTATGTTGTCTGTGGTTATTGCACACTTGGTAGTGTTAATATTCCTCTATACCCGATTCACTCACTCGTCGCTTGCTGTTCTTTTCCTGGCGATTTTATTCCTTGTGTAAATTATCTCTATGAATGATAGTCTATGAGAACCATATGAATGTCTCCCATTCAGTGAGAAACCTTTGTATAAGGTAAGAGTCTTTTGAGACTTTGGGGACCTCTTCTGCCTTTGTGTCTTTTATACTCTGAAATTACTTTAGTGTCAGTCACTGTATAAAATGAAATTAAGGTTATAACATTTCCCCAAGACTTTGGTCCTTTCTTTCATGGCTTTGTGTACAGTTCTAGATTGAGAGGTAATGTTTTCTTTTTACCTTATTGCAAATCATCTCTGTTAGTGTATTCAATTCAAGGCCATCCCTTTGGTGTAGATCCTTTGACAGTGTCCAAGTTGTATATAGGGGTATATAGAAGACATAGCAAATGTGACCTCTCCCCACCCACCATGAGAGGTCAGAAGACCCCATCATTTGGGCATGGGGCTACAGTAGTCATCGCTTTTCTGCATGGTGCTCGGGAGAGCTGAAAAGCATGAAATCAGAAAATACATCTTCATAATTGCCACACTATGATAAATTAAGTATTTTGTAAATGTGTTTGTCCCCTCTTGGAGAGGTCTGGCTGAACTTTCAACTAATTCAGACCCAATACAAGAATATGTCGCTTCTGATCTCTGTTAAGCTTTTCCTCTTTGTCATACTTACTTAAACTCAAGTATTTGTTTGCGGGATCTAAATATTTTGTTTATCTCATCAGCAATTTTTTTTTACTGAAAAGCCCCAAAAGCAAACAAACAATTTAACCATTGCTGATGCTGAAAAGGAGGTAAAAGTGTCGTAAATTTCTGTAAAACCCCATAAGTTAACAAATATATTTAAATCAGTCTCTGGGTGGGGTTCCTGACCTCCCATAGTGGGCAGGGAGGTACTTACTGTCTCTTCTATCTCCCTATAATCTGTTTTCCAACATGCTTTCTGTCTTTGTCTTTGTTTGAGATTACTTGGTTTTGTCCTGGCTATGGCCGGATATCCTCGCTGGGAGGGAAACAGTCAAATGTATAGTTTGTTTTGGGAGATTTTCCTTGTAAATCATCTCTCTGTTATGCACTATATTATATATGATTTGTAAAACATTTGAGTGTATTCCTCTTAGTGGGGACCTGTGTTTGTGTCTGGATGAGACTTTAAGGTGATCTCAAACTAAGTACATTGATTGTGTGCTCTTGGAATATACTCTGTTCCCTATTTGAACCATTCACCTTTATCTGACTTTTCTCCAGTCCTTTTAATTGTACATCTAGAACTTTTTACTATCCAATTTTCATCCTTTTTACTGGCGCTAATATAACCTAAATGTGTTGCAAGTGCCATAAATCCCTTAAAAACATAAAAAAACATTAAATCAGTCTCCTTTTTAAAAACTTTTCCTTATGTGCCTGATACCCAAGAAAGGGCTGTTAAACCTTTTACACTGAGCTGATCCCATAAAGGAATACTGCTAGAATTTCATTGTTTCTATCAAATATGATTCACATTTTTATCACGTCACATTGATTCTGTTAACCATATAATTATGATCTGTTTTGACTGGGGATTTTAATTTTTACATTTTTTGGCATTTAATTTTTATGGGTGGTCGATGAGCTTACATTGAGTCTTCCATGTTTTCCTTTCTTTTGAATGGGGCATTGTTTTGCCTGAACTCTCGCTGGGATCCTCTGCCAGGAAAGAGGCCATAAATCATCTCTCCATATTGCAGCTAGTAACGTTTGTGTTGAAAATAACCTGAGTCTTTTTATTGTCTTGGCGAAACTTCTAATTCCATGTTTAGTTTTTAGTGTCTTAAATTAGATATATTGCTGTTGGGCACTCTTTAAGTTCTTTGAATTAGCCCCTTTGTCTAACCTTTTCTGGCACTTGATATTCAAATGTTCTTCCTCTTTGCATTCTCTGATACTCAACTGTTCAGTCATCTTCCTATTCCAAGTCGCTGAAATGTCCCAAAATTATTGCAAATACTATTCAATTTAGCAAAGATTAAAGATAATTTATTGGAAGGTAGACTTTTCTCTCTCTCTCTCTCTCTCTCTCTCTCTCTCTCTCTCTCTCTCTCTCTCTCTCTCTCTCTCTCTCTCTCTCTCTCTCTCTCTCTCGTATCATTTATTCTTTTTTGTAAATTTATATTTTTAATGTGTGTTATTAAATTACAACTGTTTTGAATGTATTCCATCTGATTGTAACTATTGAGCAGTCTCTCTCTAGATACAAGGGCATTTATTTATGTCATCTGTTTGAGTTTGTCAAAGTCTCTATAGATAAATAAATAACTACACTCAGGGCTGAAGTGGGGAATATTAAATTTCATAGGTCTCCAATTTCCACTTTTTGATTTCTCCGCTATTTTCTCTATAAATAGGTAACTTCCATGAATTTTATTTTGTTGGTTGCAAGGGCATTATCCATATTTGTTAGTTCTTTAATATTACCTTCTCTTTTACAGTGTTAATTGATATGTATGTTAATGATGCTATATTTTATCAGTATTGTCAGTAATAGGGGCATATTACTCTACTTTATTTCTGATTAAACGAGTGTGCTGCGAACTGTTCTCCTTTTCGAAAATACTGATATGAGACCCATGAAATTTGTTACTCCATTCGATTGATCTATTTAAAATAAACAAAATAATGATGAATAACATTTTTTAAAAAAATGATGGTGATCTCTTGAATTTAGACACTACCCGGCTATTTGTATTGTCTTCTTTGTTTAGATTCAAAATATTGATTTTAATTATTTGGCTATGCATATTAATGTATTCTAAGTACATTATAAAAATAGTCGTGTAAGGCTTTTAATTTTGCCAAATTTTTATTGAGAATTTTTATTTGATGCATCCTACCTAGCCTTGATTTGTGAGTAAGATTTTAGAATGATGATTAATGTTGTTTAGATAAGTAAGTGTGTGGAAAGGTCGCTGCATTTTGTGGTGTGTGGGAATAATAGATGACAGTCCACTATCCTGCCAATTGGTTTCTTACCAAAATTAAGAGTTATATTTCATGAATTATAAGTCATATTTCAAGAAATGAAAATGGCAAGGGTAATATTTATTTGATAATTAGTAAGAAACATTATGCCCCTTTTGTATATATAAACCACTCAGTCTCTTGTGATATCAATGTATGAATATCAATACAATTTCAATATGTTCCTTATTATAAATGATTTTCCTTTTTTTAAGGGGGGGGGGGGGGTGTTGCAGGGATTAAATTTTTTATGATATTTTTTGATGAGGGGCAGTGAGGCCTAACGTGGTAGATATATTGAATAAATTGCAGCACCTTTGGCTTAATAGACTGAAGGCCCTTCTATAAAAATAACATGACTGTGTTGATTGCGGGTAGTTGGCCTGGGTGGGGTTCCTTACCTCCCATAGTGGGCAGGGAGGTACTTACTGTGTCTTCTACCCACCCAGATCTGTTTTCCAATATGCTCTCTAACTTTGTCTTGGAATGAGATTACTTGGTTTTTTCCCCAGGCCCTGGCCAGAAACCCTGGCTGGAAGGGAAACAGTCAAATGTTTAGTTAGAGTTTTGGGAGATGATATTTTTTTCCTTGTAAATCATCTCTCTGTTATGCGCTGCATTATGTTTCTTTATATTATTTATCATTTGTAAAACATTTGAGTGTATTCCTCTTAACGGGGACCTGTGCTTGTGACTGGATGAGACTTTTGGTGATCTCAAACTAAGTACTTTGATGGTGTGCTTTTGGAATCTACACCTGTTTCTTATTTGAACCAATTCCCCTTTGTCTTCCCTTTTTTGGATGCTTTATTGTAATTCTAGAACTTTTTACTATCCCATTTTCTTTCTTTTTACTGGCGCTGATATGACCTTAATGTGTTGCAAGCGCCGTAAAACCCTTAAAAACAAAAACAAACAGGTAGTTGGCTATTGCTCTTGCTTCCCTATTATCCTGATTACTGATTCGATTATGTCTTTTGTCACCTTCCACATACCTTCCTGCCCTTGTTCTCAAATGATTAATCTATCGAGTTCATATGCATGGAACATCGAACAAATTTGTTCGATTTTACAATGAGGGTGAACTTGATAGAGTTAAAAACACCTGAAAAGGTGTGAATGTGAGTGCGACACAAAATAATAAAAAGAAAAAAATCACCCCTCTTCGACTGGAAGGGCTGAGGTTCACTGGGTGCGCACCTACTGGGTGGGGTTCCTGACCTCCCATAGTGGGCAGGGAGACACTTACTGCGTCTCCTATCCCTCTATATCTGTTTTCCAACATGCTATCCGTCTTTGTCTTGGAATGAGATTACTTGGTTTTGTCTAGCCCTGGCCGATACTCTGACTGGAAGGGAAACAGTCAAATGTCTATTGAGAATTGTGGGAGATATTTTTTTGTGTTGTAAGTCATCTCTCTGTTATACACTGTGTAATTTTTGTTTTTTATATATATATATATATATATATATATATATATATATATATATATATATATATATATATATATATATATATATATATATATATATATATATATATATATATATATATATATATATATATATATATATATATATATATATATATATATATATATATATATATTATATATATATATATATATAAAATAACAGTGCATAACAGAGAGATGATTTACAACACACAAAAAAAATATCATCTCCCAAAATATATATATATATATATAAGGCTCAGCAGTACGGTCTTTGCTTTGTAACTGCCGCTGCGTTGTGTGGCCTTAAGAAAGTCACTTTGCCCTAGCTCAATTTGCAGCGCTTCACTGCGACCAATTTCACCTATGGGATGAAAAAAGGGAATTTAAATTTAAAATATATACATATTGTAAACATTTGAGTATGTTCCTCTTAGTGGGACCTGTGCTTTTGTCAGGATGAGACATTAAGGTGACTAAGTATGCTGATAGTGTGCTCTTGGAATCTACATCTGTACCCTATTTGAACTAATTTCCCTAATGTCTTACTTTTTCTTGGGTGCTTTTAAATGTAATTCTAGAACTTTTACTATCCCATTTTCTTCCTTTTTACTAGAGCTGATATGACCTTAATGTGTTGCAAGCTCCGAAAAACCCTTAAAAACCAATAAACAATCCTCACTGAAGGATGGCTGAATTGTGTGATAATTTTCCTTTGTCTTACCTGCCACATTCACACTTGCTCTGAAATGAGACAGGAAAGAATTTCCAATTGTACCACCAAGTTCTGTATGGACTAGATTATTTTCAATGTGATATTTTGAGATATGATTTATTGTTCTTTTGCGAAGCTCTTATATTCATTGCTTTTTATAGAATTGAAGGAAAAGTTTGTCTTAAATTTTGAAATAAAATGACCCCGGGGTTCAATTGACTGTTTGTCATAAAAAAATCTCTCAAATTGGTTTTCCATGGGTTTGCTTCTTGCTGAGAGTCAGATATATGTGGGTTTTAAAAATAAAATACTAAACCAACTCATATGTTAGCAGATATTTAAGTGTTTCCCACTTGGCTGGCCCAGTACCTAATCAGGTAGCCAACACACATTTAATGTTTATTCCATGATGGATTAGTGAATTTTGTGGTGTTTGACCCCTTTTACAGAAATATGACCTGTAGACTGAAGACCTTTGCTTGTGCCTGCTGGGTGGGGTTCCTGACCTCCCATAGTGGGCAGGGAGGTACATATTGTGTCTTCTATCCCCTTATATCTGTTTTCCAACATGCTTTCTGTCTTTGTCTTGGAATGAGATTACTTGGTTTTGTCCTGGCCCTGGCCGGAGTCCTGGCTGGGAGGGAAACAGTCAAATGCATAGTTATTGTTTTGGGAAATGATATTTTTTTCCTTGTAAATCATCCCTCTGTTATGTATTATTATATTTGTTATTTTCAATGTATAATGTAATCATTTGAGTGTATTCCTCTTTGTTGGATTTTGTGCATTTGTCCGGATGAGACTTATAGGTGATCTCGAACTAATTACATTGGTGGTATGCTCTTGGAATTTTCATCTGATGCCTATTTGTTCCTAGTTCCCCTATGTCTTACTTTTTCTTGGGTTATTTAATTGTAATTCTAGAACTTTTTACTATCCCATTTTCTTCTTTTTTTACTGGCGCTGATATAACCTAAATGTGTTGCAAGCGCCGTAAAACCCTTAAAAACAAAAACAAAACAATTTGCTTGTGCCTGAATGGGACTTAAATAATATACTTTTTCTGCTTAGATTGAGTATTGTATGATCTTAATTTCCTTGCTCTTGTTTTTTGTTCTTTCTATTCCTTCCTCCTTTTGTCTGAGACGTCCCGTGATGTATGAGAATTAAGGCCAATACTTTATCCATTTATCAAATTTTTAAAAGAATCATGCGGATATAACCAATCAACAAAATAATGTACGCGATTGCCAAATGATCTGAATGGTACTGGCTTGGCGATATTGTTGAAATTCTCCATAATATGTTTATATAAATGAATGGTGAGAGAATGTGTCTCAGTGATGTGATGCGATATGTGTTTGTTCAGTGATATATTTCCCCTGACAATATTCTGACATGTATATATTACAATAATTATACTATTATTATTATAAGTTGAACGAAGGCATATTACCATTATTATTAATAATTTATGAAAAGAAAAATGATCTCTAAAAATGTTCAATAAAATTTATGTTCATGTCATCCACATTATAATGATCTTGGTTTCATCTGCTGATTTGTTTGTATTGTACTTGTACTGTTGTAACATTTTTCATTTAAATAAAAGGAAAGAAACGAGCTTTTTTAGAGAGCAATATCCACTAAATTTGCTCAAAGTGCTGTACAAGGCGTCATGTAGAATGCGACTTGACGCTCTATTCCTCTTTGTCTTACTTTCTCTTGGGTGCTTCAAATCTAATTCTAGAACTTTTTACTATCCCATTTTCTTCCTTTTTACTGGCGCTGATATAACCTAAATGTGTTGCAAGCGCCGTAAAACCCTTAAAAACAAAACACACAAACAAACAATTTTGTTTGACAATGCTGTTAAGAACCAGGTACTCATTTTACGCCCGAGTATGTTGAGAATATGTGAGTTAAGAGCATTTCCAAGGATTGATCGTTGTACTGCGGTTCTCTAACCAGGGATCTTTAGAAGAGATACCACATATCCGCATCATAGTGGGAATGGGTGGACTTCTCTAAGTACGTGGGAAAGTCGGACATCTTGGGGTGGTGGGTTTTCAATGAATTCACAACCTTGCAGTCTCTAATTCCTCTTTATAATTAATTTATCCTTTCCATTTGACTTCTTGACCTTATTTTGTAATGAGACCATTTGGTTTCACCTGGGCTTTTGCTGGAAGGGAAACCGTCAAATGAATTGTATTCCTCTTAGTGGGGAACTGTGCTTGTGTCTGGATGAGGATGAGACGTTTAGGTGATCTCAAACTAAGTACTTTGATAATGTGCTCTTGGAATCTACACATTTTTCTTATTTGAACCAATCCCCCTGGGTGGGGATCCTGACCTCCCATAGCGGGCAGGGAGGTACACACTGTCTTCTATCCCCTTATATCTGTTTTCCAACATGCTTTCTGTCTTTGTCTTGGAATGAGATTACTTAGTTTTTTTCCTGGCCCTGGTCGGAGTCCTGGCTGGGAGGGAAACAGTCAAATGCATAGTTGTTTTGGGAGATGATATTTTTTTCCTTGTAAATCATCTCTCTGTTATGTATTAGTATATTTGTTATTTTTTAATGTATAATGTAAGCATTTGAGTGTGTTCCTCTTTGTTGGATTTTGTTCTTGTGTCCGGATGAGACTTATAGGTGATCTCAAACTAAGTACATTGGTGATATGCTCTTGGAATCTACATCTGATCCTTATTTGTTCCCTGTTCCCCTATGTCTTACTTTCTCTTGGATGCTTCAATTGTAATTCTAGAACGTTTTACTATCCCATTTTCTTCCTTTTTACTGGCGCTGATATAACCTAAATGTGTTGCAAGTGCCGTAAAACCCTTAATAACAATAACAACAATAACAACCAATTCCCCTTTGTCTTACCTTTTCTTGGGTGCTTTAATTGTAATTCTAGAACTTTTACTATCCCATTTTCTTCCTTTTTACTGGCGCTGATATGACCTTAATGTGTTGCAAGTGCCGTAAAACCCCTAAAATATTATAAAAGCGAAAACCATGAAATAATAGTACTCAACTTTTTTTTATAAAAGGAGCTATTTATAAACTATATAATATAATATATGATTTACAAGGGGAAAAAAATATCCTCTCCCAAAACTGTAACTATACATTTGACTTTCCCTCCCAGCCAAGGCTCCGGCCTGGGTCAGGACAAAACTAAGTAATCTCATTCCAAGACAAAGACAGAAAGCAATTGGGAAACAGATAAAAGGAGATAGAAGACACAAGTACCTCCCTGCTCACTATGGGAGGGAAATAGTTTGAATATGGAACAGATGTAGAATCCAAGAGCATACCATCAATGTACTTAGTTTGAGATCACCTAAAAGTCTCATTTTGACACCAGCTTAGGCTCCCATTAAAAGGAATACCTACACTCAAATGTTTACAGAATATATCCATAACAGAGAGGTGATTTACAAGGAAAAGAAATCTCCCAAAACTAATACTTAACATTTGACTGTTTCTCTCTCAGCTAAGGTCCCCAGAAAGGGTCAGGACAAAACCAAACAATCCCATTCCAATACAAAGACAGAAAACATATAAAGGGATAGAAGACAGCAAATGACCTGCCCACCATGGGAATGGGAGTTCAAAGGACCCCACCCAGATTCCAGAAAAAGGACACATTTAATATGACCAGCGATGCTGAACTGTTGTGGAACCTACAAGGAGGCTGACGTTCAATCGCCGTAATACATTTCACCTACAGCAGTGTGATGAGGACAATAAGAAAATAACTAAACAATACTAATACGAAATAAAGGCCAAAATAAAAGAGTTTATTGCAGTAGTTTTCTGATGGTTTTTTTTTCCTGCGATCGAAAATTTGTAAAAAAAAAAGAATGAAATAGGTTCTCTTCAATTGCCGGTGTAAAGTCTGATAAATAAAAATAACATAATAATAATAATAACAATAATAATAATAATAATAATAATAGTAATAATTAAAATAAAAACAATAACAATAATTAATTGCAAGGTCAACCCTGAAATCTATATAATATAAAGGTGCCGAACGAAATCATTGCACAGAACCCCGAGCATACCAATACAAATCCCCAAAATACATTTAACATTCAAACACACTGGTAAAGACTATATTTCCATTTTAGTTTTAATTCCCAATCCTCCATCTCATTAAAAACAACCCCCTCCCCTCCTTCCATCAATCAAAAAAGAGTCAATGAAAAGTTGCAGAGCGATTATTTCCACCTTGCAAAAGGAAATGAGAACCACAGCCCCCCCCCCCCCACCCCCAAAAAAAATAAAATTATAAAATTATATAAAATTCTGCGGGCATAGCCTACTAAGACCAGTAAAGAATATATTATCTGAGGTTTAAATTCCATTCTTTGGATAGAAACAGAACTGCTTCTGAGGGACATATTTAAAAGCATTATCGGGTTGGCATTATTTACACCTGGACGAGGTGAGACAGCTACAATTTCACTGACACTCAGACTCGATCAAATACAGTTAATGGTGTACATGTCATAAACTTTAACTATTTTCCTATAAAACACAGTCCCTGTCACTATTCTCGAAATTGATATAAAACATCAAATAAACTAACTAATTTTATCACAGCTACACAATTCATTCAAATACATTTATCAATGACGTTTCAAAGGCCATATTTTCAAAACAGATGCATTGTACATCTGTTGATATTCTTCATTTAAAGAAATATGCTACAAGAACAAAGATGTTTTTGCTGGTATATATTCAAACTAACCTAAAAAATCATGAAAATGAAATAATTCAATAAATAGCAATAAAAATCAGATCAGAGGTCCGATCCATACACATAAAAAAGGTAATCTCAATGTCAGAATCAGGTGTATAATAAACATGCTACCATCATGCCTATTTCTTCTTGGCCTTGGGGGACGCTGACTGGAATACACTGCTGGCAGCCATCAGGTTCTCAATGTACTGGCCCAATACTTGATTCTCAGACTTGAGTTTCAGGTTCTCAACTTTGACAGAATCTACTCTTGAAGACAGGTCTGAAAATAGACAAAAGTTTTTGTCAATAATTTAGGATAACATGTCTGATGCAGGCTATAATATATTCGTATTCAGATGGGATTTTAATTTTTTACTTTGTGCATTCTCAAAGAGTCATATTTATTGATTCGAGGTTGATTCAATGTGTAGTTTAATGCTCCCGACGGTTGGACAGTTGTAATTTTATTTTTTAGAGGGGAGAGGAGGAGGGTATTTAGGTTACTATGAAATTACGAATGTGTGGTTTTCATAGCCCTTGTCATAAACCTTCTTCCTTTTGTAGTTCCGTGCCCATTCACGACATATATTTAACTGAGACTAGGCCTTTACATTACATATATAGTATAGTATGTTTTAATTCATTTTCAAATATTTTGATGATTCAAAATGCTTGGTTGAGCCATGTCTAGATTCATTTCCCTCATATATAAATATAACACAATTTCAGCAACTAAATAACATTAGAAAACTATCATGATCTATATTTTGTAAATGAGTTACAAACTTCATTTTTTAAAATACAGAGTGCAGTGAAAAAGCGTTTTTAAAATATAAAATGTTAAGTTTCTAACCTCAGCCCTCAAAAGGTGTCTAAACTGAGAAAAAAAAATCCAACTTAGTCTTGAGGATTTCATTCTTATCAATTTCCCCTCCATTTTCTCTGTGACTTTTAACCTATTGCAAAGTATCAGTATCAGTAGCTTGCCATATGGATATACAAACTTCAAAGACAAAGTGAATCCAAATGCTGACACAAATTCCAAATCGTTCACGAGATCAGATACTGTTTGTTTTATTTTTGCTGTTTGCATTTGGTGAAAAATTGACACATTTGGGAGGAAGGTTCCAGGGGCTCAAAAATCATAAACAAAGAGATACAAAAAAACAAAAAAAAAAAAACAAACAACCTCCCAACAAAACAATAATATAATTCAACTTGTAATTTCATTACCATCCAACGTATTCTGTCTTTCTAACACTTGCTCTATCAGTTTTTGCTTCTCTTCCTCGTCATTTGGGTTAGTGTCTGGATCCAAGCCTGGGATAAAAAAAAAAAAAAATCAAAAAAGCACATATCACTTCCATCAGAGAGAATTAATTAATTTAAACTGAAGTAAAACCTTGCTATACTGCACAGATGAGCAAAGAATGGCACTTCAATATAACGGAGGTTTCATAAATTGTTATTTAATCACTAATAATTAATAAATTATACATCATAAGGAAACAACATGCCTATCATGATTTATGTGATGCCTACAAATGAAGTGCAAAAAAAAAAAAAATAAAAAAAAAAAAAAAACAACAAAAAAACAAACAAAGAAAAAATAACATACAAACAAAAGAACAAAGACTCACACAAAAAAAAATAAAAAATAAAAATGACAACATTATAAATGAATTCAAAAAATGATAAATAAAAATCAAGAAATCAATCAAATGAAAAATATAAAATAAGTGAGGGCATGCATTTTATATTATCATTAAAAATAAAACACATAAAAAATGCAATACATGAATCATGTTTCCTCATACGCATTATATTACAGTAGAGGTGATGATATCATGAGACAGTACTCGTGGACACGTTTTTCATTCATGACAAGAGGCTGAATATGTACTAATAAACGTATAATCTTATTGATCAATGTCAAACAAGGTATTCTGTATAGGTCAGAGCTCCACACAAAATTTCCCATAGTCCATTGTGTTCCTACCATAGTAGTACGAGCACATCTTTCAAAAGGGGATGTGTTTCATCATTTATTTCATTTGAGATTTGTGCTATCGCATTCTCTTTAACCTTAATTATCCTGTAGAGTTTGGTGCTGAGGGCCCTTACAGCAAAGCTATCTCTAATGTCTCCTTTATGACAATCTCCATAAGGAGAATAAGGTAAGGTGAGAGTTTGGTATTTTTGATATAGTATTTGAATCAATTCATGGAATAAGTTTAATACAAAATAATCCTCCTAATGCATCATAGTCTAAAAGAATACACTAAAGATTATGTTTATGTTTTGGGGAAATTTAATGGAAAATGCAAAAACCTCAAAATCATTATCACTTCTTTGCCGATCACAAATGGACGTTTAATACCTGTCCTCACTTATCGTGATGTGCGGTAAACAACAAATTTCTTACACCTGATGAAGATCAGCATATGATCAGCGTGAGAGGGAACAAATGAGTAAAAGAGGAAAATCACAGCAGTGATCTGAGGAAGGAATATGATGAGAGCCAAAAGTATGTAAAAATGATGTTGCATTGATGAGAAGACATCTACTGATCTTTCGGAGGTACAGTGTCATTGTAAAAGTCAAACTTACTTAAGGTGCTCGAGGTATTCATGCAGGAATCACTAACTGAATCCGAACAGTTATCTGGCATGCTAAATTCACCTGGTTAAAAAAAGGAAACATCAACAATATAATTCTTTTAAAAGTAAGTCATATAATAGTGCAGTTAATAAAAAAAAAATAAATTAAGTCATGTGTGCAAAAATTATTTCATGCAATATATTAAGGTTTGGCATGCAAGAGACTGCTTTTTAAAATATCAAAATCCTATCTTAAAAAATAACTTAATTTTATAAAGTATTAAATTTGAAAAAGATAAAACAAAAAAACCTTTCCATGCATCATCTATAAATAGCCCCCCCCAAAAAACAAAAAAAAAAACAACAAAAAACAACAACACAATTGAACAAAATGATAATGCCTTTCTGTACATACAAATGAAAATATCATAAGGATAAATACTACTAGAGATTGTATTTATTTATTCATTCTTCTGTCTTGGCAATTTATTTTTCACTTTTGAATAGCAAAGTGAGAATCAATTGATCAACATAGAATATGCATGTTGCACTGTGACCACTTTCAAGCACTTTTACAAACATTAAACATTACAAGACATAAAGTATGCCCCATGTTGCATTGGAGGGGGGGGGGGGGGGGGGGGGGGGTAAATATGCAAGTGAAAATCAGGTAGTCAGGAGGTTGACTTTCGATCCTCAGTCAAAAATGATTGACTGTTTCGGGTAAATTTTCTTATTGCTTTATTTCCTAGCAGGGTATCATTCCCATTCCCATTATTTTTAGATTTGATTCGCATCTTCGTGGACTAAACCGTAATAGATGCAGGCAGTTGTGAACTGTAATCAGAGAACAAAGTGATATTGTATAGCTTGTCAGTGTCTGGCTGTAATTCATGCATGGTATACAAATACACCTAAATTGAGCAATCTGTAGCTGAGAAAACATCCATTACTCAACATCATCAGGATATTAACACTTTTTATATTTATTTGAAAATATATCTCACATAAACTAAATAACGATTTCTTTTTGAGTCCAAAATACTAACTGCCAAGCAATTTTTTTTTCAAAAAGAAAACAGTAAACGACAAAACAGAAGTTCAAATATTAGCATCAAATTTATTTCAGCTAAAATGAATAAGTAGATGAATAAAACACACACTGTTGAATAACAACATACACTCATTAAAAATATGAATGAAAAAATATATTACGGAATAATGTGCATCAATTTTACTTTAAAATTTACCTAAACATGCATTGCTTTGTGATATGACTCAGACCTCTTGTAACATTAATAAAAATTATTTGGCATAATATGTGCCCAAAGTGTTCCAATGGATAAATAAATTAAGGAGTTGGACATGGAAATAAAAGTAAAAGAGGTAATCTAAGGGGGCCTGGGCAAATGGAATTTTTGATTCCATGAACTAAGACAGCAGGTGAAATAAAAGTAAAAGAAAATAATGACTACGGTTTAGGGGAGCGGGAAGGGGGGTATTTATTAAAGGACAGCATAGCCTTTACAACGAAGTACAGCAACCACAGACTTGTTACGTTTGAAAGATTTGAAACAGTTTGCCTTGAGTTGATTTGACATTAGGCCATCCATCCATAAAACCTAAAAAATGGACATAAAACTAATAGACAGTCGAAGTACCCCATTCTATTTCAGTACAAGTTGGACATCAACCATCAGAACAATGCAAATTGTACCGGCATTCATGTTATTTGTTGGTATTTGAACTAATCAACACTAGCGTATAACACGTTTTTACCTGCGATAGTAAATTAAATACTCACTGAACTACTAAAGAAGTCACCGAATAAACAATGCAAACTAGACAATGTAAACACTTGTACCTTGAAAGCTTGTATGAATGAAACATGCACCTGCCCTAGTGATCACAAATCATTTATTTGAGTAAGCAAGAGTTCCCTGCTAAGTTAGTAGAAGTGCTCATTACCCCCATCTTAAAAAATAAAATAAAATATTGACAAGGGGTCATTCAAAAACTATCAACTCGTGTCAAATATAAATTTCATTTCAATTCCTCTTAAAAGGCTACATCACCATATGAAAGCAAAAAATGTCCATATTCCCCTTCAATCTTCCTTCAAATTAGTGCACAGCATCGTGACTACATTGTTGCCTATGCAAAATGGCATAATAACAGCGCAAAGACGACCAAGAGTTTATACTATTGCTTTTGGATCATAGCATGGCCTTTGGTACTGTAGACCACCACATGTCCATAAAAAGAATGCAGTATCTTTTGGCCTTTGTGGCATAGCATTGCAGTGGTTCACCAGCTATCTCACCAACCATACACAACGGGTTTCTATTACAAAAAATCCCTCCAACTTCAAAAACTTTGCAATTCAGAGTGCCACATGACTCTAGTGTACATTATCATCACGTATACAAAATCACTGAGTGCAGCTTTGGAAGCATTACCCCTCAACCATACTTCTACGACACTGACACACAATTTAACTCAGCAGTATTGGCACAAAACCAATAACAAATACAGCCAAATTCTTGATCATTCAAAAAATTATCCCAAAATTTCAGTTGTTAAAATACATTTTCCTTGCATTGTGTGAGTGTAGGGTCTGAGTGTCTGTGTGTGCTGATGTGTGTGTGTGTGTGTGTGTGTGTGTGTGTGAATGAGACAGTAAATGGATAAAAATTATGAACGAGAAACTTATAAAATGCCTCTGTGTCAACTGAGCATAAAGGATGGATAAATAGTTCTGACATTACATTACATAACATCATATCCTCACAATCATGGCTGCAGACACCAAATTCAAGCATAATCCTATCTATCCTTTTTAGCAGTAAATTTGAATGCTTTGTAGGGGGCAATCTAAGTAAATGAATATTCATGCAGAAAAAATCATCCTTTTTGTTCAAGCACTCTAGCATTTTCATTCAAACTGTGTCGATTGGGGTGATGTATGTGGCTTGCTTTATCCAACAACACAACAAGGGATACAGAGTTTGGCAGTCATTGCCATCATATGATGACTGACTGCACTTAATGCCTCTTGAGGCACACTAACACTCAGCCAACAATAGTACAATTTTATTAGTTTTTCATTGCAATGAAACCATTCATAAATAGATCCGTGTCCTTTGTCAAGTTTACAGTAAAACCTCATTGTATACCATCAATTATTGAGAACTTGCCAGAAGAAAGTGGCAGTGTAGAGTAAAGAATTTGGTACATATCTTGTAAAGTGATGTAATGACTTGTCGTAAAGAGCAATGGGATGACTAATTTAAATAGGAAGCAACAAAAGCCGCCCAAACCATGGGAAAAAGGAGGTATCCGAAAAATAGCAAGAACATATGCTAGTATTTTGGGCATACATGTTTTATCAGCACATTAAAGGAATAACATAAGATAAAAATAAAACAGTATTGAAAGGTATGGAGGTACAAATGCTCTTATATGTGCGTGAGAAAGAGAGAGAGAGAACGAAAGAAAAAAAGATTTAAAAAGAGAGAGAGAGAGAGAGAGAGAGAGAGAGAGAGAGAGAGAGAGAGAGAGAGAGAGAGAGAGAGAGAGAGAGAAAGGAGAACCCTGCATATAATAGATGAGGAGAAATACACATATCAATGAACGTAATGGCCCAGAAAAGAGGTGTCAAGGTTTTTTTCTCTCCTTTTCTTTTCATGAACGTCGACAGTGTTACTCAATATGGCTGATTCGGTTCGTGCATGAAAAAGAAGACAGCAAGTGATCAAACCTTGCCATGGAACTTGGAACAGCTTGATAGATTTAGAAAAATGTGTTTCTTGGTCTATTCCCAATTTGAACTATGCTTTATTCATTAGGTGCACTTGTCCATTCACTCATTTTCTTAAGTGCAATCAGAATCTTAAGTCAGCACTTTTGAATTTTTGTTGACATACAAATTATTTTTATTGTCGTTATACACAAAACGCTTGCAAATAAAATGGAAGGCAGTACAACGAGGTTCCATGTTTGTTTTTGCATCTATTGATTGGAAAACTTCCTTTCCAGGTAAAATAGAGTCAGTAATTAAGATTGACAGCATATAATGATGTTTTACTGTACGCATAACAAAATTGATAACAACAACAAATGATATCAGGATAAAAATGTGAACAACAGTGGTACTATTGATGATAAGAATAATGATTATGAAGATGCTCTCAATTGACACTTTAAGATTTAACAGATGTTCTCAAGATAATAACGGTAGTTGTATCAGGTGGCAATGTTTTTTTTTGAGAATGAGAATTAATCTATTTATTTACTTATTTATTTATTTAGTTATATTGTTTTGTATTCTTTACTTGTTTATGATTCTTTTATATGCAATAATATATTCATTTTATGTTTTATTGATAACTTTTTATTCATATTTATTTATTCAAATATATGTCTTAAAATTATCACATCTCTTTAAAAAAAAAAATATATATAATGATTTATTTACTTAGGTTTTTATCTCTTAATTATTTTTGCCAATAACTTTAACCTCAATATACATATGCCTATGCTTAGTGTGTATGTATATAAAAGAAGAAGATAAAAATAAACTGGCAAAGTGACTTCAAACGTTGGATGTCTCTCAATCCTGAGGTAAAAAAAAAAAGAAAAAAAGGTGGCAATGAAAGTAGTATAGTATAATAAGTAATGGTGAATTAATCAGGTGAGGTGTAATCTGGAAACACAAAGAATATATTGTATTGTTTACTACAACAACTTTTGTAAATAAAGCCATGTCAATTATTGCTCTTATTGAATGTATTTTGAGTCGATCAACATCATCGCCTCTCCTTGTTTAAAGCATCTTGTCAGGAGGAAAAATTCTAATATTTAGCAACATTCTTCCTAAAAATATATGGGAATTACATAATTATTGTATAAACTAATAAGCACCACAGCAAAAATCATTTGAACACAAATTTATGACCCCTGGCTATCTTCGTATTTGGGTTTTGATTTAGGTACTTGAGATTTAAGAATAGTGACTTAAAATCAGAAGATAATTAAGGGAAGTTATTCAGTTCTGAGTACTTACATATGTGTCTACCACTACCCATGTGTCAGTGAAAAGATGAGAAGGAATTTCAGAAAATAAAAATGTCTTTCAATTTCTTTCTCTCTTACCCGTTAGTGGATATCTAAATACTATGCTTAATTTACATTAAACAGAGATGACCACAAATGTGGTTTTTAAAATAAAAAACGGTTAAAAACAGTATTATCTGTTCAAATACAAATGAAAAAATGTCATCAATATATTTTAGAATTAAGTCAATAATTCCGTAAAATTCTTGTTGACCACATTTCTGTCTTCCTGGGATGTGATGTGATTTTTCATTATGTGTATGATTGGTCCTTCACATTCCATTGCCTTCCAGCGTACAATATGAGGACGGAACTAATTTATTCCCCAAAGACGAGTTTCTATGAATTAGAATCTGAGCACATTATAGTGGAAACTCTTCAATGCACAAGATGATATCATCAAACACTATCATCAGAAACTGTGGAGAAAGAGAAAACGTGGTGACAATTCTCAATAATAAAGAAATCAAAAGGTCACAAAATATGTTAGACATGGTGCGTTTGCTTATGGCTTGCATGCATAAAATATTTTGTGACTT
This sequence comes from Berghia stephanieae, assembly GCF_034508935.2. Taxonomy (NCBI): domain Eukaryota; kingdom Metazoa; phylum Mollusca; class Gastropoda; order Nudibranchia; family Aeolidiidae; genus Berghia; species Berghia stephanieae. The sequence continues at coordinate 72,509,148 of NC_088363.1, forward strand.
TGGTTGGTGGAACGCAAATTTACTAGTGTAATAATGATGATAATAATAAGTATTATTGTTGTTGTTGAAGTTATGAAAATTATTATTATTATTAATTATAAATTATTACACTGTATTATATATTATTATTATTATTATTATTATTATTATTATTATTATTATTATTATTATTATTAAACATAAAATAAATCTTTAACTTTGGAAAATAATCATCACAAAACAACCAACATGATAACGGAGTAAGTTTTAGAGGTATCAATCACTCTACTTAAATGATAAAATAGTTCATGAATGGAAATAGAGATGACATAGAGTTATTAACATTGTAAGCTAAACTGTAATTATTATTATCTTGTACGAATTGATATTCTTTAAGGTATTTACAGCACAAACCAGTTTGATCACAAGTCACTAAAAGAAATGTTTAAATCAAAGTACAACAACAACAACAACAACAACAACAAGAATAATAATAATAATAATAATATAATAATAAAATAATAATATAATAATAATAATAATTTTCATAACATCAACAACAACAATATACTTATTATTATCATCATTATTACACTAGTAAATTTGCGTTCCATCAACCAAAGTCACAAAATATTTTATTTCTTATTTATATCATAGAACATAGATTGTTCATGAACAATCACATTTCAATAAAAATACGAAAATACTCCTCAATTATTCAATGAAAGAAAAACTGAGATGCAATCATTTATTTCATAAATTTTAAAAAAAGAGAGAGAGAGAGAGAGAGAGAGAGAGTAGAAGAGTAGGAGAGATAGAAGAGAGAGATAGAAGGGAGAGAGAGAGAGAAGAGAGAGAGAGAAGGAGAGAGAGCATGCGAGAGAGAGAGAGATAAGTATAGTATTTTCATAATTACTAATATAACAATAATAATTATAATTATTATGAATAATAATAATAATAATAATAATAATAATAATAATAATAATAATCTAAAACTATTACAAGCCCCTTTGAAAAAAACCAAACAGATATTAAGATAATGAAGGAGTGGCTAGACCAAATCAAATCAAGTGAAATGGAAATTGGTCAATCTCTCACACAATGTATGACATTGTTTAAGTACAGGGTAATCGATGAATCTCTCTTATAAATTTCAATGGGATTTGAAAAAGAATATAACTCCCCACCCCCCTCCTCCCCCCACAAAAAAATCTTTAAATATCAAAACTATCATCTATATTTTTAAGTAGGGGATTGTGCTATAGTGAGAAAGTTTTAAATTATACAAGGTGCTCACCATTTTCTTCATTTTCCAAAGCAGACATTGCACCGCCTGTAGAGTATTCAGTAAGTTTGGACTTGAATCTGTCTTTACAAAGATATTCAGGGTGTGACTGATAAGCTGTCACGACAATAGGATTGTTTTCTTCATCAAACTGGCAGACTAGAGAAGGTATATCTTTGGGTGATTCAGGACTTTCATCTAATGGAGCATGTTGGTCATCATAGGAATATTTGCTATAGAACAGTGACTCAGGTTCTATCATAGAGGCAGCATTTAAATCTTTCTTTGCAACAGTAGTTCGAATCAAAAAACTTGTCAATGATGTTGTTTTCATGAACATTTTTTTACACACAGGAATTACATCTCCAGTAACTTTTCTCATATTGAACTGAAATGTCCATTCTTTTTTCGATGTTGGTGTCCGTTTTCTTTTGACAGGTGTTCTTTCAACAAATTCACTTATAAAGTCTTTTTTCTCATCTTTTGCCAGACTCCACACATGTTCAAAAACTGCCCTTCTATCATCTTCTGTTATTTCAAAACACCTTGTCGTTATTGATCTACACCAACATCTGTCTTTGAGCTTTCGGGCAGGTACAAACTTGCCTCTTTTTGTTACGTATGATTGTCCTAGATCACGGGGAGTTTTGTTATGTCTCGGCATCCATGTATCTTCTTCACTTAATATTTCATTTACTTCTCTTTGATTATTGCTTTGAGACTGAAGAGTTTTGTTGTCACATTTGTCACTATTTATACTGGCTGCTTCAAGATGTGAAGATTCTAATGATTTGATTTGATGATTAGAAATATTTGTGACATCTACTCCCTCAGAAGGTGGTGATGATTTGCTTTGATCTGAAGAAAGGAAAAACAACTTGTCAATTGAGAGTTTGGATAAAAAAAAAATACAACAAACAAAAAGCAAATGAACAAAAAGATTGATTCCCTTTAGACCAAAGTTTTGAAAATTAAATCAGGATTCTCTAGAGACTAAATACTAACAAAATTGTAAATTGGGATGACTATGAACAGTTAATTGAACCGGATTATTTTCAATCTATCAAAGTAACCTTTTTTTTATTTTCCAACATGTTGTAATTTTAACTTGTAACACAATATCTTTTCAAAAGTGTCGATTTTCTATCATTTAAATCAGCTTTAGTCACTTCAGTTGATCTGTCTATAGAGTCTTTAGAATTCCTTTTTTTAATTAGCAGGATTTATATAAATATATATATATATTATATATATATATATATATATATATATATATTATATATATAATTATTTAATATAAACTTTTTTTTAAATGATTAATTTATTTTTTATTTATTTATTTAATTTTTTTTTTCAAATTACTCTTAACGAGTAATGAGGGATAAAAGTAAGACTTATTTTGAATTAATTCACTTTGAGATCTTTTTTCTTTAAAGAAAATAATTTAAAAATTGGTATTTTCTACCCAGACATCTTTATTAGATAATTTATAATTTTGCAATCTTGGCAAGATAGTATAACAGTATATCAATTCATGAGCATATCACATGACAAAAGTCTGATACCAAGTTCAAATAAATAAGGAAAATATCCCTTCCCTCCCCCTTTTCAAAAATACTCTTGAATGAGGAATGGTTGCACACAAAAAAAAGACTGAGCTCGATTCTTTGCAGACACCACCAACAAACAACTATAAGATGTTTGAACGGCATAATATTCAAATATTTATTATCAAAGATGGAAATTTCAAACTTAAAAAGAAGCCGAAATCTTAAAATACCATAGAAATCTTTTTCAAAACAATAGCATCAACTGAAATCAGCATATTTTCCATGTAAAATTAGTTGATGTAAATATCCCAGAACACGTATCAAGTAAAATGTTTTTAAATGTGCTTTCAAGATGATGCTACATTTATAATCCCTGTTACTTATAATTGAAGTAAGCAACAAGCATAATTTATAAATAGAGTTAAGTAATCATACATACCATTGCAATGATGTATATCTGAAGTTGGCAGTTTATCAAGACATTTGGATTTTGATTTGGCTTTATGAAAATTTGTTGAATGAGACTCCCATGTTGTTACCACAATAGGATTGTTATGGTCATCGAACTGGCAGAAAAGCGAGGGGGTGCCTGTCTCATGTTGATCAGGGTATACTCTCTTTGTATCAAGCAGTTCTTTGTCACAATTGTCACATGGCAATGGTTCAGAAATAATGCTTTGAGAGTTTTCTACTTCCTTTTTGATGAGGGACTTACGAATAAAATTAGAAGTCAGTCCTGTGGTATTAATGAACATCATTTTACAAACAGGCAGAATTGTTCCACAAAGTTTTGTCAAATGGAAATATATAACCCAAGCCCTTTTCCTAGAAGGTTCTTTTAAAGAGAATTTGCCTTTAATTGGAAATCTTCTCACAAGTTCAGTGACATACCCATACCTCCATTCAACTGGTAAACTCCTAACATGTTCAAATATTGCCCTCCTATCTTGTTCTGTCAATTTGATGCATTTTGTTGTTTGAGATTTGCAGTAGCATGGGCCTTTAAATTTGGAATCGTTAAGTCCTTCTTTATCGCTTTTAAATTTAAATGTTGTCCGTTGATAAAACCGTCGCCTTTTCCTTATTTTTGGCTTATTTTTAATAGATATAACGTTACTTCGAACTTTGCTATCAATAACAGTTTTTCTGTGGCGAGAAGATCCACGGGATGTCAGTTTAGTTGAGGATGAATGTTGAAACTGAATTGCCCTGGATGCTGTTTCTGAGATTTCTCCTTCACTGCTCTTATTACCTGTGGAGTGAGAAAAATAATCAAATTTTAATACAATCAACTCAGTTTCAATTAAGGGGGAAAAATACTCATATACACTATTTATAAAAACAGAGAGAGAAGTTTAAGAATTAAGAAACAAAATCATAGACCTTAATTAATAGACATCAGATAGAAGAAAAATAGAAAAAAAAATTTATAAGATCATTTCTGTAAGTGACAAAAACAATCATCTCTATACATCTTTAAAAATAAAATTTACGCACATTTGTCAATCTTTTAAATAAGTTGTTATTGCATGAACAAACAGTTATAAGTTGATGAATTATACACTTAACAAAAATTGGTTATATTCATATCTGAGACACTGTAAGTGATATACATAAACGGAAAGGGAACTACAATTTAGGAAATCCTACCTGTTTTTTTGCTCTTGAATCAGAGCTGGTAAATTGTCAACATGTCGATAATGCGATACGAAAAACATTAAATATCTCGGTTTACAAAAAACATAAACAATGACAAAATCCTACATTTTAAAACTAACTCTTTTATTAACTGCTGACAGCACTTATTTCAAATAATATTTTATTTACTGATGTAACTGTATCTGCAAACTAAACTGTTTTCATGAGAAAAGCCATATTTTCTGTACAATTCTGGTTGACCAAGCAAGTTTCTTGATTCTTGCCACTAAATTTGGGCCAGCTCCATTTACAAAGTGATCAGTGATGTAAGATTTCCATTTTTTTCATTGTGAATTAGAACAGCATCATAATTAATGAGTAAAACAAATCTTTTTAATTGATCTGGGAGCTGTAAAAATGGGCCATACTAGGTCTACTACTACTAAATATAGTTTTCTTTTAACAACGGGCCACAAGTCAAAATGGGACAAATCTCTCTCTCTCTGATCTGAGTCTTAAATTAGATCTAGAACTAGAAGATTGGTTCCCTTAAGTTTAGGTATCTAGGAATCTAGGACCTAGAGTCTACATTACATCTTTATCTAAATCAAAATTCAAGTTACACAACAACCCCTAACATCCCTCCATTTAAAATCAACTATGCGTCAGTTATTTCTCTTGTATGCTAGACAATTAAAAATTTATCCCTAAAAATATTAATTGAGTCAGACACAGTAATACAGTCACTCACTAAGTATCAATGCAACACCGACAGAGGGCGAGAGTGAGTCACCATAAAAATCTGTCAGAATCATTGATCAATTTTTACAATCAAATGAGGACAACGCTCTGTTACCTTGATCACTATCACTTGAAAGGTTGATATTGTTGAATTTGTCAGCTTCTTTGTCAGACATTTCAAATGTTAAGAGATAAAGCTTTTTTAAAAAGTAAATAATTCAAGAAATGGTCCGGCACAACTGCTTTCACTGCTACTTCTACTGCTGGGGATTGCAGAGATTCTCAATCCAAAATTATTGACCACTTCTTTTTCATCTAATGTAGTCAATGGCCATTGTGCTCTCAACTTAATTCAATACAATGAACACCGCAAAATGAATTGCCACAATTATTTATCGGAAATCTAATTAATTAAAGATAATCTTTTATTTATCTTGTTTAAAACGGTAATGTTAATTTCAGTTGTCCACCATGTTTATAAATGCAAGTCACGTGACATGTTAAAAATACGGCTGGCTGTTGTGTGGTGAATGGCGAGATCGTGAAGCTGACGAGTGGGAGGCACCACCACTCGCTCTGCGTAGCAGACGACTGACGACCGTTTACCTTTTTGGTGACAACTGACACAAAAAGTGGACACCGTGTAAATGGTCCTCTTGTCGATTTGTTTTTCAAAAATATTATTTAATATGAAAATGTGATTATTTCTGAATTACGGATGAAGTAAGAAAGTGAAAGAAAAACCCAACAAAACAATCGATAATATTGTGCTAATTCATGATCTCGGATTAAATGAAATAAACAGTCAATTGAATGAGACAGACTCAGGTAATGTAAAAACGTACCTTTTGTAGTTATTGGGTAGGCAGTGAATGCAGCAAAACTTTCTCTCAATAATATAACTGTTAATGGAAATAAGTAAGAAAGAATGCAAAACTTGACCACCTATTAGTAGGTCCTGATGCAAATTCATCGTTGTCTAATGTAATGTGATTATAAATGCACTTTGAACATGCTTGAACTAGAGTCATTCTTGCAAACTTGATGTAACCATTCAATAATTTCTAAGCAATCATCATCATCATCATCATCATCATCATCATCATCATCATCATCAGCATCAGCATCAGCATCATTCATGTCTCAGGGACAATTGTTACCAATGACTACTCTATATCAGCGATTAATTGCCACGATTGTTTGATAATTATCTACCATTGGTATAGGTGAATATGTCTGCCTTGCCTATGTTGTTGAAGATGCTGTTTTTGATATTTATAAATAGAAATACATATAACAAGTTTTTAAAAATCGTTTGTTCATTCTCAGTGGAAATTTTTGGTGGGGTCGATCTTGAGTAAAGACCGAGATAAGCTAAGCGTCAGCCGCAGTGCAGCACCTCAAAGTAAGTAATAGGGGAATCGTTCTCGATTAAGGAAAAACCCAGATGCCGAAGTGGGACTCGACTCGAACCTGTCTCTCCCAGTGAAAGTTCAATTACCCACTCGATCATCTCTTTGTGAAGATTCGTTAACGAAGCACTACATGACTCGTGAAATAATCAAATCGAGTTTAGGCCAAGAGGAAAAATACTCTCCAGCAGATTCATGGATATATAGAGGGTAGCAAGCATAGAGCTATCTTAAATAGTGAACCCTCTACTTTCTGCCCACTATTCACTATTTTTTTTTTTGACACGCACCGTCTAAAAAGCCGTCGTTCGAACAAAGTGACAGTGTAAATTTATTTGTCACTGCGTCATAACTCCGTGATGAATGCCCACACATTAGAGGACCAGCTGGTTCGGTTGGTTGCGCAGTTGACAATGGTAACACTATTCTAAGGTAGCAAGTAATTATCAAAATTCATTCCATCCTGTCAAAATCTTTGCTCATGTGCCACTTGGAGTTTAAGGGGAAAACAGTCGACCTGAGCTGACATCAAAATGTGTTTTGTTTGTTTTTATAACCGTTCACAATGCCACTGATATGAATTCATAAGAATGGTACTGAATTATTTCTGCAATGTATCATATTTTCCTTAAGATAAAAAAAAAAGACTTTCTCTCACAGAATATCTCATGGATAATTTCGACAGTTCCATGCCAGCACTAAACTTTGTTGTTGTTTTTTTTTAATGAATAAATAAATGGGTAATGAATAGATAATAAATAAATAAATAGATAAATAAAATAATAAGTCCCTCTGCAGAACAAATGATCCCTTTTTTCTCTTCCTTTCTTCATTCTTCCCACTCTCCATCCCTTCTTCCCACTCTCCTTCACGCTGTGTGTGTGTGTGTGTGTGTGTGTGTGTGTGTGTTTGTGTGTATATGTGTATGTGCATGTAAGAGAGATGCGTCTCGATAAATAGATAATTAAGTGAATGAAATACAATGAATGAAACATTATAGATAAAAGAGAGAAATTGAGGGTAGGGAGGAAAGGAAAGAAGATAGAGAGAGATTGAGATAGATAAATAGATAGATAGAGAGAGAGAGAAGAAAAGAGAGAAGGAGAGAGAGGAAGAGAGAGAGAGAGAGAGAGAGAGAGAGAGAGAGAGAGAGAGAGAGAGAGAGAGAGAGAGAGAGAGAGAGAACATAATCGATCATTGCCATTCCAGAGGTTTCTTCCTCTGGACGATTAGTGACGAAGTGACGAGATAACTAGCTGGCGCTTCTTATAAATGATTGCATTCCCACCTTTTCGTCGCTACCGCTATTACCACTAACATAACCTTTCTTATCAGTGTCTTCGCTGCTCTGCGCTAACAAAACACACTTTTCTCATTTTGGCCAGAAAACGTTTAATTCATATTATATTTACCCATGAATAGATTAATATGACCTTTAATTTGTTTTTTTTTTGTTTGTTTTTTTTTTAAATCTTGAATCTGAGATTTATTAGAAGTCTAGTGTTTAATTACATTCTATAAATATATGCGCTAAAAATTACCAGTCAAAGTGAGAAAAAGATGATTTATCAATGTACAGTGGTATTGGCTATGCATTGTCCTCTATCCTTGTAAGACAGATATTTGAGGAATTTAAGATATCGGACCAATAATAACATTATATGGGCTCTGTGTATTGCAGTGCAAGAAACTTGTGTTCGGTATGATAATATGAGAGGAAGAGTCACACTGTTAAAATAGACAATTCTTGCCCTATCGAGTTGTTTATTAATCAATAACTACAAATAAAATAATGTCAAGTTTCATGGTGATATTCTTTTATAAGTGTTTGCGTAAATATAGATCTATTTTATGCAGGTTGGAGCTGGCAAAACAATAGCTTATATCTGTCAACATCATACAAATCAAAATGTAGTATGCGAGATCAATTTCACAATAACTGTTTACCTCATTAAAACAAACAAAAACTGAATGCGACATTTTCTACATTTCGTCTATTCATGATATGTCATAGTGTCACGTTTGTCGAAAGTAAACACAAAAGGTGTGTTAAGTTGCATGGTATAATTGTTTGGTCTGTTTTTATGCACAAAATTAGGTCATGTTCTGCAAACAACGTTATGTTTAATTAGAAGTTTAAAGTGTGCATTTTTCTTTGTTGTACGTATCACACTCTGAAAAAAAATAAAATTACATCACCGATTTTGTTTGCTAGCTCAAATATGGAAGAGTCTATAGTTAAACACCATACATCAAAACTTGTAATTCATTCCAAGTAATACTGCCACACTCTGAAAAACAAGTATTTAAAATTTTTGACCAGAAAACTCGTCCTTCCAATATCGATCGATTGAAATGACACTCGTCTTGTCAACTACCCTCAAATCTGGGACTTCATACCACACTTTTTAATGCCTGTTTTTTTTTTCGTCAAGTGGTATTGGTGCCTCGGGAACTTTCACCAGTTTGTGTTTTGTTTTGTTTTGCAAATTTGCTCTGTTTTTTTTTTTTAACGGCTCGACCAGTATTTCATGGCAGTTATGAATAAGTCTGTATTTAAAATTCCACACCCACACAACTGTTATTTGCGCTTGTACAACAGGAGTGTTCAACGGGCGACTCGTCTGTATGACATAGAAATTAGATTCCATGTGACCCACTGAAGGACTGCATGAGGTATAGGGAGGCACACAGGGGACGGCGAAACCTCAGACAGATACTGGATTAATATGAGTGTTTTTTTTAAATGACAGAATTCGATAAAATACACAATAACTTGTATAATGTTTGTTGTAGATGCAAATTGACATTTTATCACGGTTCTATTCGTTATCGACTGTAAAATTATTGACGAAAAATTATTCTCCTTCTCTCGCTCCCCCTCTTCATTCTTTGTCTTCCGTATTGGCACCCTCTTTCGCCTCCCCCCCCTCTCTCTCTCTCTCTTTTCTCTCTCTCTCTCTCTCTCTCTCTCTCTCTCTCTATCTATCTATCTATCTATCTATCTATCTATATATCTATCTATCCATCCATCCATCCATCCATTCGTCTGTCTCTCTCTCTCTCCCTCTCTCTCTCTCTCTCTCTCTCTATATATATATATATATATATATATATATATATATATATATATTATATATATATATATATATACATATCTCTCCATATATCTCCATAGATTTGTTTGTTTGTTTTCGATAGCTTTAATGGGCGTCTTCGCTGGATGCAAATGAGTAAATAAAGAAAGCAAATTGACTTGAATTATGTGCAATTTCGGACATTCCATTGCTGGAATCCTGCTGAGACTTGCCTTTGTGTTTCCTCCTACTGTGTTCTTTACGTGCCCAATGCAAACACTACACACAGCACTACGTACCCATTCTGAACCTTGTTCGCTTCACTGACCAACATATTGGAGGCCCTTTTAACAGGTTGTGTTGATCTGTTGATATTAATGCCTGTGATTTTAGGGCTCCTTCCTACCTTATAGAATAACACTCCTTCTCTCTCTCTCTCTCTCTCTCTCTCTCTCTCTCTCTCGCTCGCTCGCTCACACATACATAATCTCTTTCTTTCTCATTCTCTATCTATACATCTATCTATCTATCTATCTATCTATCTATCTATCTATCTATCTATCTATCTATCTATCTATCTATCTGTCTGCCTGTCTATCTATCTATCTATCTATCTATCTATCTATCTATCTATCTATCTATCTATCTATCTATCTCTC
>NC_088363.1:72524491-72529491 GCF_034508935.2 Berghia stephanieae
GAACTTGTCACCGTAAATTTTAAGCTGTAAAATACATTAGCTTTTTTCCGGCTGTGATCAGCTCGGGCAAATTGTTTTTATCGATTTTGTCTTTTGTCACAGCACAAAGTAAGAGCGTTTCTTCTCCCATCTCTTAATTCGCTGGCTTTACTCGATTCGAGGACTGCCCCCTGTGGCATTCTCCGAGCATCTTTAACTCTTCGCTTTCCCGACTGGCCAGAAAGCTGACCAGCATTGTATTTTTAAAAATTGCTTACTATTCTTTTTGATACTGCCATCGTATTAAACGAAACAGTTCATTTGAACAAGTAGGAATCGTAGTGAAGGCAGCTTGTAAGGCTTTGATAGCGGTGATGATGGTTTTGATTTTAGTGATGTTGACGACAATGACGATGCTGATAATTGATATGGTGATGTCTTAGACAATGAAAACAATGAGAACAAAGGTAACGAAAATAAAGATTTTAGTTATGATATCAAAGATGATTGTAATGATGATGATGATGATGATGATGATGATGATATCCATGATGAGGATTATAATGGTGATGCTGATAATGGTGATGATGATGATTATGATGATGACAACGACGACGATGATAGTGATGACAGTGATTATGATGATGTTGATGATGATGAAAAGGATGATGATGTAGATGATGGTGATGATGATGATGATGATGATGATGATGATGATGATGATGATGATGATGATGATGATTCTTTCGATACGCATGTTACCGATCACACTGAGTGTATTTGACAAATGTGACTAACAGCAGCAGCAACAGCAGCAAATAGCAACCAAAAGCAAATTCATCAACATCGTCATCATCATCATCATTCATCATTTAATCTTTTATATTCCTTGTGGAACACAGGGCTTCAATAGTGCATATCCACCGCATTCTGTTCTTTGTCTCTCCCCAGGACATACCAGCCAATTCACCTCTTCCTCACAAGACTTTCTCCATGCTTTCTTTGGCTTCCCAACCTTCCTTTTTTCCCCTGAGGGTTCCAGTCCACAGCTAGTCTCGTAATTTCTGTTGTTGGTTGGGCCAGTCCACTCCCATTTTCTTGTTGAGATTTGTTTGCTGATTTCCTCTTGTCCAGCTTCAAACCACAAACCTTTATTACAGATTTTCTCAGGCTATCTGATACAGTATATATTTCAAAGACATCTGTTTTTGAATGTCTGAACTTTTTTACATCATCAAACATCAATAAATAACCAAACCAAAAACAAATATGATATTATAGTCCATATGTCGTTGAAAGATATTCAATCTCAGGTCATCTGATACAGCATATATTTCGAAGACATCTATTTTTGAAGGTCTGAACTTTTTTACATCATCAAACATCAATAAATAACCAAACCAAAAACAAAAATGATATTATAGTCCATATGTTGTCGAAAGATATTCAATTTATTTCAATTTCATTTTAAACACGCAACCACCCGTCATTGATATGAAACGCGACGACCAATCAATCAATAGATCGAAGACCGCGGCACATTGTAGTCAATAACCAATCAATACTACACGCAGGGATCACTCTGTGTCTGACGGTCCAGGGGATGAGTGACTACTGTGTTGTGACAACAACAACTAACGGTGACAGCAATCCGAAGCCTGGAAATGGGCCCGAGGGTTTGGGAAGATTTCATGTCTTCTTCATGTCTTTGTCGAGTTAGCTGATACTAATTCAAACATAGCATAATAATAATAATAATAATAATAATAATAATAATAATAATAATAATAATAATAATAATAATAATAATAATAATAATAATAATAATAATAATAATAATAAATAATAATAATAATAATAATAATAATAATACTGTATCACATCTCCCTCTTGCCCTCAATACGGTCACTAAAGTTGATGGCTATTTTGTAGAAAACTTGGGAGTGTCAAAAAGAATGCATGTTTATTTGTTTTATCGTATACTATGACACGACTTCGCATAAATAGACAACAATCTAATAACAGTTGTGTTTTATAACTTTATTGAAATTTTATTAAATTCTGAATATTATTTTAAAGCATGTCATATAAAATTTAAATTACACAAAATGACACATTACACATTTCACTCTTTGCGTTCAGTTTTTCGAATGTCTCTTGTACTTGTAAGCATACGATAAGGAGCTGTTTTACGTGATTGGTTTTTATTGGTGTTTAAAAAATAAAATGTGACCCTACGGTCCCAAAACGGTCAGTGCAAAAGACCATTCGTTTCTGTTTCTTATCATTCTAATTGTTAATTTAATATTCAGTGTCTGATTCGAACCAACATGATAATGTATTGAGACTGTGGGTTACATATTTATTTATTAATAACAAGAAATGAATTGAATAGGAAAGTGCCAGAAGACAATAGAGAGAGAAAAATTCGCAGCGGCGATCGAGGATGGAATCCGCGACCTTACCGATACGACGACTCAGCCTGTCGGAGTTGTCGTACCAGTAAGGTCGCCGCCACGAAATTTTAATTCTCTATTGTTTTCTGGCACTTTCCTTCTCGCTTCATTACTTGTTATTATTAACATAAGTGCCTGCTCCACCCACTTTTCTGAATTAATATTAAGTTATTACCGAGCTACTCATGTCACCCAATCAACCTTTAAGCTCATAAAGCCAGTACCAACACCATCAATGTGATGCTGGATGTTTTTATATTGGCAATAAATGACCAGAGATGACCACGGAAACAACTCTTTACCTAATAATAATGTTATATCGCTCTGATGCTTTGAAAGAGGCCAGGCTCTCATTTCATTAAGATACATTAACAAAACATTGATTTGATTTTGGCGTCCCCTTATTGCAGCAGATGACCACTCCGGTTTCTAATTATGCCTGCATTTGTGATTGTGGCAGGTTAAAAGGCCGGATACGGAGATGCGAGCAGATCTGCCGGATTTTGAGAAACAATGTCAATACAAGCAGAGCTTCAATTTGATGCTTGTATTTTTTTTCTTTCTTGGCAATAATAGGCGACCAGAAATGACCACGATCACAACTCTTGTACCTAATGATATAATAACCCTCTGTTGATTTGAAAGCGGACACGTTCTCCGTTCATTAAGATACATTTACATACATTGATTTTATGTTGGCTTCCCCTTATTGCAGGAGATGACCACTCGGGTTCCTAATGTATAATTCCTCTATTTGATTGTGGCAGGAGAGGTCATGAGCAATACTCTGACAAAACAGATTTTCGTTTTGGCGGGAAAACTTTTCTTTATCAAATTTCGATTAATTGAAATGACATTAAGCGTGTCAACAATTCTCAAACGCGGCACTTCTTTCATAAGTTGTTGATCATTTTAATCGGTCTTTGAAGTTTCAGGTATAGATGAAGAGAGGATCATTTTGATTAACGGAAAAGTAAGGAAGACGTTTTCTGCCGAAAAGTGGAAAAATATGTTATGTTACGGTAAAGATTTACCAATTGTGACCAGGGTCTTAAAGTTTCAAGACGGAGACAAAAGGAAAAATTTGATTCTACATAATAAAATCACAGCGGCTGATAAGTATAAATAGATTAATAGAGCGATAAGGATAAAAATATATAAAAAGATAAGCAAACGGATATAGATAAATTGATAGGAAGGTAGATTTGAGAGAGAGAGAGAGAGAGAGAGAGAGAGAGAGAGAGAGAGAGAGAGAGAGAGAGAGAGAGAGAGAGTGTGTGTGTATGTGTGAGAGAGAGTGAGAGGGAGAGATAATATAGACAGACAGATGATAGATAGATATATAGATAGATAGATAGATTGATGGGTAGGTAGAATTATAGATGGATATAGATAGATCGATAGATATATAGATGAATAAGTAGATAGATAGATAGATAGATAGATAGATAGATAGATAGATAGATAGACAGATAGATAGATAGAGGGATGGATAGACAAAAATAGAACTAAATAGATAGATATTATACAGATAGCTAGATAGAGAGGGAGGGAGGACGTGAGGGAGGGAGACAAAGACAGAGAGAGAGAGAGGGAGGGAGAGAGAGAGAGAGACAGAGAGAGAGAGAGAGAGAAAGAGAGAGAGAGAGGGGAAGAGAGGGAGGGAGACAGAGAGAGAGAGAGAGAGAGGAGAGAGAGAGAGAGAGAGAGAGAGAGAGAGGGGGGGGGGGGGGGAGGGAAAGCATTTTATAGAGTTCTAGAGCCCTTGCATTCTTATTATACCCAGCCTCTCTGCTCATTAAGAAATACAAGCAGGGCATTAATTTGATGTGACTAATTTGATGTCAGTCAGTGTCCGCTGATTGCGGGGAAGGGGATGGCCATAAATGACCAACGATGACTACTATGGCTACCTCACCTCAGCTCCTGGTTCCTAATAATGTCTACTGATTGTGCCAGTTATAAAAACCGGATTCTGAGAGGTCAACAACTGGTTTGTCGATTGAGGACCAGGGTATTAATGAAGAATCGCCAAGAGGAGACCGTGCGCTCTAAAAGTCTTTTATTATTATGTGTCATGTCGGACAGAAAAAAAAGACAAGATATATAATATATGATCCAACTTTTCAATGATACCACATCTAGCGCCTTGAATGATCAATGTCCCATTGTGACTAAGAACATTATCATTCGGCCAACACCCAATGGTACAATGGAGAAATTAGACAACAAAAACATAAATTGAAGCGTGCGGAGAAAAACTAGAGAAAGTCGAAACTTGAAGTTCACCGTCAAAATATACGTATCTATTCGTAATGATCGTAACAAAGCAATAACCTCTGCTCCATCAAACTATGTAAGAATACCTTACTGTCCACGAAAGACAACCCCAAGGCATTGATCATCTTGCCGATTTGGGATAAACATTTTTGTTTAAAGAGACTCATTGTTGAACAAGCAGATCTGGTTTTCCATTGCTCCTTTCAGATACAAACATCTGTGTTTCAGGCTCCGCTTTACGACGTGTTTTAGTCACACTGAGCAACATAATATTAGTCATACCAT
>NC_088363.1:72531991-72541991 GCF_034508935.2 Berghia stephanieae
CCTGCCAGCACTGTTTATTTAATTTTATCTATTTATTTATTTTATTTCTATCTCAGTCAACCATATCATTATACTTTTCAGTTTACCACGTCTATTTTTACTCTAAAACCCTTGTAGTTATTATATTATATCCATCGATCAACGCTCGAAGGCTTCAAAATTGATAGGGACAAACGAAGCGTTATATAATTCTATGACTTCATACATTGAGGTGAAGACATTAAGCGTCCCCACGGACTCCTTGGCACATAGATGTCATCATCAAACATGTAATCGCCACGAAGAATGTCTGAGCGAATCGATTTTTATGCAATACACCGCGCGTTCAATTTAATAGCCTATCAATTAACAAACACACGATGTGCTGCCCGTAAAACGGCTTAAATGAGATTGCGTTAGAACTTTTTAGATAGCTAAGTTCTTAAAATTTGCTTGAATTTTTTAATGATTTTGTTTTGTTTTTTAATTAATTTTTTTTTTTAAATATAAAAAGGGAGTCCCAATTGCTCAGGTAGTCGCGTACTCGCGTCACACTCAAAAGGACCGAGATCTATAACTTGATGTAAAGCTTTGTGTTTCATACGGCGCCAGATGTTTTCTTCTTTATTTAGAGAGATTTTAAATTCCGAGGTTTCGTGTAATTTTCACAGAGACGGTAGGTGACATGAGAGCTCTCGTGGCCATTGTTGTTTATAGTTAGGGTGAGTTTGTGCCCGAAACATATTACTTTTACACCATTTTTCTTTGATAAGAAAAGAAGTCCCTCAGAGCCACCAATAAAGCCCACAAAGTTGGAGTTCATCGTTGGTTTTGTAGATTTTAATGGACATTAACATTTCCTGTGACCCTTGTATTGGACGCTAGTCTATTGCAAAGTACTTTCCACTCGATCAAATAGACCCAGCTACCAAGTCATTTACATAGAGAAGATGAACATCTTTTTCCTTCCATTTTATGCGTGACCAAATATTTCATTTACGTATGGCAAATGTGCTCAAATAATTGAGCATTGTAATAATAATTCCAATGGATTTATTACACACATAAAAAGCAACCAAGGAGACAATTCAACCATTAAATGGCACGTTCCTTGTCTCTTGGAAGACAAAAATGTTTGTGAAATGACCCAAGCAAACCGAACCAACAAGTTAGGTTGCTGTATTATTGAGCGGTCGTCCAGACATTTTTCATGGCTATAAAAATGACACCGGTGTAGGTTAAGAACGTGAAATACAGCTCAAGGTATAAATTCCGTTCAGTTCATGTCATTCCCATCCAACTTGGTCTCGGGTGCCATAACACCTCAATTGCCTGATTAAACTTTATTTATTATTCTACTCAAACCATTCTTAAAGTAATGATAATGTGTGATGGTAATACTGGTAATAATAATAATAATAATGATGATAATAATAATAATGATAATAATAATGATAATAATGATAATAATAAATAATAATAATAATAATAATAATAATAATAATAATAATAATAATAATAATAATAATAATAATAATAACAGTTATAACGGTAATGATGATGATGATGATGGGATGACGACGATTATGATGACGATGACGATGATGATGAGGATGATGATGATGATGATGATGATGAGATGAGTGAGTGATTGATAATGATGAGATGATGATGTGGTGGTGTGTGAGATGATGATGATGATGATGATAATGATGATGATGATGATGATGATGATGATAGTATTGGTGGCAGCGGTGTTAGTTGTAACGTTTGTGGTAAAAAATAATTAACAAATGCTCTAGATAACTTAAAATAAATTCCATGGTATATTTTTCTCAATCGTATATCACGTCTTCTATTGAGTAGTTCAGAATAGTCGGAAGGCTACGGTAATCAAAGTTAATACGTGCGTCTTCGAATTACATTTACCGATTCAATACCACAGTCAGAACTTTTTATTGATCAGGATTGAATGGAAACACGGACAATAGAAAGAATACGTTTGATATTTTTTGGTTTTGTGTCCAATACTGACTCGTGTAGCAATAATATGTCTTTATATTGAAAGATCAGGTTGTTTGCTCAAACCGTGTTAAAGTTCAAATGATATTATAATACCACAAGCTTTGAAAGCGCTCTTGCAAATTGTTTACATGTGTTTCTCCTCATAACATTAAATACGAAAATATCAAAGCCAATTCTCCTCGAAACAGGACAATAATTAATATTCCATTGCTGACATAACCAAGCTAGCATTGTAGAACTCCCCAAAGAAAATGGAAAAGGAAATTAATGAATGGGCCATTGTGGGCCGCGTTGAGCACAGCGAAACCGTGGAAATGTGCTCTATGAATGTTCATAAAATATTATTCATACCTCTATTTTCTAATTTTTCTTTGTTTGATATAATTTTATATAAACTTCATTATTTTTAAAATAAAATTCTAATAGTGATATTTAAAAAAAACAAGTAAAACATGCACGTTTACCACGCAAAGAAAGGGGCTTCAAAGCAATCCAGAAGAAAAAATATTGAAGTTTCCAGGTAAGGATTCATTGTCAACAAAACAAATCAGCAGATTATTTTCAAGCGAGTGTCGAGGTCCACATCCCTTGTCTCGAGGTTAGGTAAAGTTGTACAAAATGGCCCGGTCTATCAGTACTGTTTACCTGTATTCTCATTGTTTTAAAAATTTGTTCATAGATCAATAAATTAGGTCTTATTATCAATACACAGTGATCTAACGATAAACGTTTTAAAAGGTGACCATCTCATATTTGAAAATATTGAATGTAGATAATGAAAAAATGGATTCTTCCCTCATTATTAACAAAAAAAATATTTATAGAAACTTCAAGTAAATAATTAAAGTGAAATTATTTTGTCATTTTCAAGTCTGTTATAAGGAATAGATTCATGAAAAAAAAAGTATTAGGAATGTTACATTTTTCTCCGTTTTTAAACATTGGATTGGGGGAGGTGTGAGGGAAGGGGGGGGGGGGGGGGCGCTCTTCCCGTGTTAACCTGGAGGCACCTCATGTACCCTATAGCCTCCTTGGGCTCTTGGTACTTTTTGTGTCCATTTTCTGGAATAAAGCTATTTAGCTTTGTTACGTTCTGTCTTTTGTGTTTACATGTACTGATCTCCAATAGTCGTCTTTTTGATTTTTTGTTTTAAAGGAGCTGAAATTACATAATAGTGTATAGAGCCGTGGAAAGCAAACAAATGAAAAATAACCCACAAAATTGTGTGTCCCTGAACGATTTTATGATTCTAGCAGAGTAAATTACAAGTACTAGAAGGAAACGAACATTTCGTCCGCCTTTTGGGCATTGGTGGCTTTAGTTTGAGACTAACGATTGGATTGATTCATTCAGTTTCGTGGCTCATTTTGAGTTTTGGACTATGGACTCAAATGTTATTTGTCTATCTAGTAACAACAATTTTAAACAGTTATAAAGTTATTTGTTGTTTCCTTTTTTTGATAATTAATATTTATTTTTTTCAAGACACTTCGATTTTAAAACTTAAAAATGGCGTTCTGGGTGGGATCTTTTGTCCTCCCATAGTGGGCAGGGAAACCAATTGATATTTATTTCATCCCCCTTAATGTTTTCAAACTTGCTTTCTTTCAATCTCTTAGAATGAGACAACTTGGGTTTTGTACTGGCACAGGCCAAGTCCTTGACTGGGAGTGAAGCAGTCAAATGCTTTGTTTGTGGAAACGGATTTGTCTGTAGTCAAACAAGGCAATTGTTGGGCTTAGAGAAATTAAGCTTAGCCTATGACTGTACTGTATTTGACTGACTTCTTCCAATCCCGGGACATGTCGAAAGCATTTAAACCACGTCATCACAATGTGAGCCCATGAACTTCGGATCTAATCTACATGACGCCATGGTCTCGCTCTAAAACTTATTTAATTGCTTTCAACATTTAATCACTTTCTTTTTTAGAAGGAGGGGCGAGTTTATCGACTTCTGGTCATATACACGATTATTAGGTTGAATAGATTTCATTACTAAAAAAAATAAAAAGCAAAAAGCAACTTAAGTTATTACTTGACTTTGAATCCAAGGGGAAGCACCTTGGTCATATGGGCTTAAAGGCTACAAAGTGAGGTTTCCGGGATCCACCCATTGCTTTGAATCTCACGCTGGTTTCCGGATTGTAACGCTGTTTTGAATTTTGTCAAGCTTGAATCGCCGATGATCGTGGCTAGTGAGTGAATAGTCTGGTGACAAAGAGCACAAACTCTTTGAGTTATTTGTTCGTTGTTTTTTGTTGTTGTTTTTTTTTTTGGTTTTTACTCTGGTCATTATGTACTTAGTTATCTGTTGTGTATTTGACTCATAAGTAAATAGTTACCTGAATTAGACAGGTAATCAAGTGATTGAGGCGACCTGTGTCGTCAAGAATAAAAACTTTTGTTTTATCATACTCAATGTTCTTCACTTTGTTTCCCAAGCATGCCATGGGAGACACATTTCTACTCCTTACACAAGTCACCTCCAAGGCTTACTAGAATGGATATTAAATTTGTCAAACAATCATTTACCTATCACGCATAATGTCGGTTGACTTTGATACAATACAATGCAATAACCCGTGCCGCTGTGCCATCGATAAGAATTTATAATGCTAACCTGAAGAAAATCTCAATCTACTTCATTGGCGCTGGAATTATAATACTCGACACAGCAATTATCGTAAAATGATAATACATGGTAATGGAACTGCCGGGCTGCATTTTATTCTCAGGAAGTATTGTTCAAATGTGCAGTGAGGCGTGAATTAAATCAATTCTTGATTGATAAGATGGAATGTTAGGAAAACAAAACGACCATTAACATTTCTCACGACACCAAACCAAGTGTGATTTGTACTGCATTTAGGGCTAAATCGTGTTCAGGAATCTTGAGTGGCAATAGTGATAATTACGATTGTTTTCATAACATACTGTCTTGATGCTCTCGTCATAATTACAAAAGGGAACAAAAATGTGATGTCAAAAAACTGGTTACTATCTCAATGGAAGTGTAGAATCAATCTTCCGAAAGATCGAATGCATACCTTTGGTAAATGATGGCATCAGAGTGATGACATCTTATTTCCGGGTCTAAAAATATGCTGGTCATCAATAAAGATCATCCATCCTCGCTCTTTTACATCCCCTAATCATAATAATCTGTCTATACATCCTGCTACGAAAATAGTTATGTTATAGTAATGATTCAACATGTAAACCAATTCATTACTAGTCATTGAAAGACAGGTTGATTTCACACTTCCGAGGAGTTTGGAACAGGAAAAGTAGAAGCATGACGTCACGACTTTTCTTCCCGATGGTTTCCCCATATTATGGTCACAGGATAGAACGGAATTCACATTTCATGGAGCACAAGTCCCATGAGATGAGAGGCGGTCTTTTCGTTCATAAATAGTTTTTAATATCTTCAAATTCCAAAATCTCGGAACTCGTTTATACCTAGGTTTCACGGTTAAAAGTTTAACTTTATTTCAACAATCTGATGACTATGTATCAGAATACATGCGACCAAGTTCTCTTTAAAATATTTTCGTTCTGGGTGATAGCTCTGATATTTTTTCGCTGCGCTAATTGTAATGAGCCGGTCCTTGGAATGTGGGTTCGAAACCCAAGACTACAAATTTCATTTTTTGATATTTTTTTAATAAGTCCGTTACGTGAATAACTATTGACTTATTATCCTTCTATGCTTTGAAATCAATATTTAAGCTCGCTGCACGTCTTTGACGAACATCATCAAAGTTATAGGACCAGCCATTGCCATAGACTATATTGGAGAAAACCCCCTACTCTCTTTAGCACCATTCACTTAACAATAGTCAATACACACACACAAACACACACACACACACACACACTACATATATATACATATATATATATATATATATATATATGTAGTGTGTGTGTGTGTGTGTGTGTGTGTGTGTTTGTTTGTGCATGTGTGTGCTTGTGTCTGTTTCATTAAACATTTTTGATTGATTTAGTGTTACAAATCACAATACAAATTGTAATAAATTTTATCCTCCCCCCCCCCTCAAAAAAAAAAAAGAATAGAAAATGTAAAAAAAAATCCACAGTCAGTTTATTAATAAATCCATTTTTTCTATTTTGTCTCTTTACAGACAGTATTGACTTTCAAGATTTTATTCATGATGAAAGTAAGAGCAAGCGCTTTCGATTTTCAACGATGTGATAAAAAGCCTTCAAGATGTTTTACGTCAGAATAATACCATATCATCGTTGTGTTTTACTGTATCGCACAGATTTCCCCATCATCAGAAGTAACGGTTAACAAACAACATCTCGTCCTATTTTTCCACATACTTGGCACTTTTTTGTGTCTTAAAATGGATCTGTAATGACATTTCAAGGAACAGGATCATCAGTAGCGTATGGATTGATTATATGTGTTGGTATCGCAATGATCATTGTTAACGATGGCTGTTCGTTCAAGCTGGAATCATAGAGAGCTATTCAGCTCTATTGTGTTATATTTTAATATCTCGTCTTCACGAGGTGGATAAAACGTGGAATATTCGTAGTCAACATGTCTAACAAAAACAACAGCAACGTGTTGCAGCGTTTGAATACGGCGCTGGAGGAAGGATATGAGGCTAAGCTCACACCAGAAGGAAGGATTTATTATGTGAAGTGAGTATTGATTTATTTCGTTATGTCTGTCCTCTGCCTTTGATCATAATCTTAGTAACATGATATTCTGGTCGCTCTACTTACGTGTATGAATTTCTAATACCAGTCATTGACGAATATAGTCAATAAGGTAATAAAAACATAAAGTTCCGTTTATTCATCCTTAGTGGATTTTTTTCTTTAGGTTTTATCTTGGGAAATGAAAGAAAAAAACAGGCGTCAGCCGCAGCGCAGCGCTGGAAAGGAAACACTTGGGGCTAAGTTTCATACTGAAGGTAAAAACGAGATGCTGAAGCTGGTTAGAACTGGGATGTAAGTGCAACGCCTTATCCAATCGGCTATCACGCCTCCTGAAAGCAAACCAATAAAAAATGGAAAGTTTTAAGTCAAATATTTTTTCCAATGGCCATTTTGAGAAGTGATGATGATTTTTGAAATATATTTTCTTAAATAAAATATGAGAAAATGTTCTTTGAATGTAATGCTTATCCTGAAAAAATAGATTCACTCACTTTTTTCTCACTTTTTCCCCCCCTGGATTTACCGATACCTCCTCCCCTTTTATTTTTTAGAAAAAAAAGAAGATAAATACCGATTTGTAGATGCGTTAATATATATGAAAGGCTATTCAACAAACTCTAATAAATGCCTTGCATCTTTTAATATCCAACTTTGACGTATCAGAATGACATGACCAGTGCTAGTCTGCTATGCCCATGACAGATCTTATCATGATTCGACCGTTTAGACCAGGGGCTCCTCCTTACTCTGTGGACCAAGGGGTGCATGGTGCGTCGATCCCCATCTACCGGTCAAAGGCGGGTCTTACCCAGGTTTATTCTTTCCTGAAGTTGGGTGTCATAGTTCCCATTCTTCGCAGTCCATTGCTGCCCCGTTGCATTCTTTCGGTCCCATTACTGTCTTCTCATTGATATGTGTCCATCCAACATTTCCATTTCTTCTCATAATCTTTACTTTAAAAAAATATATAAACGTTTGTCTTCTGGCATGACCAAATTGAAATATTTCTATTCTTTAATGTCGAAAGCAATTATTTTGATTTTAATTCAATAGATTCTATGTCTGCGACATAAGTTTTCATTGGTGTTTATAGGCACAATATTAAAAATGAAGTTTTGACTGGCAAATTTTGTTTTGCTATTATTTTCGTATAGTATTTTGCTTTTTTCCCCCCATATATTATATTCTTTACATGATAATGATACATTACGTATATTTTTTTGCAATTTAGACGAATGTCTCGTGATATTTCTGAGTTCTCATTATTCCCAAACTAAAAACATAAATAAATAAGAATACTTTTACAGAGGTATCTACTGCATTTTCCTTTAGACTTTTCTACTGTTTTCCCAAATTTGGTTTTCAATGTTGGTTGTACACAAGGTATCATTCGTTTTCGGAATGATGGGTAGGAAGTGACGTGGGAGATGAGGTGAAGGGGTGGGAAAAGGGAAACGGGTCCATTAAATCTACGTTGACGAAGTTTAAAATGTGTATTTTTAGCAATTTATATACTTGGCTTGACGGAGATAAGCCGTTTATAAAATTAACATGTCGTGTTTATATTGAATAATGAATGTTTTCTCAAGGACCTATACAGTAACATCGATTTTTTTTATCTCTGTAGTGTTTCTGTTTAAATCAAATTTGATCAGACAACACGGCTATTTCGATTAAATCCTCGGTGTTACTTAGATTCGTTTTATCAAGATTGAAAATTGCATGCTTTACTAAATAAAGGAAGTCAATTGCCAATTTTGAAGGACGTGTAGTTCTGGCAAGCAATGAGCCCCTACTCCTCTCCTTCCTCTCAGCAACGGACAAGTTGCTGAGTCTCGTTTAAATATTATATGGAAAGCAGCTTTTAGTAGAATAACTTAGCTGCTTGATGGTATCACACATTTCTATTTTCGTCCAATTCAAACCATTTGCTCCAGAATAGTCCATAATATGATCTTTGAATTCACATTATAGAGAAAAGCACAATCATCACTCTTAGAAATGTGGTGGAAACATAAAATAAGGAAACAATGAATAGATAAACTTCACAATAAAAAAATAAATAAATTAGTAACTCGGAAAGGCCGGACTTATACCCTTCTTTATCCAACAGCCCCCACCCCTACCCCCCCCCCCCATCCCGCAAAAAGAAACCCCAACAAAAAACAAAACTAAATAAAATTAACGGAATTAACATAAGATAGACTAGTCTAGATGTGATTAAATAACCCTCTACAAAATAGAAGCAAAAGTAAAAACAAAATCGAACGCAAAAAAGAGAATTTAAAAAGAACCCAAAAGTCCCCAAAATTAAAAACAAATAAGCTCCTTCCCGCAAAAAAACAAAAACAAAACAAAACAGAAAAAGACACCAAAATAAAAAAAAACCACCAAAAAAACCCCCAAAAAACAAAAATAAACACAAAAAAACCCCCAAACAACCCCCAAAAAATAAAAAAAAATAAGCCAAAATAATAATCAAAAATGAGTGAACTAACAATGTAAATTAATGGTAATTTAATACTTAGGTCTAGAAAGGCAAGAGTGAGCACAGTCGAAGAATAAAAAGTTCATTACTTTCACAGACTACAGCCCCAGGCACCTCGGTGTATTCTTTCATCAGAATAAATGATAATAATAAAGGAGAACCACTCGAAAATGTCAGCGCTAAGGCCTCTTCTCTCTCTCTCTCTCTCTCTCTATCTCTCTCTCTCTCTCACACACTCTCTCTCTCTCTCACACACTCTCTCTCTCCCCCCCTCTCTCTTTATGCCTCTCTCTCTCTCTCTCTCTCTCTCTCTCTCTCTCTCTCTCTCCTCTCCCCCCCCCCCCCCCCAAGCCGCAAAAATCTTAAAAATCCTAAAAATCAATTTCCGTCAAGATACAATTTTGAACACCCATGAACTTGCACCGACGTGTCCTTATTTACAGGTCTGACAACCCAACATGTTATGTTCTCATTGTAATGGGAATACTCAACGCATAATATGCTCTATTACAACAATGTTAAACCAAGCCCCAATTGCGTTCGGTTATCAGACTTTCTTATCAGGGGGGCGAAGTGGCCGAGTGGTTAAGGTATTGCACTATGATCCTGGATTCGAGCCCCGCTTCAGGCACTTTCGTTTTTTTTCCTTGGGTAAGATTATTAACCTGCAATTTACTCACTTGGACAACATTGACATCAGACATTCTATTTGATCGATTATCTATATTCTTTCATGGAATGCCTTGGCGACGGGATCTTATGGTGTCGTTGCGAATTGGTGTAATTTTTATCAGACTAATAATATGT
>NC_088363.1:72549491-72554491 GCF_034508935.2 Berghia stephanieae
TGATGAAATTGTAAATTGGCCTATATTCGAAGTTCTTCTGACAAACATAAAATTATAAAAAGTGTTTTATCAGACCACGGCAAACTAGTGTGTTATATAGATAGAAGGTAACATTATTATTACCGCTAATTAAATATTTCCATGTCACATGATTGATAAATTTCTGTTTTTTAAGATCTCTTGATTGATTTTTTGAAAACATTAAAGTGACACATTAAAAAGCAGGCATTGGTGTAAGGTGTAAAGATATGTAAACGTGTATATGACAAGACAAAACAAGAAAGAAACATACAAGAACAAAACCCATCCCAAAATATCAGCCTGTCTCGACTGCTCCAGTCGAAGCATTCTGATTTTTGGGGGATGTTTTTTTTCTTGTATTTTTCTTTCTTGCTTTGTCTGGCACTGTTTTATAATACTTTTTTTTTCAGATCTTTATTTTGAAGGACTACGATTAACGAATAATCGATTAACCATCCGTTAGGATAACGGCCACTGCATTTCACAATAACTTCATTTCTGTTTTGAAATCAATTTCAAATTCGTTTTAGTTATTGAAAAATCAACTTAATAACTAAGAACTGAAATCTGAATTGGAACGACATGAAATGAATAGAAAATCTAACGATAAATATGTCTTTGTGAAAATGTCAAGTAAATATTAGAATCATTGATTGCGGAATGCAATTTTGACGACCTTTTTATGTTATGTTATTATAGGAGGTTAGCAGCCAGATATTTTTACCTCTTTTGTTAAAGACTGATTAAAGAAATGATAGAATGAATGAATGAAATATGTGAACGAATGAACCGTTATTTATACATAATTGACTGCATGTATGAGTAAACGAGAGAGAGAGAGAGAGAGAGAGAGAGAGAGAGAGAGAGAGAGAGAGAGAGAGAGAGAGAGAGAGAGAGAGGTGGGGGAATGAAAAATGGGATCCTACTAATACACCATTCATGGAATGCCAGCAGAATGACGTCAACGAATAAATATGGCTTTTTGATAAAGAAACATAGTCCAAATGATTTTGTAGATATAGATAGATATAGCAAGCCCCACATTATAATCAAAATCAGACAATCCCTTTTAATCCTTTTATTCTAGCAAACAATACATTTCAATAGATAAGTAATCTTTATGGCATAATTTATCAAAACAATGATCTCAGTGGGTACCATTTATTGTCATAATGACACTTATTGAGAAAATAAGCAACGAAACAAATCACGGTTGATCAGGCATTAATGTCACAATTAAAAAAAACGTTTGAAGGAAAAAAAAATAGTATTGTTTAGCGGCGGTGCGTAAAGTCTTGAACTATAAAGTATACCAAGTAGTAGAGGATTAATGTTCTGAAACGAAATTAAATAGTATCAGATCACCAACATTAGATAAAGGTATCTTACGAAATGGTATATAAATTCCCTATACAATTGGTCTGAAAATTGGCAGATTTATTTTAATATTACTAAATGTAGAGAGCTGCACATTGGTAGGTCTAACAATTTTTATTCTCATATTATATAGGTGACAATGATATGACTGTTATGCCAACTACAATATGCTCAGAAAGGGGCTCGAGGATCATTTTTGATAATAACTGTTTGTGTTTTGATAAACATATATGTGACTGTATAAAGCTATCTTGATTTAAAAACGTTTGTCCAACTTTATAAGTCTGCTATGAGACCTTGTCTAGAATATGGAAATAGTATTTGGAGTCCCTTATTTCAGAGACAGTCTGTTAACATTGTCAATATACAAAGACGCGCTACGAGACTTTCACCTGACATTCGACATCTATCCTATTTTGAAATATTAAAGTATCTAAATTTGCCTTCACTAAAATATCGTAGAATAAGAGGTGATCTTATTCATATATATATATAGAGACTCGTGCATGGTTCTTACAATATGGATTATAATGATTTTAAAAATTATTCGCTTGTTACAAACACTAGGAGAGATAAGTTTATGATATATGTTGAAAGATGTACTTCGTCTATAAGGAAAACTAACATTATTTAGAAAACTGTGGCAAGTTGAGACAAAAAAATTCTAATTCAATTAATATTTTTAAGAATGTCATTGATAAAAAACTTTCCAACATAATATTTGATTTTGATGAATGATGTAACATGACACTGGATATTATTGCATTTTGTATATCAATTATTTGCAACTCTCGAATGTACAATGTTGGACATGCCAAATAATGTAAATAGAGTGAATTACACTGCGAATATTGAATATGGCATTCATTTATGTATTTGATATATAATACTCAATGTTATCAATTAACATTGAATGCTGTTTATATAATTGATAAATTGTCTCTGTACATAAAATTTTCACAGAGAATTTAATGGTTTTTAGAACCTATCAGCTCTTAAACGATACGATACGATATTTATTTATTCATTTATTTATTTCCCTCTTTAGTAAAAAAATCATTTTATTTAATACATTTTATTTTTGACCACTGGAGGGTTTGTTTGGGTAGAAGAATCATAAGGTTTGCTGATCATAAATGCAGGTGTGTTTAAAATCATTCACTAAGGACCATTGAGCCTACAATACTGACAGACCCATATTAATTCTTTAAACAATTTTTGACCACACAGCAAAATATCATAGTCTGGTCACAATATGCGGACCACTGTCCAAGAACCACTGCTTTAAGGGGAAGGCTGGGGATGACGAGGTATCTGCATGGGAATCTTCATTCAATTAAATTGTTGATTTAAGTTTATACTCGTCTTTTTGCAAGTTTCTGAAATCGGGATGCGTCTCGTTTATTAGATTTTGAGCTTTTGGGAACTCTCGCTTCTTTAGCGGTTTTATGTCCCTGCATTGTGATGGTAAGCAAGCTTTCCAGGTAGCTATAAATTTAACATTCGGAGGTATTCATCTTGGGTGTCTAATTTTTTATGTCTTATTGGCCTATTTGCAGCGGTTTGTTTATTCATTATTCATTCTTCTAGTGTGTTCAAAATTGAAAGGGATTAAAAAAAAGATGGTGTATGTGAAGACGATCGTTCTAATATAATCAATATTATTACAATATTTGACTATCCAAAATGTCTCGTCGCCATTATTATCCTATATTTTAAATTATGTATTCACCGAGTCTTGAAAACAAATAATATAACAATATCGGGCAAAGTACGGAAGAAGCTGTTCAGATTCTGTTTGGTTAGCGGCCCTTTCGGAAAATAGATTTTATTTTGCAATACATTCTTCGTATGTTTTAAAAATTATTTTAAAATAGAATGACATGTCAAAGTTATAATAAATGTTCATTTAAAGGTGATACAAGAGCTGAGACGGAAAAGGAGCTGGAGGGCTGGAGACGGGTGTTGAAAAGGAAGGGATGAAGGGTAAGCAGATCGAAGACAGAGAATTTAATTTGTGCATTGGACAACAGAGAGCAGGGCCACCAATAAAGACGGGAGAAGAGGATGTGCCATGGACAAACCAATTCAAATAACTTAGGAACAACTGTATAGGAGATGTGGGCACTGAGATGGAGGTTAAGAAGGGGATACAGGCAGGCTGGATTAATTGAAGGAAGGTAACCGGAGATACGTGTGATAAACGACTTTCCCCAACGCTGAAGGGAAAACATATACAAGAAGAAGAAGAAGAAGAAGAAGAAGAAGAAGAAGAAGAAGAAGAAGAAGAAGAAGAAGAAGAAGAAGAAGAAGAAGAAGAAGAAGGGGGACTAGGAGGAGGAGCAGAAAGTCCACGAGGTTGACGGGATAAGACTTTTAAGCGAAAGCACAATGACATCGAAAATAAAGCATATTCAGCACTCAAATAAGTACCTTGGTGTGTTGTGTCTTGGAGTTAAAATACCCCCAACTCTTTGCTGTATTGTCGAATTATTGAGAACCATTTATAAAAAATTCAAGAGGCAACTGTTGGAATAGTATGTATGCATTTTTGAGAGGTCTTTCGAAAAGTATTCTTATTGCTCTGATTTTAATTTTATACTCGTTGCTTGTATAGCGTATAGTCAAATAGAGTACAATTTTCGGTGTTTCATTTATTCATATAGATTGCCATATTTAGATTCATTTTTGTCTATACGACATTATAGCTGTGATGACCACAGGGATTCCTACACAAGGATTGTATTTGTATTGTGAGATACAATCATTACAAAAATTAAAGGTCATAAAAATGTGTTCCTGCCAGTGAATAGATACAATGGAAATGAAATGATTGAGCTCGCAAGCCAAGCTAGGTTTTAGACCACTGAATATCATGGCTAATCCTAATTTTGTTTTCATCGCTAATCCTTCCCAGGGATTTTAAAGCGTCGTGGTGTAGCTATTCGTGGTACACAGTTCTAATCTTGGCAGTGTGATCTAGGAAACCTTTTTTCGCTGTTGGGTTGGTTTTTTTTTTATGAACCAGATAGATAGGACTCGTTTGATAAATACTTCTTAGATTTTTGCTCTCATTCACTTTTACAAATAGCTCGAAGTTGTATCAAAAATTGTCATGTAAATATATCATTACATGACAACGAAATATTACTGCCTTTCACCCCTTATATCATCTCTTTGGTAAAGAATTGCAGTTATATAAAATTAGGAAGTTTATAATCAAATCATCGGGAAAAAAAAAGATTTTACAGATCATAAAATCAGTGTTGAGAATATGAGCTGGACCGATAGGAATTTCATCTGTTCTTCAGGTTCATTCTTTTCGTTAAATTTCACTGTCCCAAATTAGAATATTCGTAAAGTTAGCGGTGAAAATGCTGGTGAGTACAGCAGCAGATGATGATTCTAGAAAAGGACTTGGCACTAAATACAAGTGCAATCTAAAAATCTAAAAATGTGTATATGGTACAATGGTGGTGGACAAACCGGAAAGAATAATAAAGACAAAGTCATACAACAACGCCCCCCCCCCCCCCCCCCCACACACACACACACACACCCGTTTTCCTTTTGACTGAAACCCTCAGGCAAAAAAGCTAGGA
>NC_088363.1:72556991-72584491 GCF_034508935.2 Berghia stephanieae
GTATTATCATTTTCTCTCTTTGGGAAAATTGAAATAAACCATGTCGGGTTGGAGTAAAGTCGAATCCTACCTGCAAGGAGCTAAAAGAAAAAAAGAAGCCTTTGTAGTAAAGTTGTCTCTTTGAAAAAACCCCTTTATAATGATAAATTGAAGGAACGATATATGAAATTAACTTCTACGCACATTTTTAAAAGTTGAAACACACGTGGGTTTTTAGATGTAAAATACTTCTGTTAATTTTTACAGCGTTACATTTCTATAATACAATTCATTTTTTAGGAAGGATGGAATACGGTATATATGAAAAGCATGTGGTGTTGTGTATGATTGGTCAGTGATTTCCTAAATGGAGATGTATGAGCTACAGTGGCTTTACGAGAGGTGGGTTTGAATGCATGATCCTTTTTTATTGGCATAATAAGTAACCTTGACATAAACATTTCTAAATTGATCATTTGGCTGCATTTTAAAAATATAATAAATGAAGAATGCATATTATAACAAATTATTTTACATGACTTAAAACCCGAGTCACTGACCTCAAAATGTCCCTCATTAATTTGAATAAGACAATTTTAATACCATATGATGCAATCGTCAGTACATACAATAACTATTTACGCGATGCCTATATATACATATAATATAGTGTTTTGTTTAAGTCATTGTCACAGATACACCTTGCACGGTGTACCCTACTTAACGCGTTCATAATTTTCTCAACAGGCCATATTTCCATACATACATTACAAGTCACCTGTAGGATGACATTTAAAAAAAATTACAATACCCATCAATGTCTATATCGTTGTATACCCCCTCTCCCTTTCCCATCCTCTCTCTCTCTCTCTCTCTCTCTCTCTCTCTCTCTCTCTCTGTGTCTTTTTTTTTCTTTTTCTTTTTCACACAATATTTTGAATTGAGTGACATATACATAGCTACAGATTGTAATCTACAGAGAGGCTAAAGTAGAGTATGTGCGAGAGAGAGAGAGAGAGAGAGAGAGAGAGAGAGAGAGAGAGAGAGAGAGAGAAGGAGGGGGAGCGAATGAGAAAGCGAGAGAGATAGAGATAGAGAGAGAGAGAGAGAGAGAGAGAGACACAGAGAGAGAGAGAGAGAGAGAGAGAGAGAGAGAGACAGAAAAGAGACAAAATTACAATTATCTCTGTCTCTCTCTCTCCCTCTCTCTCTGTCTCTCAAGCTTGTGACCTTAACCAGTATAGTTGATGCAAACCACTTGAAAGAAGAGCAGGATAACATGCAGGAGCTCTTTACATACTTCCTGGCGACGGATGAAAATTAAATTTAGACTGACTTAAGTGTATAGAGACGTGCTCGAGGGTGGTGAATGTGCAAATACCCTCATTAATTTAATCTATTTGTTAAAGTCGCTCTCTCCCGAAACTGTCGACTGGTATCTATCTCAATCAAATACCTCCGGCCGGCAAGGAAGTAGTGGATGTGACTTGTAACAGTGATATCATCGTGTTTACGGAAGGACTAGGGCGGCCATGATTAAATACATCCTTGATGGATTGATAACCTTGTTTCTACCAGCTAAGACAGCTACCTACCTATCATCCATAACTTTAGGAATGCTGGCCAATGTCTTGTTTGGAATTTATCTGCACTAAAGATTTTACTCCGGGGGAGTGTTGTGTTGATAAAAGTTGATCGTCTGCATTTGGTTCTACTTATCATTTTGCGAAAAAGAATAATAAATCCATCAACATGAGATATGTCGGCATGTTGCAATATGTGTTGATATATACGTCAATTTTGTCACGAGCTTCGTAAATATTCCTGAAAATGAAAAAAACAAACAACCCAAAAAGTCCATCTATATTCAGTGTCTTAGCAGTTATAGTATGTCCAAACCTAAAGCATATACTTTGAAATGCTGTAAGCTCCCTAAAAATACCTCGCATTTCGTGTCTTTCAGTCTATCCCAAAGTTAAATTTAATGTCAAACGTTCAATAATCGCAGGGTTTAACTCCTGTAAGTTATGGAATACATTAAGATACAATACCCAGCTTAATTGGCTTAGTAGCGCAATGACGACAATATTTATTTTCTCCCTTGTATTGGATGTTGGTGTTGGAGAAGTGTAGTGGAGTCTCATCTTTTGACGAAAAACTTAATTGAATGAACTTTTTCGTGATATGAATTTCTAGAAACTTAATCAGCTCCTTAGGAACTGTGCGAAAATTAAAACACGGCCTTTACTTTGGCATTTATCATAACCTCTACCATCTCCATACGGTCGCCTGATCTCTAAAAATACCAGTCTAAATTGCAGACAAAATAATATTTACTCAGAGATTAAGAAGCTTCCTGTCGGAGTGTGTATGTTGATCCTTAGCTTTCATCCTGGACATGCCTCTGTAATGTCACGTGCTGAATTAGTCTGCATGTTTTAATCTATCGGAGGCTCTGAGCTTATTTGCTTTACATGTATATGTGTAAATTTGTATGTAGGCCTACGTATATATATGTGTGTGTGTGTGCATATTTGTGTATGTGCTTATGTATGTTATATGTGTCTGTATGTGTAATCAAATTTCCATTATAAGGGCTAAACTTTGGGAGTATGGAGATAGTAGCTAAATCATTCTGTTATTTTTTTAGTAGGTGCGAAAAGTGAGCATGTAAAACCATTATGATCAATGATATTTACCAAGTGCATTTTGAACGATCAGTTTAATGGCTGTTTGGTGACTAAGAAAGAAAACCTTGAGTTTGACACGAGACCAACTTGTGTTAATATGCAAGAACAAAGTGTTCATAAAAACATGTAGATTTTTTCGACGCTGTAGATTTTAAGAAAACAATAATATAAGACAATGTTGTTAATGAATATATAATGTTATTTGAATTATCTTTCAGAATTACTCATAGTCTCCTTTTTGTATTTTCTTTGGTAAAAGAAAAAAAAAGAGTCAAATAATTTCGAGATTCCATCAACAATTTTTTACACTACACAATAAGTTTATATGTTGGTTACAAATTGCTATTCCTTTTTGCCAGTTAGAACTGGAGACCGTTTGTATTATTTATCAATTGATACGACCATTTTGCCGGACTCTTCCAGAACACATTAAAAAAAAATTGGCCTGAAAAAGTTTCTTCAAATACCTGTCGAATAAAATTATCCCTAACTTTTCTCAAAGACCCAACCTGAGACTTCTTTTAAATAAAGAGAGACTCATTTTATGCGCTCGGTATTCGAACTAAAAGGTTTTTTTTCTTTACTAAATTGAGAAATACATTTTGTTTCTGTGCGGCGACACCGTATTTTCTTCGATAAATCGTATCTATTACACAGGCACGTACAGCTTACCTCTTTTACCAGGAGAGGCCTTTTCTATAAACTATAAATGTCACACCTTTAAGTTATTCAAGTTGTAAACTACAGAAATATAGGTCATGTGGTTTGAAGTGGGGATCTGTAATGGATTTTTTAAATTTACGTCTCTCTCTCTCTCTCTCTCTCTCTCTCTCTCTCTCTCTCCCACACACACACTCTCACTCACTCCTCATTTTTCTCTCACTCCCTCCCCCCTGTCTCTTACATTCCCTTTTCTCTCCCCCCCCCCTCTCTATATATCTCCCCCCCCCCCTCTCTCTTCTTATTTTATCTTTCACTCTTTATTTTTGTGCGTGTTTTGTGTTTTGAATATAAATTATGTGGTTTTAGCATCACAATATTCCCTCTCGCCTGAACTCATATTTTTTAAAAAGAAGTGCAAATGCTAATCTCTCACCCTCAATCTCACATTGTAACATTCAGAAAATGAAATCAAAAATGTCTCAACATTGCAACCCCCATGTTTTTCAATGATTTTATGCAAATTGCATAATTATATGGTACACGGGAAGGTAACGTTGGATTGACCCGTCACGCTCGTGCTCATAGTGTCCTAATTAAGTGACTTTATTTTTATATAAAAAACCTCTGGATATTTGTATCTTTCGATTGACCATTAACATAAAAAATAGCCAGGTGGAGTGTGACACAAGCCAAAAAAAAACAAAAAACAAACAAACAAAACAAAAAAACAAAAACAAAACAAAAACAACAACTAAAACAAAACAAACTTAGCTGAGTCACTCAATTTTATGACATTCAGCACTCGAACTGAACGGCACGAGTATGTAGGGTCAATCAACATGGTACGATGCAAAAGACATGAATGGTTAATGCAAGTATTTTTAACGACATGGATTGATAAGAAAAAAGGAGATGATTAATGAACTGGTTTAATGTACAATTGAAAATCATAAATCCCACTACAGCTTTTTTTGAAAACGCAAGGTAGTATCAACGTCCGGATTCCAAATCGCAAAAGGACACGAATTCCTTTTTCTTTCAACCTCTCAAAAGATTTCTATTTCTAATCATTCTCTCTGACTGAATACGCATTTTAACATGTTGACTGCCATACTCTGGAAAAACTCGTATTTAAAAATTTGGCCAGAAAATTCGTCCTTCATAAGTCGATCGATTTGAACGACTCTCATCTTGGTCTCAAAGCTGGGACTTGGCAAAGTTAATAATACCACTTGTCGTACGTTTCTTTATAGTTGAATTGAGATTTGACAGATTGGCGTCATAAGTTGTGTTAGCTTGATATCGTTACGCATTATTACGAAAATTTATTGGAAGGGTTAGAATAATGAATTGGTTTTATAAGATTTTGTTTTAAATATTTATGACATTTTTGCTCTTCTCGCTTTCAGTCGAAATATTTTCCTCCACAATAGAAAGATAAACAAAAACCGAGAGTCGCCCAACCATGTCTAACTTTGATATGAAAGGAATGTTGTTTTAGTTAATTCTAGACCTCCTGATGCTAACATATTATATTAAAGGGATCAACCCAAACGTCAAAACAAAAGTTGAAAGCAAAGACGAATGTTAAAAAATAATTCAAAATAATTATCTGGCGCCTGCTATAACCCTAAGTAGGTTATTCGCTTCTTGTTATTGCTATTATTATTATTATTATTATTATTATTATTATTATTATTATTATTATTATTATTATTATTATTATTATTATTATTATTATTAATGTAATCATCATCATCATAATCATTAAAAAAAATCTATTAAAAAAAAAAAAAAAAAAGGAAAATGGACACACCAAATCTGAAGTGGAATCATATCAATATAGTATAAGGCAAGGATAACAGAATAACAGCAACTTCTTCAGATGCCTCAGAGTTAAACGCTTTGACAAGTTTTGGAATTTTTGGACAAAGCACAAAAATGCATATGTATTTGACAGGACATGATATTTGTGATAATTGGTGGAAAAGCAATATTATGTTTCACGGTAAAAACTTAACTAAACATTCGAACGCCACATTTTTTTTTCTAATAAGATTGAAGATCTATTCTAATTTGTTGAGATATCAGCAATGGCCATCTAGGAATCATCAGAATAAATGCGATAGCACAGACATTCGTTTACACTTGATCGATTGATGAAATTGGGCTTGACTTAGAGAGCAGAGCATTCTTCGGCAGGCCAAGATTAAAGATGGGTTCTGTGAATTTGGAAATGGAATGCAAATATTTTCATGGAGCTGGTGAACTTAATTTTCATGGAGCTGGTGAACTTATTTTTATATACCAGACCTACAATTTCAAGAAGTTATTTGTCTGTCAATATTTTTCGATTGCAACCAACAGCGCATGTTTGGTTAAAAAACAACCCAAAGCGGCCATTTATGTAATAAACAAAAATGAATGTAACACCTTCGAAATAGAACAAAATAGAAAAAAAGACAACAAAAACAAAAAACACATCAGCAAAAAAGAACAAAAACAAAACAAAAACAAATAAAAACAAACAAACAAAAACAAAAAAAACTCACCAAAAGATAAATAAATCCGGACCGTTTCAGCTGCGTCTATGTAGTGATAAACTGCTTCAAAGTGCTATTATGTCAACATGATTTAGATTCTGGCTATCGAGTCTATAACTACGAA
Organism: Berghia stephanieae; assembly: GCF_034508935.2. Lineage (NCBI taxonomy): Eukaryota > Metazoa > Mollusca > Gastropoda > Nudibranchia > Aeolidiidae > Berghia > Berghia stephanieae. The sequence goes on from NC_088363.1 coordinate 72,562,991, forward strand.
TTTGAAACTTTGATATATTTTAACGTCATTAAATAGGATATAGAACAATTATCAACCAGACAAAGATATAAAATGTTGTACCTCTGATAAGTTTAACATTTAATTCGTTTTTCAACATCTGTTTCAAATTCAAACCACCATGAAACCTTATTGTGGAAGCTGATCACGAATATTATAGACTTTCTCTGCGTAATGGAAATCAAATTATGAGCAAACTGTTATAGAAATGTCTCAAAGACGACGTGCACATAATATCTTTAGCAGGCCTGATTACCGGGCGCATTTATGGGCTTGATTTAACTTGTTATTGTAATAGACAGCCATTATTGTATAAGGGGCGAAGTGGCCGAGTGGTTAAGGTATTGCATTATGATCCGGAAGGTCCCGGGTTCGGGCCCCGCTCCAGGCACTTTCGTTTTTTTTTCCTTGGGCAAGATATTTAACCCTCAGTTTGCTCACTCGGACAACATGGGTGATTCCTGTTGATATCAGGCATGCTGTTTGATGGATTATCTATATTATTCCTTAATGGAATGCCTAGGCGACGGTATCTTATGATGCCGTGGCTAAAGGCGTAATTTAATTGTAATGGACACTGTTTTGTGTTGGTTTGAGGGTATTTCCATTACAACAATAAGCCCATATCAATTTGGATTATCAGATCAGCAAATATGTACACGTCGCTCAAAGACAAACAACATCTGCTGTCGCCCTTATTTACCACTTACTTCCCACTGTTCCTTATCCAGGCAACTCGATTTAATATCTGATTTCCTCACCGATAATTTAGCTTTATCAGTGTAACAACCCAAGCCCCAACCAATCCTATAGATTCCTCGGTGTGTGTTGATTTTCCAAATCAATGCAGACTCTCCATTCCAGCCAATTGGCACTCGTCCCAAGCCACTGACTTACTGCTGGTTCATGTTACGTATCAACGGTCTTACTTATCTTTTTTCCCGATTGGCAGCGAGCTCGAGTAGGTAGGGTGTAAATATTACACTGTCCCTATCGAGTGGCCGAAATGAATGGTTGACCATTTAGGAGCAGTGTCATGAAGTGAAAGTTGTCTGGACCGAAGAGCAATCCACGCACTGGCGTCGTTATATCGGGTACAACAGATTAAGTTAAGCTGAGCACGGCGACCTGTGACATTACCCACCATGACTGTACTACTCTAGAATCACAAAATACCTCTTTATATTATTTCGGCCAGAAAACTTAAATTCATAAATAATCCCCCCCTCTCCGCCAAGATTGCCAAACCTGATACTTAAAAGAGGCTTGCGTCATCAATTTAAAAAAAGGAATGTTAACAAATTGGAGTTATAAATCGGTTTTCATATGAAGTAACAGCGTTCAGGGCAAATGTAAAAAGCCATTTTGTCATTGTTTGGCAGTGTAGCACATAGTACATAATATATCTGTGGTAGGTAAAAGTATTATGTTGTTACTGGTATCACGAGAAGGAGTCACCTACTTCTTTTAACAGACGTATCCATATGTATGTATGTAAGACTCGTATGTGTATATATGGAATTACGCACGTTTGAATGAGAATTGTGTCACATCTTAGTCCATGCATGGAGAAAAGGCAGTCTGGTGTAACGTTGTAACATGAAATCCTTGTTTGTTTACATTATTATTGTATTATGTTCCAACATCGAACCGATACGATTATCTTTTTTTTATACCATTTAAAAATAACTTTGGATCCGACATTACATCATTATGTCATTATGTCTACAGACTTGTTTGGAGTTTATCGTAGGAGACAACGTTAATGGAGAGTTTAATCAAGTTGTAATATCAACTTCAAAACTAGTATCTAGAACCAAACATTTATAGTTCCCAATAAAATCTTTATTCTTATTTTCAAGTAAACTGCATGCCTCATTTGGACGAACCGATGGCGTAGTTAGTGGTGAATCCCTCGCTGTTGGTTCTACAGGTTTCTTGAGCATTTTCCAAGATTAAACTTTGCGCCGCCCTCAATGGGACTCGAACCAAGGACTACAGCCTAGAAACCATGCCATACCACTAGACAACAAAATCACATACCTTTAAATTGAAACTTTCATTTTATTAGATGCTCGATTTTTAAATTAAATGTCTATACCATATTAATATAATCGTTTGCCTAAGTATTTAAGACATTCTTGTTTACAATGTCCTAGCTTCAAAGTCGTTGTAAATGAAATACAGGACAGGGGCAATACAGAAGTATCGGATCACTGACAAAGGAGGAATAAGACGTCGCTATTCAAAGCATGTCTTTTGAAGTCTTTTGCAAGAGGGCGTCATGTCGACTTCAATTTCCGCACAGAAGCTTAATGTCTTTCCAGAGCAAACCTACCACTGGTCGTTCTTTACTTATCAATTCATATGGATGTTACGTTTGACCTACTGATTTATTTAATGCTTACATGATAATATTAACATGTGCATTGACTCTTTACAAATTAATGTTTAATTAAATCTTCTCCTTTCTCCTTAAAATAATTCTGTGTTTTAGGTAACATCATTTTCAATTACTCTTGCCAAGTTTTAGTTTAAAAGTTAAACGACAGACTGATCAAAATTGTAACATTTAAATGGCGTACTTCAATGGATTCACCCTTCTCAAAGCGCTATATTTATTACTAAGCAAGTCACATTGATCCGAAAATTCCGATCCACCTGTTGCCTACTCAGCGTCCTTTCTATATTAGCACTCTCATACTATCCGACACCGCATATGGTACTCATCCACATATAAAGCAAGTGGGGTAATTGGGCAGTCCTTCCCAAGGATTCAACGCCGGGGCTAAAGTTTTATTATCATTTCTACCGATTCGGTCATTATAACACTCAATATCGCATGACTTTGTCACAAAACAAGACTACGCAATGCTCGGCCACCCATGCCATTCAATCATGTTATACTAAACGCATGAGATCAAAAATGATTTCACTGTTTCATCCGGGATTAGAACCCACATCATTTAGATAAAAATTCCAAAAGTAATGTATAACCTACGTCACGGCTCCCTTACATCATATCTGTACAGACAAAATAACTGAGCAAGGACAGTAGCACACAAATGATACAGACACAAGATGGACAGTAGGGGTTTTATGATGTCATTGAAATGTTAAAACCTAATATACAAACCAATTATATTATTCTAAGATGTATTATTACCAAGGAATTTACCCAATGGAAACCGTACGGTGCTCTTATTGGCTAACCAACCAGCGGCCTCGATGAGAAAAATATCCGCCATTTTGATGTTGGCTGGGAATCGCGTTACTATAGTAAACAAGCGCTGATCGGCCGTTCATGAAAACAAGTTGCTGCTCGCTCGTTTAACTCAAAATTATTCAAAACGATCTCTATAAAATGATATGAATGTGACTTCTAAAGGTTTTCTTCACGGTCAAAACCACACAACATTCTATTAATGATTACGTCCGAGGCAAAAAGGAATATTGACAGGTCGACCGAGAGTTGAACTCGTGAGACGACAAACATCAATGCGAAGTGTAGCGAGAGTCAAGCTATTGTTTGTCTTGTCCTATTCTATGTAGAGAAAAGGATAAATAGTATAGCCTCGTGTGTGAGTGGTTTCGTGTCATAGTCTTGTTTTTAAATTGTTTCTGTTGTTTATGTGTGTAGTGATGACTCTCTCACACTCAATTTCAATGCCGAAAGAGGAATTCCCGCACACAAGAAAGGGGAATTGGGGTGGTATTTGGCATACATATTGTATAGTATCTAGTTCTAAATAGATAACTGATTAGAATTATATTATGATATATAAACACAATGCCAAATACAATTCCGAAGTTTCCTTATTTCAAATGAAGTAAAGCTCCAAAACCTAATGGTAGTGATTGTAGTACTGAGTGTTAGTGAGGTGATGTGGTGTTGGTGGTGGTTGTAGTTGTAGTAGAAATAGTGATGATGATGTGGTGGTGGTGATGATTGTAGTTGTAGTAGTAGTGGTAGTGATGATGATGTGGTGGTGGTTGTAGTAGTAGTGGTAATGGTAATGATATGGTGGTGGTGGTGGTTGTAGTAGTAGTGGTCGTGATGATGATGTGGTGGTGGTGTTTGTAGTAGTAGTGGTAATGATGCGGCTATGTGGTCTAGTAGTATGACACTCGCTTCCGGATCGGAAGGTCCTGGGTTCGAGCCTCGCGCTCGGCGCATAGTTGAGTCCTTGGAAAAGGCTCTTTACTCACATTCTCTCACCGTACTCAGGTGTAAAAGGAGTACCTGGCCGTTAACAGAGTTGTCTTTGTCCGAAAAATTGTAATATCGCCTAACAGGCGTCATATCCCGTCCTACATGTTAAATGTTGACCAGGGACCCCTTGTAAAGCGCTTTGAGCACATTTAGTAGATATTGCACTATATAAAGCTCAATTAAAAAAAATATATTTCAATGATGATGATATGGTGGTGGTGGTTGCAGTAGTAGTAGTGGTAGTGATGATAATGTGGTGGTGGTTGTAGTTGTAGTAGTAGTGATAGTGATGATGATGTGGTGGTGGTTGTAATAGTAGTGGTAGTGATGACGATGTGGTTGTGGTGGTTGTAGTAGTAGTTGTAATGGTGATGATATGGTGGTAGTGGTGGTTGCAGTAGTAGTGGTAGTGATGACGATGTGGTTGTGGTGGCTGTAGTAGTGGTAGTGATGATGATGTGCTGGTGGTGGTGTAGTAGTAGTAGTAGTGATAATGATGTGGCGCTGGTGGTTGTAGTAGTAGTGTTAGTGATGATATTGTGGTGGTGGTTGTAGTAGTAGATGATGTGGTGGTTGGAAAACACATTAAAGGTTATTATAATACATGATTACACACATTCTCTAACTTCATTTTTTGACAGCTTCGTTGTGCCATAAATATACGCAACAGTTCTGAAACATTTTATTGTGGATTTTGATATTGTTTGTTGTTTTTCTTGTGTCGTTATGTTGACATAGATACCGAATGAATGGTAATTACTACATTCTCAGCCAACAACAAAATGGCGCTGAATGCTTTCATTGGTGGACACTTTTTAGGCTTCGTACGTATTCTCATTCGTTTAATTCTATGATTATTACATAATGATTTAATGGGAATATTCGCTTGTTGAAGTGAGAGTCCATGTGGTTCCAACAAACAGTGACGTCACTCTTTCGTTTTTTCTTACTCATGGTAAGTCAACCAAAGTATTTAAGGTTTATGGAATTTGGCTCTGGCGTTATGTCCTTGGGTATGTCATATATATTAGTGCTTAGTCAGTAACAGCGTTGTCTCTGTCGGAAAGAAATTACAATAGCGCCTTGACACGTTCAATGTTGCTTTAGACCCCTTAAAAAGCGCTCTGAGCATATTAAAGCTCACGTTTTTTCGTTGATGAAACGGTGGAAAACTCTCTCTTTATTAATGTGCAAATTTATTTGAGAGATTTTAAAGCAGTATTTAAAATATAAAAATCCTAATGCAATGAATGTTTTCAGCATTGGCTGACCGCCAATATATTTCTTAGCTCATCGACACGTTCAATTATTCCAGCACACGTAGATGGCTTGCGACGGGAAGTGGAAATGGCGTTTTGACAGATGCTTTAATTAAACGTCACTTTCCCGAAATCCCCTTGGGATTTGAATGATTATAGGGCCTGGTTTGTCTTCCCCCTTCCTGTCTTTTTTGTCGTACTCTCACAAAACCCTTTTTTATATTTTGGTCAGAATCGTTTTCTTCAAATTTAGATAAATGAATTGATTAACGTTTCTTGTTTGAAATTCTTAAACTTGAGACTTCTAAGAAGAATTTTGAGAAGTTGTGGGTAGGGGGTCATCTTGATTCATGGATGTTTGAAGTAAAAAAAATTCTGACCAAAATGAACAAAGGTGTTTAGCCAGTATACGACAGTCTTGTTCATGTCATTCTTATTTCCTTTATCGAAACCGATGATTGTTGTTGACCCATGGGACGAATAAAGTTGTTGTGTTGAAGGCAATGTTGTTCTGCCGATATTTTTGTTGTATGTTTGTAGTTATTGTCTTATCCATCTCAAGATCTTCATTGATTTTGCTATGGTTATTCCCATTTATTGCCAGTGTTGTTTTGTTTTTTATGTTTTTTTATTGTTGTTGTTTTTTTAAAAATTGTAACCCGCATATAAAACATTAACCGAGACAAATGAACAAGTTGCAAACTTGAACGCATTGAAAGAATTCGCTTATTGCTTTTTTTCAGTCCCCAACCAAGTCTTAAACTGAATGGTGATTCCAACAAATATAAGTGCCCCAGCGTCGTTGTCGGCCGTTATTCTGGAGAAAAAAAAACCCATTATTTGTTTGTTCATTTTTTCCAAACATAAATATAGATCGATTAAAATAACCTTCAGCTCGTCAAAAAGTTTTCAAACTTGAAACTTCAAATTGTCAAAAATAATAATCTCAAGTTGAGATTTTAAAGAGTTCTCAGGTTTGAGACTTTTTGATAGGTCGAGGGTAAATTTAAAAGATTGATAATCGAAGTAATTCTTTTTCTCAAATGAAAACATATTTTCCTCAGATCATGGCAGTTTAGGCCTCTCTAGGCATCAAGAAAGTGAGTAGGATGAGTACAATTTGTTCACTCTTATGGGGTGACAAACTTGAATGGGGGATTATGAAAACGTGACTTGAGGCGTTTTTTTTGGGTGGGGGGACTCAATGCAATAGATATCAGTTAGATTTGTCCGCATTCTTCTGGATTATGTAAATAAGTAAGTAGAACGAAGCCCCGCGAGTAGTCCACCGATTATGAAACGACATTTTAGGAGTTTCCATACATTTTACCCACGTGAACCATACTTCTTACAAAGCAATAAACACTATATTATTGTGTATAATATACATGCTATTGAAGCAAAGATCATCTGATCACAAAGCAGATAACGCTTGATTACAGGATAATTTTCATGCAGGGTATGGAAAATAGTTGTAGATCTTATGGTAGGTGTGCAATGGCTTAATTTGCAGTAGCGAAATGGCATCTTAGATTTGAGAATATTTTCGTTGCAACAAAAAAGGCGCGTGGCTCTTTCTTATTTTCGATGATAACAAAGATACCTAAAATTGTAACCAGAATACAAACGAATTAAGATTAAGATTTAGATCGGCATTCGATAGGGCGATATGTGGAAATCAAATGTTGTTTGCGTGACTATTCCGCAATCGAGGCATTTCGAAAGAAGGACAAAATCCGCGGTCGACAACTTACAAAACGACGCTGATGGGGTTGCCATACATTCTCTCTGTACGTGAATTTTACTTCTTAGAAAAGAAATGATACTACAAAGTTATCTCATGCTGTGCCTTCTCCCCATAAATGTTTTCCCTTTTCATGTTGCTCTCTGTTTTTGATCTGTATTGAGATTGTTCTGGGTTTTTTCCCCTGATCCTGTCCTTAGCTAGGAGGGAAACAGTCAAATGTTTAGAGATGGTGTTTTTCTCCTTGTAAATCACTTCTCTATTAGTTTCGAATGTTGTATATTCTAATTGTATACCGTACTTTGTAAATATTTGAGTGTATCCTTTGTAAAGGGATCCTTTTCTTGTGCCTGGATGTAACTTTTATGTAATGTCAAAATTTGCACATCGATGGATTGCTTGTGGAATCTTCTGTTCCTTATTTGATCCACTCTCCTTTGTCTTCATTTTTCTTTGGCGCTTTTAACTTCAGATCTATAACTTTCTTCTATCGTCTTCCTTTTTTACTGGCACTGAAATTACCTAAAAGTGAGGCGAGCGCCGTAAAACCCATTAGAACAGTAACAACAAAACACTCCAGTGTTGTTAATTTATGATAAATTGTCATCGATGCGTTTCCTGCATATTCTAAAACAAAGGAACTGAGCTAGTTCTAAATCCATTTACCACATAGCCTTATCAGTGTTACATTGGTTGTATATTATAGCAAGAAGGATAACAAGAAATATGTAAAGGATAAAAAGTAGTAAAATTTAAAATGAAATAAATACCCGCCTAGTTTAAATGAAAAAAATAAAAATCAATTACACTTTCCCTTTTCACCCTATCACACGTGTTTCCACAAATCATCCTCCTCTTGCAATGGAAAATGAATTATTTGCGTGCGGTTTTCATTTGTTAAAAGGACTTCAAACATTTTAACCAATATGACAGATCCCCCAAAGAACTGTTACCACCCACTTTTTAGGAAGAAAATCGATATTTTCTCACAATAGAAAGAGAGAGAGAGAGAGAGAGAGAGAGAGAGAGAGAGAGAGAGAGAGAGAGAGAGCGAGAGAGAGAGTCAATTCAATAGTTAATAATTAGGTTAGACATATAACATCATGTATTTGATACATAGAAAAGGAAAATAAAAGTGTATTCCTGTGGCCTTGAGGGGGAACGTTTCAGACTGACTTGCGTTAGATGATGGTTGTTTAAGTTTGGTATATTGTTAATGGTTTTTGATGATGATGGTGATGTTATTGGCGATAGAGATGGTAGTGATAATAAGAGTTATGACAATGGTGATGATGATGATGATGATGATGATGATGATGATAATAATGATAATAATAAAGATAATGATGATGAGGATGAGGATGAGGGTGATCATTATAATGATGAATATAATAATAATAATAATAATAATAATAATAATAATAATAATAATAATAATAATAATGATAATACTAACGATAACAATAACAACCACAACAATAATAATAATAGTAATAATAATGATTATTATGATAATAACTATGGTGATGATGATGATGATGATGATGATGATGATGATGATGATGATGATGATAATGATGGGTATAATGGGTGATGATGATAAATGATATGATATATGATATTGGAGATGTTTAGACTTAAACAAACCGGAATGAATCTATAGAAATATTTTGGAAAATGTAGTTGAATTTATGTATAAAACAGCATTTGGAATGTGTGAGAGAGAAACCACCACATCGATCGTCCACGGCATAATCCGATTTTCTGTCTGGGGTAATCCTCTGTCACTCTCTATTGCCTCCCACCTCCCCTCACCCCTTCCTTCCAAACAATTCCTCTTCATTACTTGCATCTATCCATCCATGTGACCAATTTGTAAGTACTTGTATGCCTACGCTATACTTCTTTTTAAAATTATTAATATTTCCTGAACCACCCAACCACCATACCATTGTATTGTCATTAAACATTTATTGATTCAAGTATTAAGTCACTCACTCACACATCCACCCCCCCCCCTACCCATCCATCCATCCATCCATCCATACCTCCATCAATATATCTATCCATTCATCATCCACCCATCAATCCATCCAGCCCGCCAGGCCATCTATCCAACTATCCCAACCATTCAAACACCCATCCAACAATAGCACTGCCATGAATCACTGATTGAGCCACGCATTCAGTCACTCACCCATCCATTCATCTACCCATCCATCCATCAATCCATCCACCCACCCATTCAACGATCCATCCAATCTTCTTACCATCCATCAAGCGGTCGACAAAGCCAAACTACACATATTCATTAATTCCTCTATCAATCTTCATATTAGTTTAATCATCATTCATCTATCAACACATATTCATGAGTCTACTCCTCCATCCATCCATCTGTTCATCTATCCCCCCCCCCTCCCCGATTCAATCTATTCACCTATCCACCTGTCTACAAACTCATCAAGTTATTCATCTTTTCATTCATTCATAATTATGTAATCATTTTCTCATTTATTGATCACTTATTTCATTCGAGCACATAGTATCTTATATTTTTTTGATCCATCCACCAAGCGACCAATAAATTCCCATTTGTTCACAAGTGTATATGTCCAGTATCAAATAGTCGTAGTCTGTCCACGACTGTCAACGAAACGTCCAATTCAAGCAATAGTTCTGATACAACGCCCAAGACCACTATCGGTTTTTCTTTCGAAATTAGATAATAAATTCAATACAGCCAATTTCGAGTCTCGGGAGGAAGCATTAGCTCCGAACGTTGGTTCCAATAAATTGATGACTATGTTGCGTGCTCACACCGTCTGATCGCTCCTGACAAGTAAGCTTTAAGTATGGGTCCACGTTTAATGGGATGGATGGAGAGGGTCAACATTACGAGGAAAACGTTCAAACTGACAGTAATTCAAAACTATTACGCCCAAGGTTTTCAATTTACTTTGAAGATAAGTGAAGTTTTAATGCAGTTCGCCAATGCTGATCTCTCAATCTTTCTCTCTAAAAATGTTTTATCTGTCAGCGATGTAATATTTGCATTTGTGTGTCTTTTGGAAAATAATTTCCACGTTTTCCAAGCATCCATCTCTAGCTTACTCTCTATCTGTCGCTCCACCCCCCCCCCCCCCCCCCTTTCCTAATTCCTTCTCTTGTGCTCATGATTTAATGTGACTCTGTTATACAACCTTCTCTTTCTTTCCATATCTCTCCAACCCAAAACTCCCTCACATTGTTGTTTTAGACTGGTGTCATTATTTTATTTCGAATCCTTCCTATTTCTTTAATTTACAAACGGTCTCTTTTATGTTTACTTTGTAAATTTAGTGTCTACGCAATTTCCCCCTCAACTACTACTACTACTACTACTACTACTACTACTATAGAGCTACAACAAAAACAACAACAACAGCAACTACTACTACAACAACAACAACAACAACAACAACAACAACAACTACTACTACTACTACTACTACTACTACTACTACTACTACTACTACTACTACTACTACTACTACTACTACTACTACTACTACTATTTATACTACAACTACCACGATTACTGTACTACTCTTCCTCTTCCTACCTTCATCTGATCGTTCACTCAGGATTTATCGTGGATCTCCTGAGATTAAATCACTAGTCAGACATCCAATATGTTCCGGATGTCCCAGCGGTACGACTTTTATCAGGCACCATAATGGATAGGATGTATCCGTTTTCAATCGTTAAGCTCATTTCCTGTACTTGTGCCGTGACCACTGGAGTCAGATATTGATCAGGAGCAGCCAGTCATCACGGGGTCATCATAGGAGGGATTTGCTTACTACAGTTAGTTTATGATGACTATAAACTGTACACTCGTTCTTGCTTGAAATCAAATGCTATTTTCACAGTGCATTGATGCTATACGTTTCAGTAAAATACTCAAAACATCGCCAACCGGATATAACGTACCAACACAAAAAACTGTGTGTAACCTTGAACGTTTATAATTTGATGTATATACTTTAGTGAGAACTAATCATTTAAATTGTTGTCAAAAACAATAACAATGAACTGAGTGACGTCAATTTCGTTCCTTTTATGATTGTTATCCAAAGACTCGGAATTTAGAATAGCATCAGTAGTGTTCAAAAGAAAGTAATGATTTTTTGCTGGTTAGATCGCTCGTTCACCACAGGTTACTCCCTCTCCCCCCCCCCCCCCCCCCACAAACACACCCACACCTACAAATCTAATACGGGATCCAGCTATGGATACGAAGTCAGAAAAAAATTTCAACATAACGCGGGATGAAACCAGGTTCGATTTCTTGAGTGTCATATTCTCTGCTTTGACTTTGAAAGAATAATGGAACTGTTGGATAGCAGCTTCAATTTAATTCATAAAACAAACGATGCAGACGTTTTTGCTTTGCTGATTTTGTGAACAAGATTGAAGATTCTATTCTATTTCCATTGTTTTTTTTTTGTTTTGTTTTTTAAACTTCTTCGAGCAGCAACAGTTGCATATTATGCGACAGAGACTCACAATAACATATCGACAGAGCGCTTGTTAAAAATATATATGATGAGTAATTTCTGATATTATGATATTATGATATTATGATCAAATCACAAGTTCTCAATATTTATCCTGGCCCTACCAGGGCTTTTGCTTTTGCTTTAAATATGACCTTAGAATTATAAAGTTCTACAGCAGTTCGGACAAATTTGTTTTTGTTTGTCATGTATATTTTACATATGTAAACGGTCTTGTGTACAAAAACCAAAATCCTGCAATTATTTTAGTATAAAAAACAAAATCGAGATTAAGTGCTCGAAAAAAAAAATAGTGATACGTATAATTGTGAGTAACCTTGATTCTTTCGTTGAACGAGGCTACGACACGATATGCTGTTTGTGTTGAAAGTGACAAAATAGAAAATAAAATGTATTCTGAATGTCACACATTGTTTCCTTCTTTGAATAGCAATACGCTAATGATCCATAAACTTGTTTGGCTGAACGACACATTCGAACGTGAACATGGGCAGACATAGCAATTGATACTAATGCTACTATCAGAAATTCCAATTTTGTGTTGGGGCAAAATTATATATATATATATATATATATATATATATATATATATATATATATATTTATATGAATCACATGTAACGAATATTATAAAATCGCTTCAATTTAAATATAATAAGTAAAGCATTTCGCGCTTCTTCAAGTTATATAGTTCCATCTTTTTTGCTCAGCCTCATATCCTTTTTATTTTCCATCCACTCATCATGATTTTTACCGCTTTGGTGTCACCCATTTTACTTGTAATTGATAGTTAGTCGTCATTCTTCAGGATTGTTTTAGAGTTGGAGATGTGTTATGTTCAAAATTGTTCCCTTTTCACGGAATTCTATCCATATCGTACAAAGGATCTAATAGCTATTTTTATACGTTCTTTTTTTTTCTTCCAGGAGATGACACAGCAATGCAGTTGATATAATTCTTGACTCGTATGCACTCATTTGATCGTGATTTTAAAAAATCAACTCTTGTAGTAATTGGTATCTGATTTTTCTATATTATTATTGGATATTGTAGGACTCGGCGATATTATGTTAGCGTCCTGTTTCATGGTTAACATTGAATTGCTTGTAACTCACACTCTCTATTTCGTGACATAGCAACAAGGATTAACCATGGGCCTCGTGGTTCTAGAACTCTTTTCAATATATTATTATTATCTATAGCAAGACAACCACATAAAAACGTTGTAAGGTCTTTTCAATGAATGTCATTTCCGTTACCACAATCCAATGCAATAGACGCCTGAGTATATTAATGGCCGCCGCCATCACCAGCACAAGAGCACTTCAGTCCGGAATACGATAGCCTGGATAAGGATGTGACACTGTCCCTTCCCGGCAATTTTCCTCTTCATTAAAGCAGCAACAAGCGGCTCCGGGGCATGGCATCAATCTCTCCCTCTCTCAACCAAACCCTTCCTTTTTCCTTGACAAACTACTTGACATGTCATCCCAATTTTTACTTTGGAATGCAATAATCAAATCCTTTGTTTTTTGATGATTTTGTTTGGTGGCATTTTGATGCGGCTTTTTAAAGCAGAGGTGTCATGTTTTTTTTTGATTTGTCAGTGAAATGAGAATATAGAAATCTCATTTCGTTTTTGATATCAGAAGGTTAATGGCACGCCTGGCTCTTTGAAGCCATTTCAATGCTACGAAAATGGAAAATGGCGGGCAATAAAAAGGTCATATTTCAATCTCTACTTATACGCACGACCTTAAATATAAGATGGGAAGGAGCCGTTCATAGAAGTAGATTCCAATATATTATAATTGTTGGTCGAGTTCAACTGCATCCTTGACACTTTTTCACCGACTAATTATTTATTACACTTTTAACCTCTAATGTAAGCGAAAGGTCCTTTTCAGAACAATTGAGATGCTTAAACCTATATATATATATATATATATATATATATATATATATAGGTTTAAGCATCTATTTCTATCTCCCCCCCTCTCTATGGAATACATCTCAGTTCACTGTATACATGGTGTTGTTTTGTCAATGTTTTGTCAATCTAATAATATATTATAAGAGATAATATTATAGCTTGCGCTTCAAATTTGTACAATGGGCTCCGATGATTTATTGGTAGAGAGTTGATAAACACGAATATGATCTTGGTACAATTCCATAAGACATTAAAGGTCCATCTTTCCACCGAGCAGTATATTTTTACGTTATATTGTGTCTAATTTTATCCCTGTATGAACATACTTTGCCAGAGATCACTCCTATCCAAAAGGTAGTAAGTAATATTTATTGTCTGTTTCACATAACAAGGTCACAAGGACTGTTCTTCAAGCTCCACCTTCATAGAGAGGGAAGATCAATGCTTTTAAATCATCGTCAGTTCCAGATCCCCCATCGAGAGAGCCTTTCATGTATGATTTGATCAGTATCCTCGATATGATTGCCACCCCAGGATATATCTGCCTTACAATATCAAAACACATTTTTTAACTCATTTTAGTCAGAAAATGTTTTACCCTTTATATCGTTTGATTAAAATCCTCCCTCTCCAGATGGTCAACAATTTTAAACCCAAGACTTCCGAATAAGTATCTAGTTTACAACTTTTTTTGACAAGCCGGTAGCCTATTTTTAATTTATGATATATATTAGTAGTATACGTTTTCTGGCCAAAATGAACATAAAAGCGTTATGTCATTTTGGGGCAGATGTTTCCCCACATTATGTAAATACGTGATGGACAAATCCTATTAGTCTTTTTGTGATCATCCTAATATTATTGTTGTGTTTAAGAAACGTGTGTTAGTTTGAAGCCTGTGAAGCCTGGTCTTGGCTCTTCCAGTTGTGTAACCAAGTAATGGGCTGTATCTATCGTGTGGGAATTGTTGTGGCAAGCTAATAAGGCAAAGGCTTATATACCACCTTCCGTCCCATCTTCATCAAATAAATAGTTAAATATTCGAGAGCACCTAACAGCGTTTTATCCATCCAACGATCAAGGAGTGTAATCATCGATAACAAGGGGGGGGGGGGGGGACAATTATATGCAAATGCTTGTAACTTTCACCGTTTTAAACCAGTTCATTGTTCTTTACAATTCTTTTCTGCAGTCCACCTTTCCCCGCACAATCTTTTTTTTTTTATTTTAATGTGACGAGTTTTTAGAGAACGGCAGAATAATGAAATAGCTTTCTATCCCCCTGCCCTCTTTCCTTTTTAAAGTGGCCATTACTTATCTTTACAACGAAATTAATAATTTCTTTGTGCATAAATCAACCAATTCTCTCAAACAAGGTATTGTATCATCTGTCAATCACTGTGGAAAATATATTTATCTTTAAAATAAATAACGGAAAAATCTTATAGATTCTAATTAATCGCATTTGTGAAATGTATTGATCGATGGACAAAGCATATTAAAAAATTCATATCATTAAAAAATTTGAACAATTTTACAAATTGTTATAAACAATGAAACCTATTTTGAAAAACAAATATCTAAATGTTCTTAAGAATCGATAAAGCGATGCCCACTTTTTTCTTTCAATAAATTTAGTATCCATTATTAAAGCGATGCAATGTAAGATGGAAAACACATTGAATCATTTTGTAGGAAACTGTTTAGAGAATGTCAGCATTTCGATTATCCGCTTTCGTCAATTCCAAATCGTTCAAAAGATATTTAAAGAAACGAATAATATGCAATTCGGTATGGCGCCATTTGCAACTGGTGACGTCACATGTGACGTGAGTCCGAAATCTACCTTTGTCAATTTTTTTCGTTAACTATATTTTCCTTAAACACACACACAGACACACACACACACACATAAATATATATGTGTGTGTATTTGTGATTGTGTGTGCGTGTGTGTGTATTTGTTTATATTAATAAAGTCTCAAGCTTTTCGCTGGTCGAAATTGGAAATATAATATCATGTTTAACGCTTTTAAAGTATCAAAAAGTTACCAACTAGTAGCGAAATTACATAACTCCTTGTCTCTTTTATCCGGTATTTCCAAAAAACTGAAAACCGAGTCAGAGATGTTTCATTATATATTTTATTACACTTACGGATATGTTGCCAACCGTCGTCCATTCATAAAGAAATGTGTGGGAAAGGTATTCGAGATGGAGGTATTGGATTTTTGATATTGTAATGCACCGACTGAACTCGTTTTTAGATCCTGCCTTACTCGGGTATTAATGGAAGCTTGATATTAGTGGGTAAGTAATCGATGTGCCAACACTTAGGTCTAGGCCGTGTTGAATGGCTGTTTTGCTTCTGTGATGAAGTATTGAACTGTGTTGTCCTTCTCATCACCACCACCACAATCTTCGTTCCCGCTATTTTACCTATTCCTCTATGACATATCCTCTTCCTCCTTCTCATTCTCCCTCTACTTCACCAATTCCTTCATAAATGACAGCAACAACAACGATGATGATGACGACGGCGACATACAAATAACAACAACAACAACAACAACAACAACAACAACAACAGTAAAAGTAATAACACGTAACAGCACCAGCAATAGCAACTTTAAAAAACGACACATTTGATGATGATGATTTTACCGTACTCAAACACCAACGCTGCTGTACTCTCGTTTTGTCAAGTTGAAGGCCATCGATCGATATTTAAAGGACGGGAATTCTGGCCAATTTTTTCAGTATTATGTGTTTTTTCTCTCCAGAGAACGGCAGTTAACTGGTTGTTATTAGTTCCTCTGACAATAGTTTGCAATTACTTAAAGCCAATTTTACCTATTGTCTTATTTTTGCTGTCAAGACATTTTTCCTCGTCTCTCTGGATTTTACGTAGCTGAAGAAGCGTTTTGAGCCCTAGACATTCCAGATCAAGTGTTCTGCCACTGTTTTGTGGCGGTTATATTAATTTTGTTCACTACTGGAAATAAATCGATTTTCGCGAGCTTTGAAAGGTCGTTGTTTATTGTGACGGCAACTTAATTATTGTCAGTCCTGTCAGGTGTAAGCATGAAATTGGATTTGTTCCCTCTATTTAATGCTGAATTGAACAGAATCGTGTTAAACAGAGCTGCTAACATAGGACATTTTTCAAGATCTTATTTAATGGCGGAGTTTATTGTCCATTTTTTATTTCGAAATGGAAATGTTGAAGTCGCAATCAATACTTATATATACAAAAGGCAGCGATTTCCCCACTGTTTTTTGAGGATTCTTGCAATTATAGAATGGAGAAGGCCAAGACTAGCCTCCGGGGAAAATTTACCGAATTCTTAATGGCACTATATCTCCTGTAATGCCGAAACAAAACTGTCGTTGCTTCATATTCCCTAGGGTCAAGAGAGACCGGCTTTCTGATGTCATCGGATCATCCTCCCCTTTCCCTCCCCCGATCCGATTTCCGCTCTTGTCTTTTTCCTCTGTCTTCATCGTCCGTCGTTTACTCATTCTCCAATCTCATCATTATCATCTTATCTTAGAATGACGACTTGTGCTATCCCTCTTGCCATATACACCTCAACAATGCATACACATTATTGATACAACCCTCTCTCTCTCTCTCTCTCTCTCTCTCTCTCTCTCTCTCTCTCTGTCTATCTATCTATCTATCTATCTATCTATCTATCTATCTATCTATCTATCTATCTATCTATCTATCTATCTATCTATCTATCCCTCCCTCTATTTCACATCTACAAAATACACTACACATACTCGCACAAACACACTCTATTATGCACATTCTTTTTGCACTACATCTTCCCCCTCTCTCTCTCTTCTTCTCCCCCCACCCACTCCTCACTTTTCCTTTCTGCTCTCTCTCTCTTTCTCTCTCTCTCTCTCTCTCTCTCTCTCTCTCTCTTTTATTATTATTTTTAAAAATTTCTTTCTTTCTCCCTCTATCTGTATTTTCTTTATCTCTCTGCTTTCTTATAACACCCCTTACATTCAAACTTGCATCCATTCCTCCTTTAGTCTCTGTATTCTCCCATATAACTTGGCCACCCCCGATCAAGGAACCTCTGATTCTCATTCTTGTGCTTACTCACTATGTTTAATTCAATCACCAACTTCCACTCCAGACAATCATAAAATCGTTGTACCCCAATCAAACCCTTAATGAATCACTCACTCACTCACTCACTCACTCAATCAATCAAACAATCAATCAATCAATCAATCAATCAATCAATCAATCAACCAATCAATAAATCACACAATTAATGAATTAATCAATCATTACATCAAATCAATCCACCAATCAATGAGTAAATCTACGAATCTACCAATTAACAAAATCAATGACCCAGTCCATCCATCAATCAACTAACCATTATACCCATATGTCTTTAAATAAATTCCGTAATCCTTGCCCTATGTGAATTCCATTTAACCAGTACTGTGGAAAGACACGAGACTTTGTGAGGTCACAGATGTTTGCCAAGATGAGAGTAATTTAAATCGATCGATTTTTGAAGGACGCGTTTTCTGGCCAAAATTTTAATTACGCTTCTTTCCATAATACGACAGTTAACAGGTCAATTAGCTGTTAAACTGAGCATATTTATATTTGGGGGAGTCGGGAAGGGGGGGGGGGGGGATAAAATAAACATCTTGTTGCCTCACCACCACTTAATATTGCATTGGAACAATGTTTTGTAAAATATGCTACGTTAACATCCATGTAAATCAAATAAATGCAGTTGTAGTATATTTGTAAACCTTGGGTGAACAATATAAAATATACATATGACATAGTAATGTCTCATTAGAATACAATCTGTTTAGTTACTAACCCATGCCAATAACGACGGAATTCCACATCAAACGATAAGTACTATAATTTGACTATAATATACTAGTTATCATTCCATTTAGAATGTTCTATTTTTCTCACCACCCATCAATTGTAAATTATCGTTGTTTATGCCAGCTCCGTTCCGTCGTTCACACGAACCATTCAATTACAAACGATTAACGTCCATTTTTTCCCCGGCGTGATCGATCAGTAATCCATATAGATACAACCCGACGGCGTCATGTTTGTTTCCGATTCCTTTCTTATCCTACATTTTACTGACACTTTGCTCTGTGTCCACCCAAGCGAGGAATTAGTACCGTTAGTGTGGGCGCTCCTTACCATTCATTAGCGGTATCCCGTTGAGGTTTGTAAAAGGTTTCCAAGAGCTTCCACTGGCCGTCCCAAAATATAATTTTTTGTTGTTGTTTGATTTTTTGTCAGTGTTACTTATTATGTACCTATTTGTTTTGGGATATATTGGTTAGCATGATCAAGTCAAAAACTACGTCTGTATGTACAGAGTGTTTCATGTTTGGTGGCACTATAGGAATATTGCGCGGTGTCATCTGGGATTACCAATGTTGACATCGTGGACAGTAACAAGTTTTACAAACTGTATTCATACTTCTAAATGAGACATATTATTCTAAATAAAATTTCATAAGTATGACTTACAGGTCAATGTTCAATTCAGCCATATATAATACCATATTGAAGTCACAAATAAGCATACTGTAGGATGAAGGCAGTCGGCGTCAATCAGCACTTTGTTTTTCCCTTTAGATCGCAAGTTAGTTGATTAGTTCTCATTCCCCCCCCCCCCCAACCTAATAGTCTTTAAACGATAACAATTACACGAAGTTTTCGATGTTGGTACAAATGATCCGGCGGGCAGAATTGGTTAGTATTTTGCTTAAACGCGCATATATATATATATATATATATATATATATATATATATATATATATATATATATATTTACAAATTATTCAGACACCGCATACCTATTTTTATTTTATTCTCTATGCACTCTCAAGCGTTCGCGATTTATACTGTCTCTTTGTTATTATTTAATTTTAACCCCATAAACGTCTTTGGACAAAAATCATCGAGAAGTCTTTAATCCTAATGTGATACGACGAGAGGGTTAAAACACAATTCCGTTGTAGACTCTATAAACACACTTATACGACTGTCATTTTCAATGCCCTTTCACCTGATTCGGTGTCAGCCCAGAAAGATCACATGACATGTTGTGTTCTGTTCAACTATGTAGCGTTGAGTTTAAAGTTGACACCTTTGATCTACACCTTTTCAAAGGTTGCATATACATCAAACAAAGTGGTATTTATTCTTGACACTCTACCCAAATATGAAAGGGGAGAATGCTGGGTTGAAAGTGCGCTTTGCAAATTACCTGTTTTATGAATCTACAAACACACACGCACACACACACACACGCACACACACACACACACACACGCTACACACATACTCACTTACACGTCCAATACATAATATATAATATAACACTAAGCCACACATTATCCCCAATAAATCACATTCAGAACCATTAGGCCCCCGGAGCCGGAATTTATCCCGATTTTTATAGCGTGAAACGAACAATAGCAGTTGCTTGCTATCCTTTGACAGGACGCTAGTCTATCGCAAAGTACGTTCCGCCAGATGTAACAGACCAGGGGTGGGAGTGGGGGGGGGGGGGGGGGGGGGTCAGAAAAAAATTCTTGACTTCACTCGGGAAAGATTTCGGTAGCTTTGCCTGTGAAGCGAGTGCTTAACCAATGGTTATATCGGGAGACTTTCATACCATCAACAAATAATTTAGACTTTAAATTTGATTTTGCATCATTTATATCTTTCTGACATGATACCAATTAACCAGTCGATTTTTGACCAATCAAAACATGGAACTTGTGACGCACCTTCACACGTGCTCGGACAAACAAAGTTGGTTGTTTATAAACAATAAAGTTAATAAATTCGACCTTTCACTGATCGTTGCTATTGGTTTTATACCGCCAAATGGGTGACTAGTCATCATACGCTTTCTCGATCATATTATAAACGTTTAAGTTTACACATAGATTTCTGTGTTGGTTTTATTCATCAAGCGGTTGAACATTGGGGTTTTTACTGAGACACATGCCATCGATTGTAAAACCTGTGTAGTTTGCTATATTTTCCAGTCACTGCCATTGTTTACATTATGACGACTGTCAGAGAGGCGTGATTATCTAAGTGTCTCTTTAAGACAATGGGATCCATTTTTGGTGAATTTGTTTCAGATAACGTCCATACTCGATAATCATTTCGAAAATGTGGGTTTGTCATAAAATGAAATATATGGTCGTCGAAATTAGATTAAAAACAACGAAATTAAAGACTTTTTATCCTATAGATAGTATGCGCTTGGCTAAGAAGCTCATAACATTGCCATCCGGAAGTATAACGGACCAACACACAAACTCTGTGTAACCATGAACTTTTATAGTCTGGTTAATACAGTTTAGTGAGAACAACTCACAAACGCGGATGGCAAAAACAATAACAAATGCCCGAGTGACGTCATCTTCGAACTATCTATATATATATATATATATATATATATATATATATATATATTATATATATATATATATATATATTTAAAGACTACAGTTTTCAAAACCTTTTAAAGATGATGGTTATATGTAACCTGCCTCAGGTGTCGTTTGCCCGTTTGATTCATAATTCTCATGTCTTCATTTAGAATAATCAATGAGGAGTATCATTATTTTATATTATCAGGATAGATTTTATCAGGAGTTTCTTGAACACTCTTTGAAGTTGTGTAATCTGATTGTTTAAAAAGTTTGTTTTAACAAGAAAGAAAAA
>NC_088363.1:72586991-72629491 GCF_034508935.2 Berghia stephanieae
ATATTATATTTGTTATTTTGAATGTATAATGCAAACATTTGAGTGTATTCCTCTTTGTTGGATTTTGTGCTTTTGTCCGGATGAGACTTATAGGTGATCTCAAACTACATAAGTACATTGGTGGTATACGTGTTCGGATCAATAATGAATTTAACTTGGCACTATATCTTACCATTTTCATCCGATTTTATGTCAAAATACCGTGCATCGACTCTGTTCTTCAAAGGGAAATCTGGAATACCCTTTTGCCTTTGTTGATATGGATTTTTTAAAAATCAAGTGATGTCATGGTCTAATTGAGTCCTTAAGAGCTATCTCGACTACATTCATAAACCAAAGATGTGGAAATTATGGCGACCAGAATTTACTAGTTACTTTTAAAAATAAAGAACAAATGACGAATTGATTTCAGATGATGAGAATATAGAAAGATGAAGTTTAATGAGATGAATGTTCTTATAAATAAGTAATGATCACAGAGTTACAAATGATACGATGACAATATTACAAAACTTCTGGATCTTGAGGATAAAGGTGTGTCGACTAGTGAGGTCCTACTCCCAGGCAGAGGATATTTTTTATGACGCCCGGTTCCGACACTCCTGACAGTGGCTGGCAAAGGTAAACGGTCAAGTTCCCGGCGTCTTGATATTAGAATCAAATACTGAAGTTTGACCAACTTCCAATAGCAAGATAAAAATCTTTAAAATATAAATTATACGAGGAGTGGACTGGTCTGGTCGTCAGGGCACTAATTTGAAATGAAGTCAAAGAGAAGGCTATTAAAGGAGTAGTAATCTAATATTAGAAGGCAAAGTTTTTCCAAGCCTACTAAAATATAATATAGCTGGAGTGAGATGAACTCCGTTCTTACTAAAATAAAACTTTAATAAAATAAATGTGAATCATCGTTAATGTGACAACTGACTTTACCCCTGAATATTGGGAAAGTCTGTTATTGTTTGAAAAAAAAATGACACCGCGATACACCCTCCCCAATTAAAAAAAAAAACGGAAAAGAAAAGGAAAAAAAATCAAAATAAGAATGTATCGAATGTTCATATGTCACGGTTTCCATTTTTAATTTTTATTTGTTATTAACCATAAGCCAAATATAAACACAGCCTGATGACAAAAGAAACTTTTTGACAGAAACCGCCAATCCATTTTTTTCCAGCTAAAACATAATCGCCGACGAATTTTTGAATTTAAAAAAAAATGGAATAGGGAGACATTTTTTGAGGGGCCGTGGAGGGAGGGAGGGGGTGGGGGGAGGTTAATGAAAATCAAGACTCTTCCCCCATGTGTGCGCTCCCAAGGTTGCACTTCGAATAGGAAGTCATTGGCATTTCAAATACATCTGTATGGAATCTGTAATATTTGTACTCCACATTTCATTTGATTTAATATCGCAAGATCATTGTTGTTCGAAAACTATATTTGGTACATACTGGTATCTATAACCCCCTCCCCCCTCCTTTTATTAAAAAATAATCACACCGTTGTCTTTTAATCATATAGTTTCATAAGTATTTTTCTTCGCTTTAAAAATTACTAACTACATATAATTGGCTGAGAGGTGTGTAATTATTGACGAGAAACTTGAAAATTCCCATTTTCCAGCTTTTTCAAACTCTGAAAAAACACTCTTGTTTGTTTTGGCCAGAAAACCATTAACTCACATATCTTTAGATAAAAGTCACCCTCACTTTACCGATGGTTACAAACCGGAGACTTCTGGAAGCTTCGAATCTGAAATGTGTTGGCAAATCGGAAACATCTCAATCTATTGATATATTGGGTAAACGTGTTCTGGTCACCAAAAGAATGAAAATATGTTTCGTCAAAGTACAGACTGTACATCGACCCGTCTGTCTGATCCAACTTCCTTCCAGCCTCTTCGCATTTGTCCTACTCCTTTGTCCAAACAAATCAGCTTAAAAATTAAAACCCAAAAGCAAAGTCGTGAGTGTTGATTATTTCAAGACCTATAAGTATAGGTAAAGCCCCCCCCCCCCCCCCCCCCCCCCCCCTCCACTCCCCCCCCCCCAACCCACTTCCATTCCCTTCCCGGTCATTCCCCACCCTCTATTCTCAGTAAATCGATTTGACTGCTATCTATATCTGTCACTCTGTCTTCTACATAGGACCTACTTGCCCAATCGTGAATAGGCAGCTTGAGTTGCATTCTCATTGTTTTTATTTGTCTTGAGTTCAAATCCGGTGTATACAGAGGCTTTGAATTAAATCTAGAAGATTCAGGCCTGAGTTATTATAACGTACTTTTAAGGAATATAAAGCAGAACGGATGAGTTGCTGGATTAATAACATATAATATAGTAATTGGAACTCAATTGGAACACTTGGGTTATTGCTCTATTGTCATTGATTACCAATGCCCAGCTATTTTTGTTGTTGTAAATAACATGTGTCTGTCATCGTAGAGAAAGAAACCATAAAAACTTATTGGCACACTGAAATCTAATCAAAAGATGAGGTGTAAGAAATGGATCAATCAAGACACTTTTGTTTTATTTCAAAATAACTTAAACCGATCAATACGCACACAATGTGACTAGGGAGAAACGGCAACGAAGAGCTTTCCAGAAAACAAGTTACAGTTTCTTTTATAACGATCTATGTGTTCACTGTTGTGTTAGGAAAAAATAACAAAATACTTCAAAGCAAATTGAACTTCTTTTTCATATAAAGAGATTAACTCAAAAACATTAATCTGGGAGCTAAGCATGCGTTAGAAACAAGGTTTAAAATCACTCTTCAAATTTATGTCATAAAAAAAAGCGAAACTAAAAAAAAATAACAAACCCCGAAAAGCAACGACAAAATAAAAAAACAAAAACAAATCAGAACAAAACAAAACAAAAAAAAAGCCAAAAAGAAAAATAAAACAACCAAATTCTCTATTTCCCACGGTTTAGAGTTACAAACTTTTGGGCTTATGCAGAAAATCCAGCTACTCTTATCATGATCATGAAAAGCAACAACAGTTTACTCACTTATTAAATTCCTCTCTTTAGACTTGGCCAACTATCACCGCTGAGGAAACAGTGACAGCAGCTTTGTAATCAGCCAAAACAATGATTAACAAATTAACTGCCATACTCTGAAAAGACACGTATTAATAAATTTGGCCAGAAAATTGGCCTTCAAATATCGATTGATTTAAAATAAACCTCATCTTGGCAAAAACGCTAAGATCTGGGACCTCGCGCGATTTTTTGCCAAATAACGAAAATGTGTAGCCAATATGTGACACTATATCTTTTGTATTTAATTCCCCTATCTCCCTTTCCATTAATGACAGTTACAAGAAAAACAAGAGAAATGAAAACGAGGCGATACTAGTTAGAATTAAAGCTACATTTCTATAGGTTCTTTACCCCTTCATTTAGTGAATCCTTTGAAACCACCACTTAATAGTAAGCATTATTTACTATGGTCTTCTTTTCTTCACCACAGTTCGTCTATAATTACTTCCAATAAGTATCGTTAAATTGCTGTTTACTGAAATAGTAACAATGGTTATGGAGAGAGTTATACAAGAGTTTTGATAATGTTGTTGTTGTGGATGATGATGACGATGATGACGACGATGACAACACTGATGAGAGATATGAGAAGTGTGGTGAGGAAAAGCAAGAGGGGGTGGAGAAAAACGAAGAGAGCGTAGAGGAGATTGAGGAGATGATGATGGCATGTCGGAGGTGAAGATAATGAACGATTAACCACAACCACTACTACTACTACTACTACTACTACTACTACTACTACTACTACTACTACTACTACTACTACTACTACTACTACTACTACTACTACTACTACTACTACTACTACTACTACTACTACTACTACTACTACTACTATTACTACTACTACTACTACTACTACTACTACTACTACTACTACTACTACTACTACTACTACTATTACTACTAATGTGATGCTACAACTAATAGAACTTCCTGTGACCTGCAACCTGCAACCATTTGTTTTTACCATAAAACTCATTTCACTATATTTTTATAGTCTCCTATTGTCTTCTCCAGCTTCTTATTGATTTTCAATAGCCACCCCTCCCCCGCTACCGCCCTTTTTACCCACCTACTTCTCTTCCTTTCTATTTTTGTGATTCCTTGTTATAATTTTTTACCATTCATTGGTAACCACCACCAACACCTCTCTCTCTCTCTCTCTCTCTCTCTCTCTCTCTCTCTCTCTCTCTCTCTGTGTGTCTTTCTTTCTTTCTCTCCCCGCCCCCCCTCTCTCTCTCTCTCTCTCTCTCTCTCTCTCTCTCTGTCTTTCTTTCTCTTCCCGCCCCCTCTCTCTCTTTCTCTCTCTCTCTCTCTCTCTCTCTCTCTCTCTCTCCCTCTCTCTCTCTCCACCCGTCACCGCTCTTCCTCTAGTGCATAACTTGTAATTCTATACAGGCTGTCATAGTCTGTCATATTTCATTCCTGATCCTGGAACAATCTGTATCAACCATTACCATCCATACAGTCACGTCTTGATTATGCGAACATCTCTATCCTCAGTATTTTGCCCTGATTATCGAGACATTGATAATAAATAATTTAAATACAAGACAAGTCCCGTTTCATCTTATTATGTCTGATCACCCAAATTATTTAAGTTTCGCCGTTTTCATGGAAATAGTATAAAAACAACAAAAATTATGTTCTCAACTATTACATTATTCGACCAAGACGTTTCATCTCATCTACTGTTCGGTTTCAGGGGATCGCATAATGGAGATGTGACTGTAGTTAGACTGCGATTAGAAATATTCTATGTTTTGAAAGCGTCGTTTTGACAATGGAGCAGGAGATAACATTTTGATTTGATTTACTCTGAGGTTGGGGTGAACGACCTTGCAGAGATATTATGAGCATAATGATATGACTTACTTCTTGACTTAGATGCCTTTCGCGTCTCGACCGAAAGATCGGGTCGCCTTGGCTGTTTCCAGTATTTCCTGTGTGAGGTGTCTCCAATATTGCCGGTCCTCTGCTAGGGTTCTCAGATTTTCAAGGTCCCCTGCCGTTATGAGACTAATGCTTTGTCCAAGTGTTGTGAGGTTTTTGTTTAGGATCACGGGGAGTGTTGTGATCGGTCTTCCTCTGAAAAGGTTCCCGTGTTTTTGGAAGTATCCCGACATGGCTTGGTTTGCTGGTATGTTTTTGTCCCTGCGTAGTATGTGACCGAAAAGTTGCCATCGTTGTTGTAAAATGTCAAGGGAGATTGGTCTTTCTTTTGTGATCTTATAGAGTGATTCATTTGAGATCTTTTTGGGGTATTTGATGTCCAGTACCCTTCTTAGCTGTGTGCGATGGAAGGCATCCAGATGTTCTTCTTCGGATTTTGTCAACGCCCAAGTGCCGCAGTTATACAGAAGTACCGGTTTTACAAGAGCATGGTACAGTTTCAGTTTGGTTTTTCTCTTTATTTTGTCACCTCTAATCCATACATTGGTGAGTTTACTGAGTGCGGCGTTTGATAGCTGTTTTCTTCTTTGTACATCCTCGGTGTCTCCAATTAGTGAGCCGACTTTCTTTGTTCTTTTCCATTCCTCTTTGTTCCTCGATATTGTTGTAAATTCGGTTTTATTGGCATTGACTTGGAGGTTATATTTCATGAGGGTATTTTGTATGATGTCTATATTTGCTGGTGTTGATCCAATAAAATCGACATCATCTGCATAGGCGATTTCTCTAGGGATTGCATTCTCAATATGAGTCGTTGGTTTTGGAATGACTTTTCGAACTTCTTTCAGAGCGTGTTCTAAGTATATTGTGAACAGAATCGGGCTCAGACTATCTCCTTGGGGGGTCCCGATGTTACTTTCGAACTGCGTCTGTTTTGTGGCCCCGTATATCCTTGGTTGTATCTTTGTGTTGCTGAGGAGAAATCGGATTATTCGGAGCTCGTCTTCGTCTACTATTTCTGTTAATATCTCCAAAAGTTTTCCTCTGTCGATCGTATCAAAGGCTGCGGACATATCGATTCCGGATATTGTTATGGATATGTTTTCTTTGAGTGCCTTTGCTGCCAACCATTTATGTGTCCATACAACGTCCGATGTGCTTCGGTCTTGGCGAAACCCGCTTTGGCTATGTGATAGATAATTTTCTATTTTCGGTCTAATTCTGTTGAGGACAATAGTTGACAGTGTTTTTCTTATGGTATTCAGTAATGTTATTGGGCGCAGGTTGTTTACGGGTCCTTTCGTTTTTCCTGGTTTTTGTATTGTAATTAGGACACCGCTGTTTATGTCCAGTCTTTGTGTGTTGAGAATGTTTTGTTCATTATGTTTGCAATGCTCAGATCCAGGGAGAGGGTACCGCATTTCAGCAATTCAGCGGGAATTTCATCTTCGCCTGGGGATCTGTTATTGTTTAGGCACTTTATGCTATTTCTAACTTCAGTTGTTGTGATGCGGTTGTTTAGGTCTCTAGGGTTTCCTGAGAAGGGCGATATTTGTGAGACTTGTTTGTGAAATTTCTGCTGGAAGTGGTCAGTTACAATGTCAAGGATATCGTTGGGATTTGTTGTCTGTTTGCCAAATTTATCCTGTAGTTTTGGGTTCTCGAATGGTTTTCGGTTCAGAGATTTCGTCGCTTTGAACATAGACGATGCGTTATTTTTGGACTTTTCTATGTCTTCCACTTTTTTGTCTAATTCCTCGTTTCTGTGTTTTATTGTAAGTGATCGAATTGAATGCAGTATTTTGTTTCGTTCCGTTTTCAGGTTTATTATTTCTTCCGAGTCTTTCGTGTTTTGTATCCTGATCCTAAGTTCTTTTTGTTGCCGCGATAGATCGTTAATAGCGATGTTAGGCGTTCGATTTGGTTTGTTCTTAGTTGTATTAATAGAGCCTGCACTTTCTTCCCCCGCATATTTCATTGCCGCTTGCGTCTCTTTCCATTCATTGTTTGGATTACTGTTTTGCTTTATTTTCCATAGACTTGAGTTAAGTTCATATTGGTAATGAATGCGACATTCTCGCTCATTTACTATTTTTGCCGTGTTTATTTTGACTGCCGTTTTACCTTTCTGTCTTCGTTGTCTGTACACATTTATGTTGAAATTCGTTTTTACAAGTTTGTGATCGGATGTTAGCAGTGTACCACCGTATGATCGCGAGTTGGTTGAGTAGTGTTTATGGCGGTGTCGACATATGATATAGTCTATTTGGTTGTGTATTGTTATCATTTTGTCTTGGGTTTGGTCTTTCCTTTGTCCTACCCATGTTGTCTGGTGTCTTGATGGGTGGTTGAAAGCACTGTTTGTTATGAAAAGTTTTCTCTGTTCACAGAACTGGACTAATTTTTCTCCGTTATCGTTACGTTTTCCTTTTGAGTATGATCCTAAACATAGTGTGTCACTGTCGAGACGTTTTCCTACTTTGGCATTAAAATCTCCAGCAATTATTAATATTGATTTGTTTCCTATTTTGTTCAGTGTATCGTCTAGGTCTTTGTAAAATTTATCAGTTTCCTCTGGGTATTGTTTTGCGCGTTGACTTGTTGGTGCGTAAACATTTACGATTGAGATAGTGAACGTCTTCTTACCGTGATCGTCTTTGTTATCGTTATTCTGGTTCCTTGAATTGATCTTACACTTAAGCTCAAGAACACATATTCTGTCCGAAACATTCCATTCGTCACTAGTCAAATCCCTGCAGTTTTTATTTATGAGAAATCCACATCCATAGTGAGGTGAACTGGAAGCAAAGCACAGCAGTCTGTGACCATTTATTGTTTGGTCGACGCCATCTTGGATCTTCGTCTCTTGTAAACACAACACATCGATTTTATAACTTTCTAAATCTTGACACAGTTGTTCCTTTCGAATGTTACTTTTAATAGATCTTAAGTTAAAAGTTCCAATATTAAGATTAGTCCACATCAGGTAAAAATTAAAGATTCCACACAGTGAATAAATGGAAACATAAGACTATCCACTGAGCCGAAGCTCAATGTCAACAGGTGTCAGCCATGTTGTCCGGAATATATATATATGACCCACCATCTCGAGCCGGTATCATGCCGGATTGAATCAGATGCTGAAAACGGTATAGTCTAAAATAGTAACCCATACTGATGTTGTGCGAAAAGGTAAAATGCTGGTATATTCTATCCGCCAGATGAATTGTACTAACACACACAACTGTTAACGTTTATAGTCTGTTAGGGGGAACTTAAGTGAGAACTAATCACCCAGCTGGCGGTTTAAAAACAATAACAAAGAGCTGAGTGACATCAACTTTATTTGTTCTATATCTATATATTAAATATGAATATGATGCATAGTATGAAGAAAGAGGGTTTATTTAACTACTTCGTGATTCATTATTTTGTTTCATATTTCATATTGTTTCATAGTTCCTATTGATTAAGCGACACATTTCGTCATTTATTCCTGAGATTGTGATGGAATTGGTGGTGATGATAAGTGTTGGAGAAATAATTATGGCGACAATGATACGGATGATGATAAAATTAATGGCCATTATGATGATATTCATGATAATGAATGGTAATACGATTATCACATTGTATTGCCAAGGGGAATAAATCAACAAAAAACCCCCAAAAAAACTCACATTATTGATCATCTGCATTCCTTCCCTTGTACTTTTATACTATAAGACCCAAACATCCGGTTTTATCTGATATAATATGTTTTGCTGTCATCCTTTGGTCTACACAAAATAATGATCGGCTAAAAGTACTCATCGGATCTTTCAAAGGTATATATATATATAAGGCGTAAGTTATAGTTATATACGCCTGAGTGAAAGACCGCCTAACCTCTGAAAGAGGTCGGCCACATGACAAAAGAACAAATGTTGGAGTTTTTTCCCTGAGAGAAAATCGGTATTATCTATCTTTATCTTTTCAGATATGATTTTATTTCATTTTAATATTATTCCTACATTTTCTGCCTGTTCTGACAATGTTATAGGCGCTTATTTTGTAACAATCTGAGTCGACGTATACTTATTTGCTGGTCCGATAATTCAATTGTTATGGGCTTATTGTTGTAATGGAAATACTCTCAAACCGACGCAAACGGACGTTGTCCATTACAACAATGTTAAACAAAGCCCATAATTGCGTTCAGGTATCAGACCTGCCACTGTGTTCATCGAGATATTATGAGTGTTTCCATATTTTTCGGGGAGATCCTGTGGCAATCTTGGTGTGGGACTTGAAAGTGGTTTCAGGCTAGTACAAGGATATATCGCTGTAATATATACTTTTGATCTATGTTCGTTGCTTGATAGATAGATCTAAATCTTTTAACTTTTCTATCATCGTCCTTTTGACTGCTGCTGAAATGATACACGTTTCGCAAGTGTCTTAAAGTGTAAAGCGCCCATAAAAACAAACGTTTAAAATAATAATATTGTTTTCCGCTCTCAGTGAACTACGAAGGGGAACAACTCAAAAATATTTCTTAAAAGCTTGCATTTTTCTGATTTATCCCGCTTGGTATGACAAGTTGTATGCGAAAGAAACCGCGTTCACTGTCGTGCATAACATTGGTGTATTTTTTTTTTTTTTTTGGATCATTCAAACGTTACGGTAAGGCTGATTGTTTGTTGTACAGGGTTTCCATTTTTGTTGTTGTTATGGCATTCAGAAACTACCTGAAAAAATAATCTGTTAAGTTCAATTCAATATTCAATCCTGCTGTTTAAATCAAAACCGTCCAAAATTCATAAAGCTTAGGAATCCTTTGTGCCATTTTTTTTCTTTGCTCAAATTTTAAAATATTATTCAGTTATGCATTTTATATCTTTTCGTTGTTATTTTTCTACTTGATATAGAATAATCTAATTAAGATATCACACAAATGGGTGTTATAACCCAAGCCAATTTGGTCCTATAGTTGTCTGATGAGATTGTACATAGCCTTCTGGGATTTAATGGGCCTTGGGATAGCCAAAACTATATTCAAGCGTTGCTAAATAGAATTTAAATTTAAAAATCACACATTAAAGTCGAATAGCAAAAACACGAAAATAAAATATAAAAGAAAAAAAAAACCCTCAAACAACAACGGGCAACAACATAAAAGCAACAAAACAAACAAACATCGACAACAAAAAACAATGAGAATATCAACAAAGCTGATATATATATATATATATATATATATATATATATATATATATATATATTATATTATATATAAATATAAAATATAATTATATATATTATATATATACATATATATATATATATATATATATATTATATATATATATATATATATATATATATATATATATGGGGAGAGGGGAGGGAGGCTCTAGGAGTGACAAATTGATTGAGATTTAAAATATGTAAAATGAGCGATGGAGAAAGTACAGGCATGCTTGAGAGAGAGAGAGAGAGAGAGAGAGAGAGAGAGAGAGAGAGAGAGAGAGAGAGAGAGAGAGAGAGAGAGAGAGAGAGAGATCGATATCCTGAATGTAAATAGAGTGTTCGAGAACAGCCAAGTTATGTGAGCTTGTGAGGGGAATGGATGAGGACAGGAAGTGGATGATGGGCGTTCCGATTGTGGAGAAAGACTGGTGGTTTGGGTGTGTAATCTGTTTGATACTTCATCTCGTCTCTGGCGCTGTCTAATTTGTCTATTTCACTGGCCCCTGTTGCCCTCTTATCCTACTCCTACGTATTCATTATCTCCTTTCAATGCTGACAAGCAGACAGAAATAAAAACACAGGCAATTTGATAAAATATATCGATATCTGCTGAGTAAATAAAGATGTCGAGATCAGATAGTTGCCTTGTTATTTGTTAAGTCTTTATTAATTTAATGGCGCTTCTTCTTCCTTCTTCTTCTTCATCATCATCATCATCATCATCATCATCTTCTTCTTCTTCTTCTTCTTCTCCTCCTCCTCCTCCTCCTCCTCCTCCTCCTCCTCCTCCTCCTCCTCCTTCTTCTTCTTCTTCTTCTTCTTCTTCTTCTTCTTCTTCTTCTTCTTCTTCTTCTTCTTCTTCTTCTTCATCATCATCATCGTCATCGTCATAATATCATCATCATCATCATCGTCATCATCATCGTCGTCGTCATCGTCGTCGTCGTCGTCGTCATCATATATATATATATATATATATATATATATATATATATATATATATATATACATACAGTCCCCTCCGTATATGTTGCGATTAACCGAAGTTGAGTTTCCTGTCCACTATTACAACATTTACACAAATATGGTAAACTCAAACCAGTTGCTGTAAACATTTTTCTGAGTCCACCACAGACTGAGAAATTTGATTGGAATAAAAAATATATGGCAGCCCTGTATAGATTTTGACAAGAAAAAGCAACTTTGAGGCAAGCCGACAGCTTAAGATTGGATTCATTTTCACTTTTTTTTTCTCAACATTTGTAAGAGTCCAAGAGATTAGCCGTGATGAGAGACAATAAGCTCTCACCAAACCCGTTGGTCACAATGTACAGTTGTCAATCACAAAACAAAGGATATCATCGCTCAGTCTCTCCTCACAACTGTCATCGTCTTCCTGTTGTCTAAACTATGCTCTCATATCTAATTGTCACAGATGACCACACAAACACGTACCGCAAAGCTCTGCCCTCTTTTATCTTTAATAGATAGGTGACACACGACTATAGCACCAAAACCGGCCCCCCGTAGTTTGTTGCAATTAACAAGTGACTTTTATATAGAATTAATTCCGTTTCTTGGGAAATGTTGCGGATAACCGAAAGTTGCAATTAAACCGAGTTGCGATTATCCGGGGTGGACTGTCAGTTGTGATCTCGGGCGGCCACAACCCCCCCCCCCCACCCTCATAATAAAAAAAAAAAAAAAACAACAACAAACAAACAAAACAAAAAAACAACAACAAACAAACAAATGAAAACCCAAGAACACGCCGCTTTTGTCGGCTTGTGTCTCCAATACTTTTAATTTCTTTCAAATTCTTAACACAAATCAGACAAATCTTTATACGTAGACTGTCCACAATTTCATGAATATGAATTGAGGAACAGAAAAAATATAATGATTTTTCAAAACCGTGTTCAGAAATACAATATCAGAGAAAAATGACGCAACATTGCAGAGAGTAAAATGGCGATGATCTTAACATTTGTTGCCATTTTAAGAAAACATTAATTATGTCACCTTAAACATTATTTTCATCATAATTCTCCTCATCGTGTAAGAAATCCGTCAATATAGCACACTCACACTCATCAACAGCACCCCGCCCTCTTTAATGACACCAACGTAGTCTCTTTTTCCAACGTGAAATGTACTTCTGAATTTCCTCAATTGTTAAATCCTCCCTAACAATTCCTTCTCTCAAGGTTTCTTCTATGAATGCGGATCTTTGTCGACTATAAACCTGCTTGGTCAAAGAATTCAAAATTGCGTAATCCATTGGATTCAGGCTGGGTGATTGAGGCGGCCAGTTGTCTTTTTCTATGAAATGAATGAATACTCTTACCCTGAAGAAAAAGTTGTGTTCATTTGCTCATATGCGATGCAGCACCATCTTTTTTTTTTTTTTTTAAAAAGGAAATTAATTTCTTCCTGGATAAAGGTGTTCGCAAAAGATTTTCTTACAATAGTTTTATTTTGTTGTGTCAATGAAGTGTATTTGGGTCTTGCCATTCCATGAAATATCAGCTGAAACAATTATTTTCTTTAACAAACGATTGTTCATGCTACTGGTATTCGTGATTTTTCTGTCCCTACACTACATCGTTATGACTAATTTTATGCATTTCTAACATAAAATCCTTTTTGTCATGTTATCGCCATTTGTAGGAAACATATTGAGTAGCTTCATCGCTCTGTTTTTTGTTGTTTATTCAACACACTGTTAGGCTATCTTGATGTTCTTTCCCTCTTAAATGATTTGGAATTTAGTTCTTTTCGTAATGCATTGTGCACAGAAGTTTCCCAGGTGTTCTTTAACATATTACAACGCGCAAGTAACACAATGGATTGCGTCAGCTTTTCGATATCGAAATTTTTAGGTGGTGTTACTAGATTTTATATTATCAAAACAAAAAAAAACAAAAAAAGTCGTAAATCTAACTATTTTTATATTTTGCCATTCTATTAATAAAGAATAGTTCTAACTAATACAAATTTGAAAAAGATATCTTTTGAACTTTTTAGAAATAAATGAACAGCGGCGTGTTTTTGTTTTGTAACTGCCCGATATAAATATTATTTGTACAATAGATTAACCACCAGCGCACGTATTTCCTGTTTATCTAATGTCTCAACGATACATTTTGGTGCCGTTTCTTCGGTCATGAGATATAATAATAATAATAACAATAATAATAATAATAATAATAATAATAATAATAATAATAATAATAATAATAGTAATAATAGTAATAATAATAATAATAATAATAATAATAATAATAATAATAATAATAATAATAATAATAATAATAATAATAATAATGATGACAAACATGACTGGCTTATTTCCAATCACCGTAAGTCGCAATAAATGAGATTGATAGTTGTGGATGATATGCCCCAAAATGCAAGTAACCAAACTTGGTATCTTATACCTAGTCCAGCTACGTCTGATCGAATCGGGATTAAATCTATACTTGAATAAGTTGGAAAATGGAAGATTTCAGTTAAACCAAGACCAAGATACTGGATCTTTTTTTATTACTTATTATGGGAGTATTAATTAAGATTATCAATTGTATACTAGAGTATTCTGTATTATTTTGGAGTGATTATGATGCTGACAAATGAGTGAATCATACGGTTGATATTGCCTTCTGCCCTCAGCAGTTATACTACCTAAAGGTTGCTGTTTTATTAATTTTTTTTTTTGGTTCTAAATGGGCGCCTTTGAATGTCTTCTTTTGAAATATTCCTTCCACCTTCAACTTAATGGCCGTTTGCGATTTCATGTCTCCCACTTCTTTATGTAATGTATCGTCACAAAAGAAAGGGAAGTACACATATCCTCGTAATGACCTTAGTGTGTTTTATATTCCTTTTACAATTTATTAGACTTTTGAAGCCGTTCACTTCTATCGGAGTTCCTTATTTCAGACATTCTGGTGTTTATTTACTTCATAGCCACCAAATCAACGCGTTAGTAATTTAATACAGGGGGAAGATTTAACTTTCCAGGATTTTGAAAATCCATAACGCTTGTGTGCTCTTTCACATTACACTTCAACTTTTTTAGCTTCTGTACCGAGCTGAACGTAAGAGAGAATTGCACTCTGAAAAAAACATGTATTTATAATATTAGTCAGAAAACTCGTCCTTCAAAAATTAATCGATTAAAATGACCCTCATGTGGGAAAAATTACCCTCTCAAACTTCGCGAAGTCCCGGGTTGGAGGGGTTTTTTTCCAAGGTGAGGGTCATTTTAATCGAACGATATTTGAAGGGCGGGTTTTCTCACCAACATTTGAAATTACGTGTTTTTCCAGAGTGCGGCAGAGAAGCCATTCCAACTACGAAAACATGATTCACAGAGAAATCGAGTCGAATAAAAGAACTATGTGAGATAATTTGGAGCTTGGAAATGTAAAATTGTGAAGTATTGTTTTGTTGATTGATTGATGTTTAGGTGGTCTCCACTTAATTGACAACCAGGCGACAGGGAGCATGTTCGGTGAGTCATTGGTGACAATAACATCTTAATTCGCTTAATGTTTAAGCTTTATCATAACAATCTTTAGTAAAATACGTTTCACGCACTGGAGTCCGGTAATCAGAAAGCAAGAAAAACGGATGCTCATTTAATTTGGGAAGGGAAACACATGCGGAGTATTTTTTGGTACATTATAATGCTATGTTTCAGATGCCTTTCACCTTACCTTAATATTCTCTAAAATTGTTTAGTATACGTTTTCTTTGCTTTACAACAGCAATCATACATATTATGCTTATGATTTCATGTTTTATACAAAATTCACGTATTTATAGAATTCTACCCATTATTCCTATCTATTCAGCTGGCAAACCAAACAACCAAAGAAACAAACAAACAAAACAAACAAAAAGCCCCCCAAAATAAAACAAACTAACAAACAAAATGTAGATTTTAATTTCTTGACAAAATAATATGCCTTCATTTCATGAATTGCTTAAACCCTTTTTTGTTTTATACTTGTCCTAGGGTGTTTTTAAAAAAAATGCTATTTGAAAAGCTGTTAGCGCAAATATTGTTTTTGTTTTACAGACCTGACTTATTTTTGTTTAGCTTTACTTAAAAATTGCCTGTGCAGTCTATTCTGGCAGTATAGCGAGATTGTGTAAGAATCGATTATTTGGCTTATTGTCGTTAAATATGCACAGTGGCATGTGGAGATTAATAATTAGATTCCACCTTACAAGTCTGATTTGGGTTTGTATTTGGAACACTCGCAAAGCGAACGGTATAGTGATTTATACAAAAGCTCCAATTTATGAGAATTAACTAATAATAATAATAATAATAATAATAATAATAATAATAATAATATATTATATTATGATTATATATATGATTATATATTATATTATTATTATATTATTATTATTATTATTATTATTATTATTATTATTATTATTATTATTATTATTATTATTATTATTATTATTATTTATTATTATATTATTATTGTTATTATTATTATTATTATTATTATTATTATTATTATTATTATTATTATTATTATTATTATTATTATTAAATTTCGTCATTAGAATTGATATTGCTCGAGTCAGAGTTTCGGTTGCCCAAACACCATTTAACACTCCTTTGTTTTGCTCGGTAGTCAACTTGTTTCTGATAATTCACGCCCAGTTTTCCTTCTTATAATGGACTCCCCCACCTCTCAAATTGCCATTAAAAGCACTTTAACATTTTAAAACTCGGTCCCAAAGAACTCATCTCTTTGTTATTGTTTTTAGACAGCCAATTTTATGAATAGTTCTCACTTAATTCCATTAACCAGACTATAAAGTTTCAGGTTACACATAAGTTTTATATGTTAGTATGTTATCCGGCTGATGGATGTTGTGAGTAATTTAACTAAACGCATAGCACCAATTAAGTTTTAATTTACGCTCTAAGCGCATTGCATGATGTCAACACATCAACACTTCATAAATGACGAATGCTATTAAAAAGTTTTCCGACAGTCAACAATGTTTTACCGGCCATATTGTATTCATTTTTCATCTTAAGAAAATATTGAGACTAATGGTTTCAACTTTGCTCCTCTCACAGCGAGACTTGAACCCGAGACCTACAGGTCACAAGCCGAATATCTTACCTCTAGACCATAAAGCCGCTCAGTATTTATGGTCGATCAAATATATCTATGTGCTACCCGTATCCCCGTTAGTCAGTGACCTATACAATACTTCACTTAGTTCCTGGCCCTTCTACCCAAAGGGATAGTACGGCTATTTGGCCTTATCTGAGCACACCATCTCGCAAACATAGAACCTCAGGAAATGGCAACCCTAATGAGGAGACTCATTTACATTTTCTTCACACCCGGGCAATATGGTTTTTTTGTGTGTTCGTACCGTCGTCTCCGATCGCCTTGGTACAAAAACACCCAGGACTTGCAAAGCTGACTGCATGTTTCGCGGTCAACTAACAATCATTCAATCATTCACTCATTCATCCTCTATTCACTCAGCAAGTCACCTAGCATGTTAGAATACACAACCATATATATATATATATATATATATATATATATATATATATATATATATATATATATATATATACCTTTGTTAATTGTTAGAAACCTCTTCCGACGCTCATTACCAACTCTCTCATTCAATCTCCAACTTTATCATGCGTTCACCAACTTATTCAATTTACCTCCCGTTTCACATAATCAAACACCCATACTCACTGTCGCCCTTTCTCACAATCACTCTTTCGCCCAGTCATTCACTTTCTCAATTCCATTCATTCACTCTATCTGCTCGCTCACAAATTTACGCACTCACCACCCAACAACCTACTCACTTATTCAATATCCTATACCACTCACTTCACTTACTTGGGCTCACTCACTCACTCACTTACATAGTCTCGGACCCATTCAGTCATACACCCCATCTTCACTTTTCAATTACCCGGCACCTTTTACTGACTCACTCACCGTATCATTTATCCATTCGCTCATTCACTCACTCAATCACTCACTCAATCATCATTCTATAACTGACTCTGAACACTCATCCACTACAGTTGACTTCCTCACTCTGTCATCCTCTAACACTCCAAGTCACTAGATAATCACCTAATCAATTAAACAGTCAGTCAATAATGTTTTGCACTTGTCAGATATTTATTTTAAAACCATGTTCATATCATGTAAATCACACGACCAACTGGACATCTGTTAGTATTTGAATAATTTGTCATGTTTTTACTATCCCAATTTCTCTACCACGTCTTAATATTGACGAATAAAGTGTCGAAATCAGACGCGCCATATTGAATTTCCTATCAAACAATCAAATTAATGTGTCTGGTAGTCCTTGCATCTCCTCGTATTCTGCGAGATTATTTTGGATTCTCTCTATCAGATTCTTCCTATAATATTATGCACGCTCAGCAACAACAACAGCAACAGCAACGACGACGACGATGACGACGATAACGACAGCAGCATCAGAGACATTGCAGTTGCTTGCTTCTTGTTCCCCCCCCCCCCATTCTCCGCTCTCACTCTTCTTACTCTTGACTCGGGTGATTGTGGAGTATCTTACGCGTGTGTTTCCAAAAATGACGCCCATATTACCAAGGGTGATTTTAGTAACTATAACAGTTATGGAGCATCTTTTTTACTTTATATACGATTATTTATTATCTTTAGTTTGACTACTTTTCGTGCAGTGTATGGTAGTGGATGTAATTAATTAGCGACTGATTTTCGATTCTAAATGAAATATGTGTCATCAGTTTTGGACGTGTCTTTCCTACTCACTTCATTTCTTGTCTTTTGCCACAATGAGATTTCAAAGTTAAATGTGTTCTGATTCGGATCCGGTGATATATATTTTGTAATCACAAGCAATAATTATTTGTCTTACCCATTTTATATTCAGATCGATAAGGAAACTAGTCTTAAATTAGTGGGTTATTAATGTCAAGCATTAATTTAAATGACAATGTGCTTTACTGAGTGCTTTATTGTGCTATACTGAGTGTTTAATATAAACCACTCGCTGATATCATGAAAGGGAACAAGTGTCCATTTACGATTTCGAATTCTGTGGTTTAAAATATGATTTACATTTCATATCAGTTTATGAAAAGCTGGTACATATTTTAAGATCAGTGTTATTGGTTGTTATTTAGTGTTGCAGAATAATTCGGTTATGATACGACAATATCATATAGAAGACATTTTGCCACTACTCCTATTTTTTTTAATTTTGTTTTTGAAAATAGAATGATTCTAATGCACCTTGCCCTTTTTACATCAGTGCGTACTGTCACAACCTCTTTGCAGGTGTATGTTGCGTTTTAATCGCCCAATCCCTTGTCGAGTCGATACATTTTCCAACGTTGAACATAATGAAATCACAATAACAAGGTCCACAAAATACACTCTGAATAAAATTCTTAGAATAAAATCATCAGTTTGTAAATCACAATGTCGATTAAAGTTACACAAGTAGTCATCACAATCTAGAAACTAACTCTTACGAACTGTTAACGTATGAAAAAGATAAACAAATGAGCATGCACTTGTATAAGATATTGATTATAAAAACTGTACGAAACAAAGAGAATTAATTAATAATACAGAAAAAAACCCATCAGTATTAATTCTGTAATACATATGATTTTTGGACAAATCATCTGGTCAATTATAATGTCTATTTCATTCCTCTTATCTAGAAAACTGTCAACAATTGTATGCAATATTTCAAAATCAGGAATCGTGGTTCCAGTAAATGTTTGTAGTCAGTATTCCTTGGGCTGGGAAAAAGATATATCGGGTGAATGACGATAATAATTCTTCGAGTTTGGGTGAGAGGATGTTGGTGTTGATGGCCACACGTTGCCAACGTCATTTTACCGGTAGCTAGACTGGATCTTTCGTGAAGAATAAATTGTCACACTTCCTGCAATTTGACGAGAAGTCTTATTGTTGTCAGCAACTCTGGTTTGTCTTTCTCTATCGGTGTCTTTAGTATGGTCATCAATTGTTTTACCACAATTGGATTGAGTTGTTAAAACAATATCATTAAATTTGAGGATTGGGGCGCAACGTGAACAGTTCGGGTGGACCGGGCAACTTGTTTTACGCTTGTTTCCTCATCCGATGATGGTGAACTCAATTCATAAGATCCCAACTGGTCATCTACTGGATAAAGGGGGAAAAACTCATCCTCCATTATTAGTAATTACAATAATTTTGCCATGCTATGACCAAACCTTGTTTACAGAAGAGTAGTCTTTGGCTGTACGGAGCATTCTGGCGTTGGTTGTCGTAAAGGCTTCATATATTGATTGTCCAGAGTCTTTTAACTGGCGACGAGATTGAAGGACAGGGTCACGATCAACCCTTCTTACAAACTTGATAATTATTGCGCGAGGTTTCCCTGTCCTATGAAAGGCGTCCAAGTCATTTTCATGTATGTCCAGTTTCATTTTATTGTTAAGAAGACTCGATATTTTTTTCAGACATTGATTCTTTCATTCGTTATGGTCCTCTGCAAACAAAAAATCCAAATAGAATTCCTCCTTGAGTATATTTCATATTTGTTTAGCTCACTGTTCATTGAATTAATTTCATCCACATATCTTGCTTTCATGTTTGAGAAGATTGATAATTTCATTTTGTTTTTGAATTTACAATCGAAGGCCACTATTTTCTGCTTTCAGCTCGTCCACAAGTGACTTGAACTCCTTTAATTCACTCCGTATTGTTTCCCTAAGAACGCAGATGATTGATGTATCATTAATCTTAGGGAAAGATGAAATCTGGAGATTAGGGTCATCATCAACTCCTTCCTCACAGACCCTTAATTTTGATAATCTTTTTTTTTTATTTCCTTTTTTTCATAATTTTAAATGATGGCGTCATCATTAGAAGCGTCAATGAGTCGATGAAAAAACCCCAACCCCGATTTGAACATTGTACCGATTTATCGGTCATCGTGTCAATACTATCTATTAGTGATATGATTTGACAATAGAAACCATTGGTTTACTCACAAAATATGCTGACGAAGTGAAAAATAATGAGAGTCGATGAAGATCAAAAACATAAAGCTTCAATCTTCTTGAGAAACCAGAAGCATCAATCATTATTTTATGATAAGCCCCATTTTGTTTCTGTTATTTATTTTTATATTATACTATTATCATTACTAAGTTATTTTGAATATTTAATTATTCTGATACTTTGTTGTCTACATTGACTTCATAACAAAACAAAGCAATTTTTTGTCCATATTTTGACATGCTAAAGCATCAATTATTCTGCTTTTATCATCATAAAAATCAATCAAATGTTTTGGCTTAATCTTTTTCGACTGGACTCTTAGTGGTTTGATAATTATAAAATATCCCTGTTTACTTTTAAAGCTGATTACCACTCTCCAAGTACGATGTATAATATTTCTATCAAAGGGCTGCACGATAAGCAACCGTTGGTATATGCACAATAACTTTTAGCATAATCAGCGTCGTTTGACAACGAATGGTGGACTTCCTAAGTCTATGTCTTTCTCTAACAGTACACCTAAAAATCTTTCTGAATCCCACTGCAGTAAAGGCTTTTTCTCATTTTACCCCACATAACCCTTACTTCGCACTAAACGTGCTCAAAGCTTTTACATGGGGTCCCTAGCCAACAGCACCCCTTTAAATGTAGGAAGAAACATGACGCCTGTTACGCGATATTACAATTCTTCGGACAGAGACAACGCTGTTAACGGCTAAGTACTCATTTTACACTTCAGTACGGTGAGAGAATGTGAGTAAAGAGCCTTTTTCAAGGGACTCAACTATGCGCCGCTCAGAGCGGGACTCGAACCCCAGACAGACTGACATAACGGTAGGATTTTGAAAACATGAGTTTCAATCTTGGAGGCCATTTCATTAAATATCAAGCGAACAGTTCATGCTGTTACAAAATATGCCTCGGAGATCTAAAGGAAAGTCTTTGTCCTACCTATGCAGCCATTCATTTGTGACTCATCAAAACAAACAAAACTGACGCAGAAACCTTCAGAGATACACTTGATTCGGCGTACGTGTCGGATTTGACATGTCAGAGGAACATATTAACCTTGTCATTTTGCCGCACTCCTTGTCCATAAATGTGTCAATATTATTCTCACCGTTTCGCTATAATGATCTCATTACAGTATTACAGTGTTGTGTTATATTATGTATAATGTCATTTCTGTATGTCAGCTTTGAGCTTGCCTGTTATAGCAGTGCGTAACCTTATAGTAGCTCATCTGACCTCTAATCTGAGGTCTGAGGTTCAATTCCCAGTCGTCTGGTTGACTTTTTGGGATGATTATATTTTCTTTGTTTGTTCTGCAAATATATCATACACATTTTGTTAGGTTTTATGGAGTTGAATGATCTCTTCATTTTTCCAACGCCAAGTCTTTCCTAAATTGAAAAAAAAACAACACATTTTAAAGATTTTGGCTAGAAAACTCGTTCTTCAAGGATCAGTCGATTAATATTACCCTCATCTTGTCAAAAACTCTCAACCTTCAAGTTTGAAGTTGCAAGTTTGAGAGTTCTTGACAAGATGAGGGTCGTTTGAATCAATATTTGAAGGACGAATTTTATGGCTAAAATTTTTTAAAGTGTTTTTCCAGAATACAATAGAAATGACCCGGATGTTTTGTATTTCCCATTTCTCAATAGCGTCTGAGAACAATGAATTTAACATAAAATTGTTTTAATGAGTGTGAGAGGATAGATTATGATAAACAATATCAATAGGACGAAAGTGACAGCAATAGCTATTTAAAAGTTTATGTTACAATTATTTATGTCTGTTGTAATTATCCAAAGCATGGCAGACTTACATATTGCTGAATATTTCCATTTATGAAAAATGTATGTCTTAACTATAAATCAAGTTCAATTTCGAAGAATAATCACGAAATAGAGATATGCATGACAAAAACTGTAATATATGGGGGCCCTTAGCTCAGTGGATAGGGCTTTCCTCTACAGGCAAATGGATCAGTATCGATTGATTTCGAGTGCAGTTGATATTTTTTTTCTGCCCCTCCCCCCGTCTGCCCCTTCAGCGGAGATTGGGTAGCTTCATCAGTTAAATTCAGCAGAATTTATCTATGCCATTGTCTAGCGTCCTATCCAAAGGCGAACAAGCCTTTGCTATTATCCGTCTAACTTCACCAAAGTCCCAGGTTTTAAAGTTTTTGCCAAGATGAAGGTTATTTAAATCGATCTATATTTGAAGGACGAGTTTTTTGGCCAAAATTTTAATATGATTTTTTCAAGAGTACGGGAGATAACTTGTTAATCTGGATCGGACCTGCTTTGCTATGGTATTATCAAT
The DNA here is from genome assembly GCF_034508935.2 of Berghia stephanieae. Classification (NCBI taxonomy): domain Eukaryota; kingdom Metazoa; phylum Mollusca; class Gastropoda; order Nudibranchia; family Aeolidiidae; genus Berghia; species Berghia stephanieae. Next base: position 72,609,601 of record NC_088363.1, read on the forward strand.
AGTATCGACCATTTTACTTTTGTTGAGATTAATTTGAAGCCGAAACATGAGTCAATTCCATTTTGTTTCCATTTGAAGGTTTCTTTTCTTTAATCAGTTAACCGCCGTATTCTGGAAAGACAAGTATTTAAAATTTTGGCTAGAAAACTTATCCTTCAAATATCGATTGATTTAAACGACCCTCTTCTTGGTAAAAACTCAAACCTGGGACTTCGCGAAGTTGCAATTTACCCTATCCCCCACCCCCATCCCTTGCCGTTGGAATCATTATGCTGTATTAGTGTGGAGCCCGGGATGGCCGAAGCCAGTCGGAGTTGGATCTCCATCTGTCACCTATCAGTGCGGCCGTCCGTTGAAGGCTCCCGCGAATCGGCTCGACATCCGGTCACCGGAATTACTACTTTGCCCCTGATATGTCTCAAGCACCCCCACCAGTGCGTCAAGGCGGTGATACATTAGAGGACGTCACCAGACTCAAATCTTACTTTGATGCGTTTACTTGAAGATGAACACTTCATTCCAGATTATGCAGCGGCTGGCACGCCCATAAACTGAACGCCCTCGTCGCGGACCAGCTTCTCCTATATGAGTCGAATCCGAAGTACATGGGGGTTACGCTTGACCGCATCCTTATCTATCGGGTTCATCTCGACAGAGTTGCCCGGAAGATAAAGAAACGCAACAGTCTTCTGAGGAAGCTGGCGGGAACAACTTGGGGTGCTAATCAAACGCTTCTGTTAACGTCCACGCTGGCACTATGCTATTCCACAGCGGATTATTGCGCTCCAGTGTAGGTAGAAGCAAAATCGTTGTGCAGGTAGATGTAAAACTTCGCAAGCCCATGCATATGGTCTCGGGAACGTTGGCAATAAAGCATAGAGAATGGGGCCCGATAATGGCAGCAATCCACCCCCCCCCCCCTTTTCGATTTCCGACGGGGATTACAAACAACTGACTTATTAAGGTTACAGGTGCTAAATGGACGGTGACCCTGTTTCGAGCCGAAATAAGTCCCGGCAACTGTGGTTCGAGCCGAAATAAGTCCCGGCAACCCTGGTACGTAGCTTCCCTGACTTCGGACATAGCTGCACATCCGAGATGGAAGTCGGTTTGGACAAATTCATTCCCTCGAGGGGCCGGGACATCGACTCTTCGAAGCCGGCGGCGAAGTTGCCAGGCTTCTTCACCAGCAAGAGGAGACATTGGGTGGCAGCGAACCGACTTCGGTTGAAAGTCTACCTCACGGCACGCTCACTACATCTGTCCAACATGTACCCGTTGTGGTCAAGAGCCCGAAACCGCAGAGCAGTGTGGCGTTATGACAAAGCTTCCGGGCGTGTTCGCGACCCTACACGATTTCTGCGATGATTTTGCGTTCTTGATAGATCATCATTAAATAGTAGAAGCTTCTGCCGTTGGGATGATGGTGATATTGATTCAAAATAAATAGTTAGATAAAATAAAATAATTTTTAGTCTTGAAGGAAAGCTACAATAGGCTTTGCTATTGCCATTAATGGCAGTGAATTGCAAATAATGCATGTTATTAAGGTCACAACCCCCCCTCCCCCAAGTAAAAAAAATAATTAAAGACAAACAAACTGCGCCGCTGTTTATTTCTTTCTATTGTAAACGTTATAAGGAAATATTTTTGAAAATTATTACTACTATTAGACCTATGCTTTATTAATAGTATTACAAAATATCAAAATAATTGGATGAGCGGCTTTTGAATTATCTATATAAAATCTTGTAAAATCATCAAAAAATTTGGATATCGGCGAAACGAGGACGCAAATTATTGTGGCATTTGCGCGTAATTAATGTTTGCTAAAATGGCAACAAAAGTTAAGATCATTTCCATTTTATTCTCTGCCATGTTGAGGCATTTTTCTCTGATTTTGTAATTCTGAACACAGTTTTGAAAAATCACTGTATCTTTTTTGTTCTTCAATGTATATTCATACAATTTTGTTAGTTTACGTATAAGGATGTGTTTTTTTGTGGTTTGAATATGAAACAAATCCAATAAAGAGTCTCAGAGATGCAAGCCGACAATGAGCATCGAGTTTTTTTTGGTGACCACCTGATATATTTCGAGAATGGAATAAATATCTTATGTATTTTATAGTATAATGCAATGTCATCTCTCTCTCACTCTCTCTCTCTCTCATACTCCCTTACTCTCTCTTTCTCTCTCTCTCTCTCTCTCTCTCTTTCTCTCTCCCTCTTTCTCTCTTTCTCTATCTCGCTTGCTCGCTCTCTATGTTACTTAAAAGAGAACATCTATATTACTCAAAAGTAGTCTTACTAAAATGCCAAATCTATTTTAGAAGCCCTAGAATCTAAAAAATCAACTGGACACTCTGACGTCAAAATGGCAGATATCCGCCTTAAACCAGAATATGCGTGTGCTGGAATTGGTGGGAATTAAGACGCGAAACTTCTAGCTAGGCAAGGAACAAACGTGGATCGAATTGAAAAGCCTGCCGACCTTGAGGAAAAAAATACGAAAAGCAATTGTCAAAATGATATTTAAAGAGACGTGGAATATATCCATGACAATGCATGCAAAACTATGGTGTGAGAGAATAGGTTCTCATTGTTTGGACACTGTCGATTGGAATACCATATGTACTCAAAATTTGGCCGTGTAGGTGGCGTTCAATAGAACCAGGAAATATCATAATATGATATAAATATAATGTATGTACTCTTGCCAAAATGCCAATGAAACAGTGCCCCATGTGGTCCTGGCGCGTTGATTCATGCTGTGGATGGAAACAGATTTTGGCCTCAGATGTCACCACAAAACTCAATGGAGGACCATGGAATTCGTCTCCAACAACAGAATCCAGCTCTGATCTATTTCGGAGCAACACAAGAAGAAGAAGAGGAAGAAGAAGAGAAGACGACCACACAATCTCTCTCTCCCCACTCTCCTGATCCCATTTCTAATGATGATGTGGAAGCCGATACATTAATCACCATCGTATTTGATATGACTGGTGTCAACCCTTTTCTGGCGCATTTCGACTATAAGCTAACCTGGCATTTAATTTTACCGTTCAATCAAGCAATTAAATCGATGCGACTTGCGCTTTATAGAAGTCCATGTCGTGTCAGCATTACTTTTGTTCATGAAAACAACAGAGTAAGAACAGAAAAAAAATATGAATGACTGTCATTCTAAAGTCAATCATAGTTGAAAAGGTTGATACTTCCACATCCAATATTACTATGAGATCGTGTATAATTTTACTTGATTGAGAGTTATATTTATATCGTATTATGATATTTCCTGGTTCTATTGAACGCCACGATTTACCCCTTATTGGCAGAACTATATTGTCGTTCGAAATCGACAAATTAATTTTCTACGATTTCCATGTTCGTTTTCGTAGTCATTAGTAGGGAATTTCGATCCTGAATGTCATTGTCGCTGCCAATGTATGTCTAAAACATGACGTTGACATTTCTCCATGAGTGTATAACGTTTAATCGTTATTAATCAATTAACCTTGTCACAGGTACCTTCATTTTTTAAAAACTGAAATTTAAAAGCAATACACTTTTCAGTATTATAAAAGGATGTAACCTCCGCTTTGCTCTATGTCACAGTCATGATGCAAGGTTGTCACAATTCGACTTTCATACTTTATCAAAATCGTAAATGAATTTGGGAGTCGTATTTTATTGTTCCATCAATTAGAAAGAGAACATTTGTTCAAAGCTTTTTAGCTCAAAATTTTCATTTAAACCAAAACTGTATTTGTGGCTCGGTGGTTCAACGGTACGTAGTCCCGTCTTGTCACGAAAGTCAAGCAACGTTAAACGTGATCAGTGGTCAAGTAGGTGACAGTCATCATGAAAATCTGATTCCGACGTTGTGTCCGCGTTCAAGAATCACCCCACTCAACTCAGGTGTGAATATGTACCTGGCTCCAGACAGTAATTAAAATTATAAGAGGGTTGGGTTAGTACAAAAAGGACGCTTAAAAGCCGACTAATACTGTATGGAATGGAAATGTGGTTCCGTATGACCTGCTGGGAGAATAAACGAAACATTGTGAAGCTCAATGATCATGGTCAATCAGTGGAAATGCGATATATAAATGTTTTTAAAAAAATACTTATATATTGTGATTTATTTATTTATTTATTCGTTTATTATTTGTTGGGCTGTTGTCATATTTCTTGGTTTTGATATTTTGTTTTCTCAATCCATTTTTAGTCTTCTTAAAATACTACAACATTACATCAATAATCGACCCAATTTCTACTTACCTAACCGTCAAATATTCGTACTTCTGTCACATTTCATCGCTTCATCAAATGATACATTGTATTTTAGATGAGCTGGTACTGCTGGTGCACTGAATTTAGCAGATATGAATTGATCAAGAGGTTGACTTAAGGGGGAGTGCCGGAAAAGGGCTAAGTAAGTTGCCACGACGAGATTAGAATGCTTCCACACAGGTCGGCTATGCGCAGTTGCCGTTCATATTGTAAACTTTCAAAACTCCATAACATTTTTGTCTTGTATTAACCTCTATCGATTCTTTAGTTGATTGAATCAAGCTTGTATCCACCCGTCCATTCATCATCTGACCATATTATGCCTTCTTTTAGTTTTGTGTAATTGTTTGTAAGTCGGCGTGTCTTATTTAGCCCAATTCCTATTTTGCCGTACTTGGAAAAAAATACAATTAAAAAATTGGCCAGTATCGGTCGATTATAATGACTCTTTGGATACCCAAGTTTTAGAATATTTTTTAAAGTTAAGGACTCGTCCTTTAAAATTGATGGATTAAAATGACCCTAACTTTCCAAATACATACTCAAACCTAGGACTTCTGAAATCCCAGGTTTGAGAATGTTTTAGAACGATGAGGGCAATTTAATTGATCTACATTTGAAGGAACAAGATTAAAAACTGCTTTTTTCAGATTACGCAGTATTGTCTATCTATACTTCTACATGCTAAAAATCTTCAGGTTTTTCTCCTTCTCTGCCCTTCTTCCTCTTCCTCCTCCTCCTCCTCCTCTCAAATTATTCTGAATTCTCCTCCTCCTCCTTCTTCTCTTCCTCTTCCTCCTTTTCCTCCCCCTCCTCCTCCTCCCCCTTCTCCTCCTCCTCCTCCTCCTCCTCCTCCTCCTCCTCCTCCTCCTCCTCCTCCTCCTTCTTCTTCTTCTTCTTCTTCTTCTTCTTCCAATGTAATCAAACCTATAAAATTTGACAAAGGCGGAATATTACACTGTGACGTATGATGCTTTATCTTTCTCCTTTCATCACGATTTCCGTGATAATGATCTATGCGATGACTGAGATTAAACACTGGCCAGTATCACGAGCACTCTATTGAGTGTTAATTATGTGATGATTACTATAAAGTGAGTCAATTATTGACCCGAGGGTGAGATAAAGGTTTTGCAATGCTGTATCACCTTAAATGAGAAAATATTACTTGTCACAAGGTATGTCTTGAATTTCTTATCAACATTTAGTTTTTAAATCGAATTGTCGAATAACAGTTATTGTTTATACGCCTTTCATTTAAGCAAGACATAGAATATACCAAATATGCTGAAGTGGCCTACACGTTCTATTCGATATATATATCTTATATAGATAAAGTTGCTTAAACTGACACGAACTAAAATTTGCCCATTCCTGGTCAATGGGAAATTACTCGGGTTTTTTTTTCCGTTCACGGGTCTATTTTTATTATCCTTGATAAGTGTATAAATTTTACCCATGTTTCATATTTATGACATTAAGGTGAATTTTCAGCATTTTGTTCTGGGAAGAGTTCCTGACAGTGGGCAGGGGGGCACTTACTGTCGTCTTGCCTCCTATATGTTTTCCAGCATGCTTTCTGTATTTATTTTGGAATGAGATTACTTGGTTTTGACCCTGGTCGGATACCCTGGCAGGGAGAGAAACCGTCAAATATATAGTTAGAGTTTTGGGAGATGATACTTTTGCCTTGTAAATCATCACTCTGTTATTGTATTCGTTTTGTTTTATATATTTATATACCTATATGGTTTGTAAACATTTGAGTGTGTTCCTATTCGTGGGTGCCTGTGCTTGTGTCAGGATGAGCTATTTAGGTGATTCGAACTAATTACACTGATGGTGTGCTCTTGGAATCTACATCTGTTCCTTATTTGAAGTCATTCCCCTTTGTCTTCCTTTTTCTTTGGTACTTTAATTGCAATTCTACAAATTTTGACTATATCATTTTGTGTTGCAAGCGCGATAAAACCCTTAAGAAAGAAAAAACATCAGCATTTTGTTCACTGCGATATAATACTGATTCGAGGCGTTGGGGCATATGTTTGAAATGATTGGGGTTTTTTTCTTGGTCTATTTTTCTAGATTTTATATGGTACTGTGTCCTGCTGCTTTCTAATGTTTTATATAAAGTCTTTAAACCACGATACGGGTCATGTTAGGTGGCCTTTGTAAAGAATAAGCTATTCGAATTGTGTTCCATTTTTATTAATTGTGATGTAGGTTTTTGCAGTCAAATCCAGTACAGACACTATGACCCGCACTGTAATTGGATTTCTCTGAAAGACGGTTTTCTTATTATCTGTTCCAACCATCCGCTTTCAGACGATTCTCGTGTTGGCATTTCTCTGGAATAGAAAAAATGGTTTGTCAGTTAAGTTAATTTAATTTACTAAAGACAAACAATAAACGAACAAACAATTACACACAAAAAAAAAAACCACAAACACACACACACACAACCAAAAAAAGAGTATACACGGAAAATAGTTTAATTTTTGCTACTCGGAGAATTAGACTCTATAGTTGTAATATCACTAAGATTTTGTTAAGAATAATAAGACTAAAACTGTGACCTACATTTTAAATATTATTTTAAAAGATTTAAAAGTTGAATTGTTGTGTATGCTGCAGTTTCAGACAATGGTATGGTTCAAGAAAAAATTCCATCTAAAATGGGGTTTCACTGAATAAATTATATTTTAGATATTGGATGCTTTTAGAATATGGCATATCAAAATGTTATATGTTTTTAGACAATGATATACAATTTAATTTATTCTAAATAACTAGTGAAAACTGGTCGTACAGATTGAAAATCTACACTGTTAAATTTGTGCAGTGGTTTTATAACTTAGGAGATGCAAAACTTCCGTAACTGCACCTTTATCTTGAAATTGGTTATGTTCAGACACCCAGCACTTGATGAAGTTTTCCAAACTCACAAGAATTGGGAATTTCATTCGTCCGTTTATCCTAAGACTATTTATACGATTCGTCATACAATCGTTTTTCTTGATTTCTTGGATTAAACAAAATATCCAGAGTTCTGTTAACTTTATTTAATAAAGAAGCATTCAAATAAAAATAAGAGAATTTGTAGACTCGAGTTTGTGTGTGCTTGCGTGTAACAACGGTAAAGTTATTCTTTTTATTTGGATAAACCCCATTATGGGCTCTAAGCCATCCAAAAGTGTCTCTCGCTACAATTGCTGCTGTTGCTGCCAATGTCAATCACCATCTTCTTCTACAGGGAAATGTGGTCGGTCAGTCAGACCTCAAACACGAGTGGATGACAGGTAATGCATAGTAATGTGGGAATTACCAGCAAGGGCATGAAATGAGTGTATGAAATAATATGCTTAATTAAGAAAAATATATAATCGCTGAGAAGTAAAAATAAGAGACAAACCTCCAATAATATACACAAGCTCTAGCCCGAAAACTGTCTTGTTCAGCCAAGAATACGTTTTTACTAAAAAAAAATTCTCTCTTATTTGTTTATAGGAATAGGGTTGAATATATTGATATTACTCACGCTTCATGTTATTTTTGTATTCTTCATGTTGTTCTATTTAATTAATAGAATATAATTCTAGCACTAACCGAAAATGGACTAAGGATCACTTTCATCCATCCTACACTTTAATTAAACCATCCATAACCAACAACAGGGAAGGGTAAGAGAAACCATTTCAAAACACCATCATTTGAGATGATATTACACGTCATTCAGTGTGTTTATGATCCAGGAAAAGAAAGATTGAAGTGACAGATTGTAAGAAAACGTGACACAAGGGCTATTTACGAATTTTGCCACACATTTGCTAATGGACACACATTGATGAAATAGACATTTAACAATCTTGTTATTTATGATACAAAAGGGAGTGCCGATAAATACGAACAAGGACAGGGGATTGAAAGGAGAAGTCCAAATACGGAAATTGGGAAAGGAAGGACGTGAAACGAAGATGTTTATGATACAAGACAGAAATAAAAACATTGGCAGAATTGAAAATCAATACGGCCTACTCCTACACTATACCCCCGTGTTTCTTGAATCTTAGAAGGGTTTACTCGTTCACTACATTCATCTTTTTATGGTTGGGTTACATCGCTTGGTTTTGGCGGATGCCCGTCAACTTCCGCTTGAAAGCGTACAGCGTAAAGTTTTGTTGTATTACACTCGTGGTCTACTTTAAAAACGCACTCCACATAACAATAACCATTGCTGTAAGACAGTTGAATTCATTGTGTGCCCTCTCCATAGCATTCCATGGAGTTTTTAAAAAGAAAATAACAATAAAGAAGCCATAATCAGTGTTTATCCACATTGTGTGAGTGTATGAGATTAGATTGAGCGTTAATATCTGAACACCGTGTTCTATATATTAAGTTTCAGCCATATTCAACAACAAGTCTTTATGAGACTTTATGAAAACATCAAATGACAACATCGGTCTTGATTACATTAATTAATAACAATACTCTACAACCACATACGCCTCACAAGCTTGTGCAAATAAAGACCTACATATACCCGCATACTGAAACACAAACAAGCACGTGCACGCGCACACTCACACAATTCATTCACACACATAGATTTTGCTTCAAGCAATGGTCAACTGCAAGGTCCCTTTTAAAGTAATTTCCTTCATCTGTAAAATATAAGCCAATTGAACAACGATCAACGACTTTTCACAACAAACCTTTATTTATTATTGACTTCCTCAATGGTCTGGTACATAATTTTATTGGAGGATTTCAAAGGAGTTACTGTGAATGCATACCAAGTGTCTTCGAAAGAGATTTTACAATCATGGGGACATTTTACTCCCGGATTTGCCTTTGTAATTTAAAAGCCATAGCTTCATTTCATCTTTGCCTGAAATATCATTCCGAAAAGAAAAAAAAAACCCATAGGATTCTCTCCGTTTTGATATGTGGTATATATGTGTCTTGACTAAATTTAATTTTTATTTGTTGCTTTCGTAATGGGCTCGTATGTATACTATAACTACTCACTTCTATGGTGCAATTTCTTTTCTAACTTAACATATATTGTTCGTCATAACAGGACGGGAGTTGATATCATTTGCCAATATAATCTTTTATGCTCTGTTTTTTTTTCTCTCCCGGGTTTAATGGCATTAAAACAATCTTTATGTCGCATTATCTCGGGGAAAATCGTCATGAAATGGAGTTAATTGTATCACCCCCAAATGTAGTTGAGACAAGATGACGGTGGTCAGTAACTACGAAAGTCTATTAAAATAACATTAGAACATTGCCATGGAAACTCCACATCAAGAACTTGTAACAAAGTTCGATATCCTGTTTCTTCCCAATTAATCAGAGAAGGTTTCTTATGTCAATAATCGCCAGCTGTTGAATGGCAATGTGATTCTTACTTATGAGGGACCGACATGACATATAAAAATACGGCTTTTTGGGATGGTACCGTTGGATTATCAAAGTCAGGAGAACGGATCCCATTTCCGGTAATTCTGTTTGTAAAACTGACTCTGGTATCTCCCCGTGACGAGTTACCATCATAATCAAAACTGGTAGGGCGTGATTTGTATAGAAGGCGGATAAGGGGGCAGGGTTGTCGTCAAGAAAGGCAGTATCTAAATTTTTGTCACCACGAGATTATGACTTTTCATATTTGGTAAGACTAAAATTCTTGTCGTTTAAAAAAATTAATTTTCGACTCATGTAGGTTTGATTTTATATTTGATGTCTAGGTAGCGTTAAACTATTTTGATTGAAAAGCTCTAAATAATGAATCTATTCTTCAGTTATATCTAGTATGCGCTTGTAAGTTACAAAAACTGAAAAATGTCATGTCTACGTCTTGAAAATATAAACGCATAAATTAAATTTGGAGGTTATAATACTAAATTACATATTCATTTGACCACCAATGATGGATACATTCTTCTTTCAAAAGACTAAAAAATTAAATAGTTCAGCAATCTTTGAAAACAATATTAGAAAAGTGTAAATAATGATTATTTATAGATGAAGAAGAAATGCTTCGGTGGGAAAATAACCGATATTTTGAAATGTTATGTTGACATGAAATTCAGAGACATTGATATGTTTATAGATACTTGGGGCCAGATTTTTGGACAAGCATATACATGCTCATTGCTTTCAAATATTTATAAGAATACTTTACCTTCTTTTCCACTGAACAAGCACAACCACACCCCGCACACCCTCCTACCCTCACCTTTTCCACAAATTGCTTTTCACGTTTCCCCGGTCAGAACTATGACTCGATTTTCTCTCTATGTGACATGAAAGAGTTCATCTGTTTCATTTACTATCCCACAGTCACAAGAGCCACACCTCGTCATGGTTGCCTCCCAGGGAAAATTGGACAGACAACTCTGGGCTTCCTTATGGCTGGGAAACTGGTGTTGATGCCAATGAAAAACCATATTTTATCAAGTAAGTTTCATCGTTTACCAACTGTAAGGAACCGGTTAAAATTATATATTAATGTTAAGTCTTCAGTTTCACTAATTGTATGAAATGGTGCATTAACTTTATTTGTAAAATCTGTAACTTCACAAGCTTTATGTCAATTAGGTAACAATATGTTTATTTTTCATGTCTGTATAGTTTTATTACCTGCATAAAAAGGTATCGTTTTATTCATATTTCATGTCTTTGTAATTTTCCTAACTGTTTGAAATGATGTTACGATTCATTTATTTTTCAAGTCTATATTAACGTGTAAATCAGAAATAAAAATATTCTTTCTTATATATTAAAAATAGACATTTAATGTCTATTTCTAATTTATAATGATACGTTTGGTTTTAGACCATGAAATATTGCAATGATGGTCATCTTCTTATATTAGTCATTCCCTCTTTGTTGACGTTATTGTTACTATTTTAGTCATACATCCGTTATAATATCTCACATCAAGTGACTCTCTATTTGTCATTTTGATTCTTGGTCGCCTTATCTCTCCAACAACTCAATGCTAAATTTAGGAATTAAATGTCCATTCTTGCACGAAATTTAGAACCACAAGGTTCGTGGAATCGGGAGTTTGTCCCATCCGGTTTCTGTGGTGGTATGCGGAGAGAGTAAAGATCATTTTCAAGCTTTGCGGCATACTTTTCGCATAATTTAAAAGACCCAGCTACTTAATCACTGTTGAAATAATTTAACATTTGTTCACAAAGAGAGGGAGAGCTGTTAACTTCCTCAGTATTCTTGAAGCACCACTATTCAGGCGTAGTAAGAACATTTTATCGCAGTTTCTTTGGCGTCAAACGGACAGTTAAATAAATTACTTATTACCTTTTGGTTAGAACTTGAGTTTGTCACAAAAAGCCTTTCAACAGATCTAGCAGGCACAGCTACTAATCACTGCTGGGTGTATAAACAAGTAAGAAAAAAATCTCTATTGAACCCGGGACTGATGTCACGTTTCTTTAGTTGTTAATTGAGTACCCTACCAACTTAGCTATCGGGACCGTCACTTATTAATAATAATTATTATTGTGGATGGAATTTATTGTCATATACAGATAGCATGGAAGAAACGGAGAATCACTAAAATCTGTATTTTTCAAGAATTTTTCAAGTTAAGAGTTTGCTTTTGACAAGTTTAGATAGCGAAATTAGGACGAAAATTGATATACTTTTGACATGTCATGATGACGCCGTTGCCATGGAGACAACGGGCAATTATCATGTCCATGGTGTTGGTTCGAATTTTTACGTCTCGGCACAAGACTGAATGGCTAGAGCCGACGTGCACTTATTTGTACACGTAGGCTAGAGCTCAGATGGGCGCTGGTTCGAATAAGTAATGAGGTACGTCCATAGCGTTAGAAAATTTGGTCAAGACTTCATGACTCGTGTTGCCTTAGAAAATTGCTGTTATAGCCTTCGATTCATAAATTGCTTTGAACTATTTTTTTTGTTTCAGATTCATGTGGTCTTTTAGGATTTCTGATTTTTATTTTAAGCGGGTTTATAGCGGAATATAGGGCAAGTTTTAAAGAATCGACACTTTGAAAAAAAATACCCAAAATGGTGTTTTAGGTAATTTTAAATAGCAATCCTCTATTTAAAGGTATATCAATGCATGTAGAATGAATCTCAAACGTCATTTTGGCATACTGCCATTAAACGAGTACAGTAGCATGGCAATTACACGCAAAGCGAGCAATATACTGAATTTACAATTCTGCAATGTATGGGAAAGGGACTACAAAGAGTCTCGCTTGTAAAACTTACATTGTAAAAGTCAAAATTTTGATGATACAAATATCACTTGACGCACCTTTGTATTTATTCAACAATCGATTTATACAATTTTTTCCTACTACTCGATCAGGAAAAAAATATCAGTTAATTCGCTACTGTCCTTCTCCTTTCAGCTTATTTTAATTTAATTTTTTTAAGTCATCGAGAGAATCAAGTCGCATCAAATCCAGAGTAATTGACACAATAGATCCTTTCTTTCACACTATCTCGATTTCATTAAACCTTATTTGTACTCGTAGTTGAAAGAGGAATATCTTGGTTTTCAGAAATGGCACTGGGTTTAACAGTTTCTTAATGTAAAGAGACTAATTGACCAATCTATTTCTCCATTCACTCTGGAGTCACTTTAACCACAGCTTTTTCGTCATCTATTAATAGGAAGGTCACTGACCATCGACAAATTGTATCAAACTTGTCTCAATATGTTTATTAATAACTATCTATGCCAAATTGTTTTGCAATCCATGTCCAACCATTTTTAAATCAGCGAAAGTGATACTAAGCTGCTAGAAGCTGTGGACTGGAAAAGCAATTACACAAAATTGAATAAAACAGCATAAACAAAATACCAAACGCGGAACTGTTTAGACTCAGAACCCTCCTTCAGTCAACAAACAAATAAACCCCCCCCCCCAAAAAAAAAAACAAACAAAAAAACAAAACAAAAAAAAACAAAACAAACAAACAAACCCAACCCCCCCCCCCCCCCCCCCCCAAAGAAAAAACCCCCAAAGAAATCATAAATACATTACTAAAAACAGATCGACGACAGGTAATAAAATTTACATTTTCAGATTTTGGAATCTGATTTTTTTCATAACTGTGCCAAACCGTTTTGCAACCTACGTCAAACTGTTTTTTAAAACGTTCTTGTGCACTTAGCATTTTACTTAGTTATCTTCAAAAGAAAAAATATGCATTTTTAAGTTTCTATCAGAAAAATTGATAATGATCTAATAAACGATGTACAATAGTTACGCTCTATAGGTAAAGCAAAAATCATTTTGTCTGAAACGAATAAGATATACACACGAAACAAGGAAAGTAGTAGTTTAACAAACAGGAATACTTAAGGAAGCGGATTTAGCACAGTGCAGGCACGCAAGGAAAACGTGACAGGAAATTGCAGTTTTTTCCACGGATGTCGTGACTTATTGGGGGAATATCAAAAGAAACTCTAAGAAATAGGGAAATGAAGTAATGTTAGAAATGCGGGGAACAGTTGTAAGATACAAATGTGTTTTGTTTGGTGTGTGTATATGTGTGTGTGTGTGGGGGGGGGGGTAAGTGGGGGGTGAGGGAAGGAGGGTGGATTTTAGATATTGTTTTATTAAAAAAATATAAATGAAAGTATTGATGTGTGTGTGTGTGTGTGTGTGTGTGTGTGTATGTGTATGAGTGGATGTGATTTGCAACTTCACTGTCCATTAGAGTCAATGTTCTGACTTAAAATAATACATTAATTATATTAAATATGTGCATAGTAATCATCGAAAAAAAACATATTAAGATGAGATAAAGTAAATAATTAAACGAATAAATATCACTTCAGTTGTGTTTTTGCCATGAAGAAATTGAAATATATGAACAGAAGATATAATAAAGGAACGATTTAATGTCGAAGGAGTTTGAGACAGTATACGAGAGAGAGAGAGATAGATAGAGAGAGAGAGAGAGAGAGAGAGAGAGCGAGAGAGAGAGAGAGGGTGGGGGAGAGAAAAGAGAGAGATAAAGAGAGCGAGAGAAAAGATAAAAGAGAGAGGAAAGAGATATAAAGAATGAAAGAAAGTATATATATATATATATATATATATATATATATATATATATATAGAGAGAGAGAGAGAGAGAGAGATTAAATAAGAAAGAAAGGAGAATGAAGGAGAGATAGAAAGAGAGTGAGAGAGACAGAGATTAAATAAGAAAGAAAGGGGGAATGAAGGAGAAATAAATAGAGAGAGAGATGGGGGACGGAAGGAGAGAGAGAGAGTAAGAAAGAAAGAAAGAAAGAAAGAGGGAGAGAGAGACAGAGAGAGAGAGAGAGAGAGCGTAAGAAAGAAAGGGAGTGAGAGTAAGAAAGAAAGGGAGTGAGAGTAAGAAAGAAAGGGAGTGAGAGTAAGAAAGAAAGGGAGTGAGAAAGAGAGATGTTTTGGTAAATGGCAAATTGATCCTCCAGCTTTCAACTTCATTTTCTGTGCCATCAGTTCAAGCTGTCATTTTGTTGGCTTGCGTCTCATCTTTCTGACATTCCACCTAGTCAAAAACCCCTCAGTCTATCCAATTAAGGAGCGGAATAGTCTTCCAGCCAAATTTAAAGAGTGAAATCAACTGACGATAAATCATTCGATATTGGGCCAATTTTTAGAAATTTTCTGTTTTTCATATTATTTTTAAAAAACATAAACCCTGAAATAGAGCCAGATTCTCTTCTCGTTAGATAGGGCGTCACTTTCATAGTAGATCTATAGGCTAAATTCCAAAAGATGGCAATTATTTGATTGCTTCATTGTAACAAAATTAGTGTATTGTGCTTTTTAAAAAGTTCCTTGCACAGTTTTTCAAATCTTCGTGCCTTTTTGTTTCTAAAAGCATGTGTTCAAGATGGTTTTTTTAAATTTATCCAATCAATAAGGAGCTGAAGCTTGCTTCTTAATGATGATATCATAAAAGGAATGCTCTTTATTTCTAATGATGAAAAAATTATCTAAAGTTTGTTTTATATACATTTATTATTGTGCCCTCAGGTCTTTTGAGCATGCATCTTTAAAACTTTGCAATCGTACTTTTTGTATCGGAAAACATCAAATCACAGGCGTAGTTTGCTATCTGTGAAAAAAAGTAGATCCACAGTCCAACTCTATGTCCGTTTTGATCTTTTGTGATTTTTTTGAAAATGAAATTGTATACGGACTTGACACAGGGGTTATGTTGGCCAAGTTTGACAAACTTTTCTAAATTGTTTTGAGTCTTAGTGTCAGATAGTAGGCAATTCTAACCGCTGTATTGTTACAAGGGAGAACGTGTTTGAGCCCAACAATACTATTTGTGTACTCTCAACCAATTTAAGATTTGCTAAGAATGATGGTTTAGACTTTCTTCCCCATATACTGCGAGAAGTTATAGCTATCCGTTACTAAGCGCATCCTTTAAATATCTTTCTTGCACATGCTCTGTCTTTGTTTAAGAATGATATACGTTTCTGTCGATATTTATATATACATGCTATCTGTGGCAGTACCCATTCTTGATATTGAGAGTATGTTGTTATTGTCAAGGTTTGGTCTTGTTGTAATGAAGGTTTGTTGAGGTAAGTTACCCCAATTCCGGACTATATCGTTAGCTTGAAATCTAAAAATCGAAGAAGACAATAGTTAATTCAAGTTGTCGGTATAGTTCTGTGTAATGCATCATATTATAGATCTTCTTTGATACTTTAAGACAATCTGGTCTGACCCGATCTCGGACAGCTTCCTCCCAATCCTCAACAGAGGGCTGCCAAACAACCATGCCCCAATTACGAGATAGACATCCTTGTCGTAATTTCAGATAAATTAATTACATACTCTTAGTAATGCATTATATTTTTCTCTCAATTCGGGATGCTTTTTAAAACCATTTATTGTTTGTATCTTTTAAGAAGTGGGCAATGAAACAAATTGTGCAAGAATTAAATCCCCCTCCCCTCTATTCCTTTCTCCCGCTTAAACTACGAAATACATGAAATATCATCTACATGCACTTTCAAGGATAAAACCAAATTTAGTAAGAATAATGTCGCCCATTATAAGAAGATTAGGCTGTCTGGGATTGGAGCAATGGCTGTCCCTACCGTGCCCCAATCTCGAACAAAGCAAAATAAAAAGAATTTATGAAATATAAAATGTGAATATTTGATCCTTGGAACGAAGAAGTGTCCGGAATTATGGCGTCTCCGAGATGGAGGTGGGAAGGGGGGGGGGGGTGTTCAAAATATTGCAGATTGGAAGAGATTTTATTCTATCTCAAAACTGGACTTAAGACTCTCTTTTCTCTTTCATTTTCATGGGCTCAATGAACCCAAAATTTTGGAAACGATGATAAACAAAACATATTTCCCTCTCACTTGATGATGATGACGATGATGATGATGATGATGATGGTGATGATGATGATGATGTCATTTTCAAAGCCCCGTATTACTGAACCCAATCCTAATAGTAATTTACTAACTAGTTATTTCGGAACAGATTTATCCTCCGTATTGATTATTTATTGACAAAAGCCTCGTAAAGGGAGAAGCGTCAAAGCCAGTGTAGAAAAAAAATAAAGCGCTTAAATTGAGTAGTATCTCATCCCAGCTTTGCTCACATTTCACAACATCCACATCGTGGAAAACACAATAGAGCCTCCGTGGGCAAGAGTAACAAATTGTTAATACCCGTGAAATGAAGTCAGGCTCGATATTATGAGATGCTTTGTATTCGCCAATAAATATCGCTAGGGTTTAATGACGATCTGGAATCAGTTCTATTCACATCCTGCTACAAACATGTAATCAGGGACCAAGCTGGTTAATAAACTAGATCAAAAGGAATCCCTTATCCCCTCCCCCCCCCCACCTTCTTTCACATCCCCACTATCACCTTGTGATGGTAACTTTGATCTATCACAGTTGATGTAGAATTTGCTAATTACACGGAGGATTACCGAATATTTAATGCTATATTGGATATTGGCGTACTTTGGAAAAACACGTATTCAAAAATTTCTTTGTCCTAGGTTTGGGAGTTTTTGCCAATATGACGGTCATTTAAATCGATCGATTTTTGAAGGACGAGTTTTCTGGCCAACTTTTTGAATACTGAGGAAAATGGATTTCTCATCTTGGCTCATCCAGTCTACAGTCCCAACCTAGCACCACCAGACTTCTTATTCCCTAAATTGAAGGAGTATCTCAAAGGAAACCACTGTGAAAGCGACAAAGAAGTGAAGCCCTGGCTGTCCAATCTTGGTGTAGAGAAAAAGGACGTCAGTGCGGCGTTGACGTTGACATGTCTGGTTTGGTTGTGACGGTGACTATGTCAAAATATAAAATAAGTAATCTGTAGCTGAGATTTCAAGCTTTCTTATGATGTACGAGTCTTGTTTAGCAAATTATTCCTAAAGATGAGGGAGTTATTACGCAAATTGCAAAACTTTTCAGCCCACCGTCTTAACTTCTCGACTTCTCATTTCTTGTGGTGCTTTGTGGTCAAATGATTTTGAACTCGGCTTGTAGTCGCTGTAGGCGGCACAAATTTGAATCTTTGGAAAAGCTCCTTAAGTATATTTCCTCACATTACACAGGTGTAAAATGACCAGTAACAACGTTGTTTGTCATTTCTTGCCTGCATGTTAATTGTTGCAGCTTGCATTGAACACTGTGTTAAAGTGCGGTGAGATCATTTAGTGGAATTATTCGTTCCTCTCACAATAAGTCAAGACATAAATCTCTCCCAATAATGATTTTGATTTTTACGGTACAATAATATAATGCTAAAAAATAAAGAATTCAATGAAGTGCATGGGCGAGGAGGGGGGGGGGGATAAGGGGGAGGAAAACTGCGGTGAGCTGGAGTCGACACGCTTAGCCGAGAGAGAGATATAGATAAATAGATGGATAGGTAGATAGATAGATAGATAGATAGATAGATAGATAGATGGATATATATAGAGAGAGGGAGGAAGAGAGATAGAGATAGAGATAGATAGATAGATAGATAGATAGATAGAGAGAGAGAGAGAAAGGAAGAGAGAGAGAGAGAGAGAGAGAGAGAGAGAGAGAGAGAGAGAGAGACACACAGACAGATAGATCGATAGACACAATAGACAGGTAGATAGCTAGCTAGATAGATAGATTGATAGATAGATAGATAGATAGATAGATGGATAGATAGAGAGATCGTTAGATAAATAGATAGAGAGATCGTTAGATAAATAGATAGAAGATAGATAGTAGATAGATAGATAGATAGATAGATAGATAGATAGATAGATAGATAGATAGTAGATAGATAGATAGATAGATAGATAGATAGTGATAGATAGATAGATAGATAGATAGATAGATAGATAGATGTTAGATAGATAGATAGATAGAATAGATAGAAGATAGATAGATAGTAGTAGATAGATAGATAGATAGATAGATATAGATAGTAGATAGATGATAGATAGATAGATAGATAGATAGATAGATAGATAGATGATAGTAGATAGAAGATAATAGATAGATAGATAGATGATGATAGTAAATAGATAGTAAGAAGATAGATAGAATAGATAGTAGATAGAGATAGGATAAGAGAAGATGAGATAGTAGTAGATAGATAGAGTAGATATAGATGATAGTAGATAGATAGATAGATAGATAGATAGATAGTAGATGATAATAGAAGAGTGAAGATAGAGATAGATAGATAGATAGATAGATAGATAGAAGTAGAGATAGATAGATAGAAGGATAGAATAGATAGATAGATGATAGATAGATTGATAGATAGATAGATAGATAGATAGATGGATAGATAGAGAGATCGTTAGATAAATAGATAGAGAGATCGTTAGATAAATAGATAGAGAGAGACATAAATTTGATGTCATCTGAGCCATCTACTATCACAAAGAAGAGACATAAAAATCAGTCCCTACAATGTTCGGTATGGCCATCACAATCTAGATTTGGCATTATGAAATACTCTCATGAAATTTTATTTTGATGACATGCTGAGCATAGCCGCCTTGGAGTTAATTCTCGAATCAAATGCTATATTCATCACGATTGTGGTTTGGAATGTCCAAGAAATACAGGTTTCAGTTTGATGCAAATTTAACCGTAGTCGTAAATCCTTTTCACCTCTTCTCCATTGCTATGGCTTACTGGCGAAAGCATTTTTCATCTCTTATCTCCCTGGCGGGGACCCCTGATAGTCCACTTGGTGCAACAATCACCCCACAAGAGGCGCTGGACGGAACCCTGGTTAAATGTATAATTTTATCTGTCCTCTTGTTGGCTATATCGTAATTTAAAATACGTCATTCTATAATAATGTAGTTTTCCTATTTGTATGTATTAGTTGGCGTGACTATTGATTTATAAATGATGCCAGATATAAGATATTTACATTGGATGAGGTACGAGTCTTTTTATCCGCAGTTGCATCGCTATTTTATCTGTTGGCTTGTTGGTTGTTGGTATTAATGATACGTCTGTTGTAGGCCATAATCTTGTTTTCAATATTATCGCTCCTGCACCCAAACATCCCGAA
>NC_088363.1:72634491-72636991 GCF_034508935.2 Berghia stephanieae
GACTGCCCAGGTTTTAATCCTAGTTTGGCGTCATCGGGGGAAATATAAACACACACAAATAACCCGATTAAAGGTATTAATCTATAATTAAATTTTTGAATATAACATTTTAAAGCCACGAATGTGAACAACCTAGCCAAAGAGGAAAAGGTAGAGGGAGACGTGAAGAGAAGAGCGATAAAGAAAAGACGTTTATGTGCGTGTGTGTTTCTGTGTGTGAGAGAGACACACAGAGAAGAGATACAGAGAGAGACAGAGAGAGAGAGAGAGAGAGAGAGAGAGAGAGAGAGAGAGAAAAAGAGAGAGAGAGGAAGGGATGGAGGCTGGTCGTGAAATGGGAGAGGAGGAAGGGTGGGGGGGGGGGTAGGGAGAAAGAGAAACATGTATGAATTGTATGTTTGTTTATTACTTTTTTTTTTGTTTGTTTTTTTTGTTGTTGCTAATTTTAAAATCCGATAAAGGCGTATGTTCAATTAAATTCTCAAACGAAACGAATAATCAAAACTTACTATCAAAGTACAATAAGGACAGGGTTTGCTGTTGTTTTTCTTTCTTAAACACTTAAAATGTTATGGAAATTTTTTTCCCCCGGAAAGAAGAGATAAATACGCCGTATTAAAGATCGGATTTGGAAATCAAATGTCCACTCTTGACATTTTCCTGAGATGGATTTGCCTGATACGGACTACAACACTGCCGTACTCTAGAAAAACCCATATTATTAAAAAATTTGGCCAGAAAACTCGTCCTTCAAATATCGATCGATTTAAATGACCATCATCTTGGCTAAAACTTTCAAACCAGGGTTGAGACAAATATAATGTGATTCACATATTTAGCTCCTTTTTATTGATTTTAGACAGCCATTTTAATGATGAGTTCTCACTAAGTTATATCAATCAGACTATAAACGTTCAAAGTTACATAGTTTTGTGTGTTGGTACGTTATATCCGGTTGGCGGATTTTGTGAGTATTTTACATTAACGCAGGGCATTCATATGAGTTATAACTAGTGCCGCGCTGAGGACCGGACCGAGGACCGGTCCCACGGTCTTTTAGCTGTGAACCGTGGTCCGGTCCCAAAGAGGAAGACCGCCGGCGGTCCTCACTTCTTATCACCTTTCAACGGTCTGGCGCCATACTACTTCCCCAGCGATTCGTTGCCTCGGTCCTTTGCCTATCTTCCACCAATCACCACCCATCCCACTTAATTAATCGCACCCACCCCCTTTGCCATACACTAAACGACACAGACGACCATAGAGGCAGACGACCACCTCCCTCCACTCCGCAAACCGCCCTTTCGTGTGTGAGATGGGGGGAACAGGAGGCGCACGCCTTGGACGATTCCATTATACGGGGTAAATTTCAAAATTTACTACACCATAATGATCGCAATGACAATGATCTATGATGAAGGCATGACCCCTCTTCTCTAATGGGTTATTGTTTGAAATGTATGTGACTACTAAAGATGTGTGTGTGTGTGTGTGTGTGTGTGTGTGTCTCAAACCTAGCAAGTTGCAAGTCTGATTTTTTGTTTTCTTTTGTCCATCTCTTGTCGCCACTCCTTTCTATCGCATTGTTGTCATTTAAAATAATACAATAATATTAAAATTTCGTTTGGTGTTTTAACTAATCAAATAATATGAGTTTCATTAGTTTTTTCCTTCCAAAAAAACCAGTTATAACGTCTGTATTTTTAAAAGGTCCAATAGAATATTTGGGGACCTCGATAGCTCAGTTGATAGAGCACTCTCTTTATACGCAAAGGGCCAGAGATCGATCCCGGGTGCAGTCGAGTTTTTTTCTGAATCCCTGTCTACTCAGCAGTGAATGGGTAGCTGGGTTTGTTAGATCTGGCGAAAAGTCACCATCGACCCCACTTATTACTTATTACTTATTACCGCATCCACCCCCTCTTATTATAACTTCACGTCTCTCTCTTACTCTTCAATGCTCGCTGCCCTCTCATGTGTGTGTGTGTGTGGGGGGGGGGGGGGGGGGTAGGAGTTGCGTGTGTGTATAAACGCCACGAACAACTCGATCAACGCCTTGGGTGATTCCATTATCTCCGTTAATGGGGATAAATTTCAAATTTTATTCACGCTAAATTATCGAAGTAACAATGAAGTACTGTGATCAAATAAAGAAGGCATCACCCCTCTTCTCTAATTAGGTTACAATTTGAAATGAGTGTGACTACTCCGTGTGTTTTACTCCTGTAGACCACGGTTTTCATCGTGTAGCGGTCTTTAACGGTTCAAGAATGAACGATCCCATGGTCCCAAAGGTCAAAACGGTCTCTCAGGAATGTTCAATGTCGAAAAGGACCGCCGGTCCTAGGACCGGTCCTTGCGGTTTTCATTTCCCAGGGACCGTAGGACCGTGGTCCTTAAGCTTGCCAAGGACCGCCCCGCACTAGTTATAACGCTATCTTGGCAAAATTGAAACAAAAGTGTTCTGTTGGTATATGGCAGAAACGACAACTTAATTTAG
>NC_088363.1:72639491-72664491 GCF_034508935.2 Berghia stephanieae
CTATCTACCTATCTATCAATCAATCAATCTATCTATTTATTTATCTATATATCTATCTCCCTATCTATATAAAATGTACAATATGGCCATATATATATATATATATATATATATATATATATATATATTATATATATATATATATATATCGAACGATCTATTGATCTATCTATTAATCCATTTTTCTATTTAGTGATATATTTCCCTATTCTATATACATCTCCGTCCCCTCTTTTAATCTCTATCTATCCATCCATCTGTCTGTCTATCTATATATCTATCTACCTACCCATCTATCTATCTATCTATCTATCTATCTATCTCTATCTTTCTATCTGTCCATCTATATATCTCTTCTCTTTTAATCACAGTATATTATATATTCATCTATTCATCTATTCCTTCTCTATATTTCTTCTTAATACCTCCTCCTTTTTTTCTAAACCACTTCTTTCTGTTAACCTCATGTAACGTTTATATAAAATTTCAGCTAATTCTTCAAATGTTATATAACCTGATTTTCTTTCATCATCTCATGGTTTCCCTTTATTTTTTCTTGTCTATTTAAAAAAAAAACAAAAACTTTGGCATCATTTTTATTTGATCTTGTGATATGTTTATCAATGATCATTTATTTCACTCTTTATACTACTAAACCTACAGGAGAAATACTAAATTGTAAGCATCCTTTGAAAGTGTTTGTACATTTAATGTTGTTCTACCCTTCACATCCATCGATGTCCTTCGATATACTGCTTGGCACTCGAAAGAACATTTTGGATTTCCATTATGAACTCGAAAATGGAGTCAATTGATTTTAGTTATCGGCATAGTACTAAAAATGCGCCTTTGGCATTATAATTAAATACTCAAGCGTCTATCACGATCAAGGGATCAAAGCTCAGTTATGAATTCACGATTTTTTTAATGACTATAAATATTCAAGAAATTGTGATTCGTTCAGCATAAAATATAACAATTATTATTATTAACTGTTGTCATTTAATTTGACGTCCGTCTGATTTGGGTTGCAATATTGAAGCGGACAAATATCAAATGAGGCCTCCCCCCACCTCCTCCCCTTTTAAAGAATTATCATATGAAAAATTATTTCATGATGGGCATTTTAGAACAGTCACTATATTAATCTGTCGTGCTAATCTAAAAGAGCACATATTTGGAATTTGGCCTGAAAACACGTTTCAATATCAATCGATTAAGATGACCCGCTTCTTGTCAAAAACTCTCAAACCTGGGATTTGCGAAGTCCCAGATAAAATCTTGGTTTGGAAATTTTTAATCTTTTTTTAAAATACGAAGTAGTTTGACTTTTGAAATGATTGTCATTGAGTTTCGACTCACCTTTAATCATGATTGAAGTCTTACAAGTAATGTTGTCCTTTTTTGAAGTCGCATTATAGCTGTACTATAATTTTCTGTACAGGGCCTAAGATTTTGAGTTTATCACAGTTAAATCTTGATTTCTGTATAACCTACATTATTTCTAAACTTGCCTCGTATGATATATTATTAAAGTCAGTTTAATTATATTCATAGGCTTTCGCCGATGTTTTACAACATTTGATGACAAAAATGATACATGTAAAACATGGGATACAAAATCAAAGCAGCACGATCATGATAAATGAAAAGAAACTCAGATGCGATATCTTACTATTTTTTTATACCGGAAACTATGATAAAATGGTGGTCGCACGAATGAAATTTACATCCCCAATTTTTATGTTTTTGAGATATTCTATGCAGTAGAATTATAGATTTATAAAAGATTTTCTAGACCAAAATGTTTGTTCTAATTGGGATATTATTTCTCAATTTGTTTAAAGGTTATGAAAATCAAAAAAAAATATTTATAGAGTAATAGCACATTCACTTTGATCACATTTGTGTTTTGACAATACCATTATTTAGTGTTTTCATCCATTATGTTTTGTTCTTTTGTATTTATAATGATTGATAGGTCAATTAATGCCTGATGTATCGTAGAAAATATAAAGAAATGTTCCTGCGTCATCTGAAAATGGATGTGTCCCCTGAATCACAGGAAATTCCCTTAAGTTAAATTTCATTTCTATTTCTGCAACATTCGGCAGATGGTTGATATTTTATTTCCGATTAGAATAGCATAAAAATCTAAGATAATTGATTTAACAACATCTGTTGATGTCAGTTTTATAAACAACCCAGCTCCCACAACCAACATTGTCTTTTCTTAGGGTCAGCTACTAATTGCAACTGTCGCGAGCAAACATAGCTCTGATCTATCTAATCATTATAAATTTCATCTGTTTATTTGCAAAAATCATTGATAGGCAAATTACATTTTTAATTTTAAAAAGTCAGCAGCTGTATTCCTTTTTATTTCCCCCGTTTTCATATTTTCCTCTAATGGCTTAGTAGACCTTTGGTTTGATACTCGATTTCTTACCTGTTGGTACCGGGTGTGACTCCCGGTTTAGTCAGCGCAAAGTTGGTTCATTGGAAAAAGTTCTGAACTCACATTTTTTCACCACTCTCAAGTGTAAAATGAGTATTTGGTTACAGCGTTTTCTCTGTCGATAAAAAATGGAATAGCCGTTTACAGTGGTAAATAGCTCGGCTTACGGCCCTTGTAAAGCGCTTAAAGCACATTAGCGTGTATCGCGTTATATAAAATATCACGCTTTTTATTTTTCACTCAGCTTGTATATTAGAACCGTAAACCAATTTCAGACAGAATGTTCTATTGAGATTATCGATACTGATGTGCTCTGCACGAAGCCACAGGCAATAGATTCCTGTGGGAAATGGAACGGAATTTATCTTGTCAAGTCCAGCTTTTCAAATAGGATTCAAGCCTTCTGCTGTGCCAGTAAATTACATTTAGAACGGATGACTCTCAGTCTATCACTTTCAGCCAACATCATAAATCACTTTGAAAAAAAAAATGCCATGGAAATGATGCATAAACGTGTTTTTTGAACAAGTAAATTAGCTTATTATAGATTTTTTTCAACAAATATTCGACGTGGAATAAGGAGATGATATCATGCCTGGTCATGGTACAATTTCATAGAAATTGGGCATGGTTATTGATATGATTTGAGGCTTCGGCATTTAGCGCTATAGGAGTACACTTTATTATTATTATTATTATTATTATTATTATTATTATTATTATTATTATTATTATTATTATTATTATTATTATTATTATTATGATGATTGATGGCAGTGACAGAAACTACTGACCTAATATTCTGGGTTTGTTTCTTTGGGGGGGGGGGGGGGGTTGTTTTTTGCTGAGTGTTTGTGAGGGCAAGAGAAGATCCAGCCTGGCGGATATTAAACCACTTTACCAACAGGACGGATCGAGTCCTTTATTGTGCTATGTTATTCTACAGGCAGAGTTCGATGTTATTATTATTATTATTATTATTATTATTATTATTATTATTATTATTATTATTATTATTATTATTATTATTATTATTATTATTATTGTTGTTGTTGTTGTTGTTGTTGTTGTTGTTATTATTATTATTATTATTTGAAATAGCGCCTCTATACACACATATTGCTCAGAGGTTTTTTGGTATCAGATTTTCATTCATTCGACTGCAAAATAACAACAGTCACGTCACACACACATCTTGTTCGAAGTTCACATAGAATCACGGTAAGCAGAATGAAAAATATTGGTTTTTAAATGTCGTTTGAAGACTGGTAGACTTTCACATTGTCGGGTTTTAGGTGGCAAAGAACTCCTTACGATTGGAGCCAAAAATGCAAAACCACGTTCAGCAAACTTTGTTCTTGGGATGTTTTTCTTGGGATGTTTTTCTCCATGTTATTCTAACCTGACATCAAGCCCAAGTATCTTGGTCATTACTTTCCTTTTGGTGATAACGTACGATCTGCAGTTATATGGAACAAAGTATTGATAAATTGGAGTGGGTTTTCTTCAATGTATACTTCCTATAATTCATATATCATTGTGGATATTAAAAGCTCATATTTATATGATCAGAAATCTCTTTAATTTGTTGAGATTCTACCTTTATCAGAGACCGAATCAGTCATCCTCAATTGGCGTTTCATTGAATATGTAGTGCACATCATTCATATCAATCATTGTTTGCTGTACCCTGCCTCTTTATATGTTACCCTTCGTCAAAGTCAAAGTCGTAACTATAACCAAATAATTATATCATTAGGCTCATGTAAACATAATTTACAACTTTCTAGTCTATTAAAGCAAAAAAAAAATTATTTTAGAATATGATAATTATGGCTTTAGTTGGAATGTTTACGTTAGACAATAGGAGTTTTGCACTCTTGCGTTTAAAAATAAATAAATTTTGGTTTTAAAAAAACTATTGCGCGATCATTGTCATCTTCATCATCACCTTATTAGTCATAGTAGACATATTCTTGAACTTAGTTCTTATTATCACCATCGTCATATTGTTTTTTTTTTTCTTCTTTCAATTCAACTTTTATATTATTACATCCACATTCTATGCTTTGATTTATGTTCTATTTTTGAAAAAAAACTGCCGTTGAATGTTTGAATCTTGATCTTTGGAACGCACAATGGGAATGAAGGTCCAATCCCAACACGCTTGAATTTTATGAATTCTTTTATTATTAAACAATTTTGATTTCATAACTCTTGAATGAAACGTTAAAAATAACTAATTCTAATTGGTAGTCTGTTTCGTGTCACTTAAAAGAGAGGTCTGACATTTTGACATCATGAAATTTGTGACCAATCGTCTCAAAATAGTATTATTTCATTATGAACCTAACGCTTAAAATAGAATACAGTACCTAACGTACACATCTAAGTCTACGTTAAAATGGATGCTTTTATTGGGCTGAGTCAATATTGTTTATTAAATTTGACAAACCTTAAATGTCCTAATTCAAATCATTTTGGCTTTTTTGTGCTGCTATGTGGTTTAGTAGTATGACGCCTTCGGATCGGAAGGTCCAGCTCTGAGCGGCCCATAGTTGAGTCCTTGGAAAATGGCTATTTACTCACATTGTCTCACCGTACTCAACGTTGTCTTTGTCCGAAAAAAATGTAATGTCGCTTAACAGGCGTCATGTCTCGTCCTACATGTTAAGTTTTGCTGTTTAATGACCCCTTGTAAAGCGCTTGGAGCGCGTTTAGTAGATATTGCTCTACATAAAACCTCAAGTGTTAAAGTCTTTTTTTTTAACACAATTATCTTCTCATAGTTCATTCATTCACAATAGTAGATTGGCACGATGAGCCACATAGATTTGTAACCTTGATATCAAACGCTCGATTGTTTATTGGGAGAGATAAAATATTATATGATAATGATAATAATAATAATAATAATAATAATAATAATATAATAATAATAATAATAATAATAATAATAATAATAATAATAATAATAATAATAATAATAATAATAATAATAATGTATATATTTATATATAAATAAATAAATAAAAAAATTATTTAGAGCCAATATCCACCTAATGTGTTCAATGGCGCTTTACAAGACATATGTCATATGAGAATTTAAAGAAATTAACTTTGAAATGATAAGTAAAAGTTAATCTAAAATATGCTGTCTTCCGTTTAGACTTGAAGCACTCAATAGTATGAGCGCTTTTGGTAAAGACCGAGAGAGAATTCCAGAGTGATGGTGCCACTAAGTAATTGCACGTTCTGAGAATTTAGTTTTGGACACATTTCTTTTCCTAAAGTGTTATTATATTGGTATATGATTTCATAAAGAGATGTTTTATAAATTTTAGTTCTTTTTACAAATGTTCTAACTACACTATAAAATCGTATTGCTAAGTATTCTTATTTACGAGTTTGATCATTCAAGTTGTTGCTGTGATGGGATAACACTGCTTGTTTTTATTATATCGTTAAACATTGAAGCTGCTACTTCAACGATTTAGTGTGGGCGTTGTTATTTCCCAAAGGAATTGTATTTTATCAAGGGATTTTTTCGTCTACCGATAACATCAAACGAATCTTTAACATTTCATTGTGTATTTGTTCAGATGTTCTATTCTTTGAATTTTCATGTCAGTAATGCATACATGTCTTTGATACCAATGACACTGATATTAATGATGATAATGTTGATGGTGAGATACTATTGATGATGATGATGGTGATGATGATGATGATGATGATGATGATGATGATGATGATGATGGTAATGGTGATGATGATGACGATGTTGATGATGATGATGATGATGATGATGATGATGATGATGATGATGATTTTACAAGACTATTAAACCTCAGAACACCACCTCGTTTGAGCCCTTGCTAAATTAATATCGAACTTTATACAGTCCATGCTCAACGTTCAGTTTGATGGTAAGCGATGTTGGCGTTATAGCACATTAGGAGAGGAATGGGGCGGATGTTTTGTCATCGTAAGTTTTCATTATAAATGCTAATTTGATATGCATATCTATGCAGAACATTTCCACATATCTACCATGATCAGTGCGCTTCACAGCTTCATTTATTCCCCGAGGCAGGCCATATGGAACCACAATTCAATTTCATACAGTACCAGTCGGCTATTAGGCGTCCTTTAAAAAAAACTAATACTGACAATATCAGCCCCTGCCTATAGCCAGGAACTCATTCACACTTGACTCGAGTGGGATATTGTCGAGATTTTCTATAGAATTTTCTATGATCACTGTCATTCATCCGACTACTGGCCGTGATTAATATTACTTGAAGTTTTTGTGACAAGATGAGCTACGGAGTCGCATCAATTTATTTATTTATTTATTTAATAATATCAAACTCATTCTACTCTCCAGCCACGTGGACAAGTTCACCACTAGAGAAGACCCTCGAGATGACCCAGACTACATCGAACCTCCTCAGCCCCGGGAGGTGGAGCTCATACGTGACCCCGATAAGGGGTTTGGGTTTGTGGCTGGCAGTGAAAGACCTGTTGTTGTTCGCTTTGTTACCGAAGGTAAGTCCCTTACTGGACCGTCTGACGTCTGATATATTATGTAACCCATCGCGTCAAAACGTTATTATGTCAGAACGGTGGATAGTGACAGTTGAATTCATAGTTAAATCATTGGACTTGTGCCAACTTTTTTTTTGTTTTGTTTTATTCAGAAGGAAGAGTATCGTTTCTTCAGAACGATCAGAATGTCATACCTGTTCGGCTATAATGTGGTCCACGGATAATACAGTAGTCTGTGATGTGGTCTTGTTGTATTGAAAAAACAATTGACCTTTTATATAGGGCAATATCCACTGAACGTGCTCAAAAGCGCTTTACAAGTGTCCCTGGCCAACAGCAACACTTAACATGTAGGGCATGACATGACGTCTGTAAGGCGAGGCGATATTACAATTTTTTTCGGACAGAGACAACGCGGTAAACGGCCAGGTACTCATTTTACACCTGAGTACGGTGAGAGAATGTGAGTGAAGAGTCTTTTCCAAAAACTCAACTATGCCGCGAGTGGGGCTCGAACCCAGGACCTTCCGATCCGAAAGCGAGTGTCATACCACTAAACCACATAGCCGCACTCACCAGAGGGTCCAAGCTTCGAGTCCAGCTCTGAGCGGCGCAAAGTTGAATCCGAGGAGAAGTCCACTTACTCACATTCTCTCACCGTACTCCGGTGCAAAATGGGGACCTGGCCGTTAACAGCGTTGTTTCTGTCGAAAAAAAAAAATGGAATTTCGCCTCACAGGCGCCGTGTTTTGTCTTATACCTTAAGTGTACCTGTCGGCTAGGGGCCCCTTGTAAAAAGCGCTTTGAGCAAGTTTAGTATTTCACAATATAAGTTATATTAGTTATTTCTAAAATGTTTTGGGTTGGATGGTGGTATTTTGATGTAATTTTATCCTATACCAGCTTCTGTGTTCAGCTATCGCTACTTTTTGGTTGTTTCTTTCATATATTCTGATATTTTGATAATCCCACATTTGTTCACAAATGTCATTTTTTAGGAGAAAGAAAGCATTGTTGTCATCATCGTCGTCGTCGTCGTCATCATCATCATCATCATCATCATCATCATCATCATCATCATCATCATCATCATCATCATCGTCATCATCATCATATCATCATCATCATCATCATCATCATCATCATCATCATCATCATCATCATCATCATCATCATCATC
The DNA here is from genome assembly GCF_034508935.2 of Berghia stephanieae. Taxonomy (NCBI): domain Eukaryota; kingdom Metazoa; phylum Mollusca; class Gastropoda; order Nudibranchia; family Aeolidiidae; genus Berghia; species Berghia stephanieae. The sequence continues at coordinate 72,647,681 of NC_088363.1, forward strand.
ATCATCATCATCATCATCATCATCATCATTCATCATCATCATCATCATTCATCATTCATCATCATCATCATATATCATCATCATCATCATCATCATCATCATCATCATCATCATCGTCATCATCATCATCATACCATCATCATCATCATCATCATCATCATCATCATCGTCATCGTCATCATCATCATCATAAAAAAACAAGCAATGTCAGGATTACGATATAAGCTAAAGATTGATCGAATGCACAACATATGATATCGTGGCTCTCATTCTCTAAATTACATTTCGATTAATTTCCGGTCGCTCTGTTGTCTTAAAAAAACTTGCACCTTTTTGTGGTCAAACGGCTTTATACAATAAAGGAAATTTTGGAATATGCAAAAACCTTCAGGATCCAATTACATTTGTTGTCTTTCCTTGAATTGAAAACAAGTTCTGTATTTATCAAATATGGACAACATAGCAGTATACTATGCATATCGAAATTGCTCTTCGTTCAAAATTTTCTGATTTACAACGGCACTGTATGTTGACGAGGATTGCAATTTTGGCGTTTTTAATACCAATTTCCAAAAACTTGGCGTTTGTAATGCCAAATTAAAAAAAAACAAAATTGGTGTATTAAAATGCCGTTTGGCATGAAAAATTGGGTTTGACATATTGAGATTTTTTTTGTTGGTGATGGTGGGGAGGGGGGGAAAGATCGCTTAATTTAACCTTTTTATTGAGAACTTAATACCAATTTCACGACAAGACGCTACTCGTGGCAGTGGGATAAAAAAAAATTAAAGATTTTTTTCAACTTCTATGTACACATTGTTGATTTTGGGTGTATACTTATTTAGAAATCTGATATCTCTAATTATTAGGGTCTCATTGCTATTAATCGAAAAATTCTCAAATATTCCCCCTTACAGCAATGTCAAAATAAACCCATTTTTGCATGTAGTTATTAGACCTTCAATGTAATGCCAATATATGTCAATCCAACCAAAGTACAGCTTCTTATAGTCGTTAAATTGCTTGTCGCTACAGTGTGAACCTTTGAATTTTAAAATAATAACTAATACAATCTTATGAAAAAGTGGGTTAGTCTTGTGTAAAATGGCAGTTACATTATGGATCTAATTATATTTTAAAACCTTAGGATCAATTCCCAATAACTCGTAGTTAGCGAATTCCATTTTACTCGAACGTGCCATGATATTATGCACATTTTCAAAAAGATTGTGGGAACACTGATGCAACCTGGGCTTCAATGGCTTGACGAGGTCATTATCAGATTATATACATGCAAATGCATAAGTATATTGATGGCTGATGGTTTGTATTTCCTATTAAATCCAATCTAATCCAGTCCAAGTGAATGCTTCTGAAACGCCCCCTTTATTCGCATTGTTTCCACTTCGAATTGCTTTATAGTTCAAATGAAAACGGGAATTTGGTCAAGTAAATGTCTTCTATTAGATACCTTACTTGCATTTAGAAATTGACCCGGTTTTCATCTTGTTTCTTCAAATGTTCACATTTAGAACGTAAATATTTGGATTTTTTTCTCTTGAAGCAAGTAACGAGAGATGTTCAAACAGATAATATGTAATACTTTCAAATTATTTTCTGATTTCAATATGAGCATGCTGCCCTACAGCCCGAAGGGTATAACATCATTTGTACACAGAATGATGCCAACATTTATAATACTAATTAAATTCGATATTGAAAATTGTCTCATTTTCGTTCACCTATATTTTGACTATGGAACTCTTTATTTTTGGTTTGTTTGATGTTACATTTTGTTATCAGTTAATGAAACGGAAATGATCTGGTATCAAGTCAGTAGGATAATAGCCCGAAGCTTCATATGATGACGTAATGTGTCCTAATATTTTATGAATGTATCGTGAACCGCAGATGTCATATTTTGACATTCTACATAATACGTTTGATTAAAGTTACGGACGTTCACAAATCTAAATTATTGGCGAAAGCCTAAACGTAAATAAACTTGAAACTTGAAACTATGGACGTACATTATAATATATATTTATATAGATTGGAATATAGATAGAAATATATGAAATTTCACTGGTTAAGAGAAAGATCGAAATGTGACTATAGAGAGAAACAAAATAGTTAGAATTCAATTCATGCGTCTTTTGTTGTCTTTTTTGGTCACTAATTATTGTAGATCTTTAGTTGTATAATAATAATAATAATACAAGAAGAATAATGATGACGAATAATGATTGTGACGGCCACGACGACGACGATGACGAAGATGATGATGATGATGATGATGATGATGGTGATGATGATGATGATGATGATGATGATGATGATGATGATGATGGTGATGATGATGATGATGGTGATGGTGATGATGATGATGATGATGGTGATGATGATGATGATGGTGTGATGGTGATGGTGATGATGTGATGATGATGTGATGATGATGATGATGATGATGATGATGATGATGGTGATGGTGATGATGATGATGATGGTGATGGTGATGGTGATGATGATGATGATGATGATGATGATGATGATGATGATGATGATGATGATGGTGATGATGGTGATGATGATGATGATGATGATGATGATGATGATGATGATGATGATGATGGTGATGATGATGATGATGATGGTGATGGATGATGATGATGATGATGGTGATGATGAGGTGATGATGATGATGTGATGATGATGATGATGATGATGATGATGATGATGGTGATGATGATGATGATGATGATGATGGTGATGATGGTGATGATGATGATGATGATGATGATGATGATGATGATGATGATGATGATGATGATGATGATGATTGGGATGTAAATTCAACATAACATAACATAATATAACATACAACAACATATCATATACAGGGTTGTTTATGTCAAAGTTCTGTGGGGAAAAAACCCCAGAAAGGTTCAGGTCAAACATTCCCAAATATGATCATAACTATGATCATCATTTACACATAAGCAATCAAAAATATATCAATTAATACGCATTCATGAAAATCATATTTTAAGTTATGGAGCACCCTGCCAATTGCATTTTTGAAGTGACTAATACTTTTGGAGTCTTTTGGTTATAAATTTCAAACTGTTCCATGCATTACAATAAAAGATGAATAAAACATGAGTACTGATAACCATTTGTAATAGATGTCATTTTTGTACTAAATACCATCTTTTTAGTAACACAACTTAATCTTGGATTCGCGGGTGGTTGGATGGGAGCATCACCCTTGAATCATATACCTATGATGGTCGCATGGGTGTACGATCCGATAGTGATGTCGTTTTGATTTACATTTGTACTATTTTTGTTAGATTGCTTGTTTTTTTTTTGTTTCAGCGGTCTCTCATATATAACCTCAATTGTGTTGGAAGAGACCTAAAGCAACAAAAAAAAAAAAAAAAAAAATAAAAATAACCTTGGATTCAATTCGGCATGAAATAGTTTTTTAAAAATAGATTATCACGCAATGCCAGTAATTATACAGTATATGGGAGCCAAAAAAAAAAAAAGCAGAGTGATTAAAAAAAAGAAAGTCCTCGTAAAAAAATCGTTAACCTTGCAAAGCTTCATTCCCCAGTTTCAGAGAATGGTTTTAAGATTACTTAACGTTACAAAGCGCTAGATTTGACTCTAAAGTGGGTCTTGAAATTGGGAGACGAAGCATTGACGTGGGCGTTTACATTGAAAACAGGAAGTCAAGTAGAGTTGACTTGGTTGCTAATGTTGCGCTCTCTTCCGGTGTTTTGCAATGAGAACGTTATTGCGGTTTAAAATAGATTTTGCATCACTCAAACAGTTGCCATTAATATTAAAAGAAGCATTATAAGTTCCATATCTCTACAGGCTTCAATATCTTTTTGTTATCAAAATTTTAACTATTTTATGTTTAAAGCGACGTATACATACTTGTAGAGTTGACAACCGACTCGAATTATAGGCTTGTTTTGGCAATAATCTTAATGGACAATATTTTGAGTTTGAAAGTATTTCCATTACATCAATAATCCAATATGAATGTGGGTTATGAGACCTGCAAACATGTACACGTCAGTTTCATGTTACAATTTTTCTCGCTTTTAATGCTGTTGATGGTGAATTGGGTTGATGATGATAATAATAATGATAATAATGAAGACGACGACGACGATAATGATGATGATGATGATGATGATGATGATGATGATGATGATGGTGATGATGATGATGATGATGATAAAAATACTAATAATTTGTCATCTTGATACGACATATAATATAACCCGAGTTAAAAAATATATAAAAGATAAGATATAAATATCATTTGAATATCATACGAATACTGCTCTCTCTCTATCTCTCCCTTTCGCTCCCTATCTCTCTCTCTATCTCCCTCTCTCTCTCTCTCTCCTTCTCTCTCTCTCTCTCTCTCTCTCTCTCTCTCTCTCTTTCTCTTTCTCTTAGGTGATAATTAGGGGGCACACATAAATGAAACTTTCTCGAAGAGATCACATACACCGATTTGATCCTGGCTTCAGCACAAGGCCAAGTCGCATCTCTCTAGCGAAGACATTTAAATACAAAGTCAAGCTCGAATATAATTAATCCTACTCGTAATGAACGCAAGAAATGAGGCCGTAAAATTTTGATCTGAGTGAAGATTTTCCACCAAAGAGATAAGGATGACATCAAAAAGATGAAAATTGGGGTGTAAGAAAATAAGGCCCCTATGGAGAAGTACTCGAATCCACTGAACACTACTTGAAAGGTGGCTCAAGAAATCCTCACTTATTGATCTTCTCCCCTTATGCCATGTTTATTTTTAGCCACGGCAATGATAAAATGGGTCAACACGTCTTCATTTGTTTTGATTATATTCGTTTCATTAAAATGATCAAGCTATTCAGAATCATACCAACTAAAGTTCGGCAACAGAAAAATAAATGTACAGTGAACATACGTGATAAGGAACACTTCTTTTTTTTATAGCATCACTTCATTTTATTGTAAAAATTCATTAAACCGCACACTGTTTGGTCTTGAGTAAGACGCTTTCCTAAACCCATGGAGCTGGGTGGGGTTCCTGAACTCCCATAGTGGGTAGGGAGGTACTTGTTCTGTCTTTTATCCCCCTGTATCTGTTTTCCAATAGCTTTCTGTCTTTGTCTTGGAATGAGATTACTTAGTTTTGCCCTGACCCAGGCTGGAATACTTAGCTGGGAGGGAAACAGTCGAATATATAGTTTTAGTTTTGGGAGACGATATTTTTTTCCTTTTAAATCATCTCTCTGTTATGTACTTTTATCTATTTATTTTAGCATATGATTTATAAACATTTGAGTGTGACAGTCGTCTTTCCTCGTTTTCTAATCTGGAGTGCTGACAGTATAATGACCCATCTTATTGTCGGGTTCTCCCGGCTTAGCAACATTTGTTGTTCTGTGTCATAACATTCCCTAACCAATAATATTACTGGTCTTCACAGACCTGAATAGTCATAGTCATACGACAGATGATGGTTTGATTCAAAAAGTTTAAAACCATTTGAAATTTCATTGTTTTTTTCCCCCCTTCTGACTGTACTTTTCACTTATGGTCAATCCTGGGTAAAAGAGGAAAATAAAATATCTTTAAATATTATGATAGAACAACCATTGACTTGGATATAAGTACCCGTATCCGGTTAGCTTTACCGACATACACCAACATTTGCCGAATCAGAGTAGTAAAAGAAAAACAATTTTCAAGTTATTTCTCTTGGGAAGTATGTGAATGGTAGCCATGGTCTCGAATCTCCCTATTTTCTCTCCAGTCCGTGTCGTGACGCGAAGACAACTGTCCATAATGCAGTCACTTGATTGTATCGTCACACTTAGACTTATCTTGAGACAGCTGCTCTCCGATGAAGGTTCACTCTAACTTAATAATGTTTTTCTTCTCTCTCACTCCCACTATTTTACATTTGTATTAACTTTTTTTTTCCAGATCAATGTTGTATCTAATTTTTAAAATTTCTTTTCATTTTCTCTGGGGGGGGGGGGGGGGGGGGGGGGTGGCATGGCCGTCTGACTAAGGCTTGTCATTATCATTCAAAGTGACTGTTGAGATCTTTAGATGGGATTGCTCCCCCTTGCTAGTCCTGATCTAATCTTGCTGTTTGCACCATACAGATTTGGTGGAGGGTTAGCACCACAGATTCAATTTAGCCGCACTGCTAGGGGTTCTCTTGTTAGTACCGTAGCCATCGTTATGTTATAGCCTGATACTGAAATCCAAAAGGACTGGCAGTTTGACGTCATTATTTGGTTTTTGCACCGCCTAGTGAATTGTCGTTAGTTGAGCTCAAGGAAACAAGTTATTTCATTGGTTGAACTATTGAATACAACTCACGATTTGTTTTCTTTTGTGGCAAAAGACTGGCATTTTGACGTCATTTTTTGGTCAGTATCAGGCCATAACTTTACGAAGTCCACGTTAGTCCACGGATTTCTGTTTCCTACCCATCCACTCTCTTTGCCTTTCGATGCAATAGAATAATATGTTTACTAGTGGAGCTGCGATCACGTGGTCACAAACATTGGTTAAAGTATATTATTATGATTTTCCTAGACATGGAATTGTTTTAACACGTTTTAAAATAGTAATTGATCATTTAAACCGTGTATGTGGGCATTACAGTTTTGAAAAGACCCATTTTTTTGGTTTGATATCATTTTTATTAAAAAGGGTAGAGGCGTCTACCTGGGTTTTTTTTTAAAATAGTAAAGCAAAAATTCTGACCATAATACAAACGAAACACGGTTTAGAATGGTACTCGATAATGCTCTGTTGCATTTGATTATTAGTCATTATAGTTATGTCTGAACGATATATCGAATTGAGACATTACATGTAGGAATTGACAGTAACAGCAATAATAGTAGCAGTAGTATAAATAGTAGTTTAAGTACTATTATAAGTAGTAGTATTAGTGTTAGTAGTAGTGTAGTAGTAGTAGTAGTAATAGTAGTAGTAGTAGTAGTAGTAGTAGTAGTAGTAGTAGTAGTAGTAATAGTAGCAATTGTTGTTGTACTACTAGTAGTAGTACTACCACTAGTGGTAGTGGTAGTGATATAGTAGACGTTGTAGTGGTAGTAGTAGTAGTAGTAGTAGTAGTAGTAGTAGTAGTAGTAGTAGTAGTAGTAGTAGTAGTAGTAGTAGTAGTAGTAGTAGTAGTAGTAGTAGTAGTAGTAGTAGTAGTAGTAGTAATTGTTGCTGCTGTTTTTATTGTTATGTTGTCGTCGTTGATCTTGTATGTCTAGGCTTGACTGTTTGGGATTAATTTGTTATAATAATAATAATAATAATAATAATAATATAATAATAATAATAATAATAATAATAATAATAATAATAATAATAATAATAATAATAATAATAATTATATTATTATTATTATTATTATTATTTATTATTATTATTATTATTATTATAATCATCATCATCATCATCATCATCATCATCATCATCATCATCATCTCATTCATTATTATTATTATTATTATTATTATTATTATTATTATTATTATTATTATTATTATTATTATTGCCATCACCATTATTATCAATATAATTGCAGGTGGCCCCAGCGTTGATAAGCTCATGCCAGGTGACCTCATTCTCAAGATCAACGGTGAGGAAGTAAGGCGAGCTCCAAGGGAGAAAGTGATAGAATTGGTCCGCTCTTGTAAACAGAGCATTCTCCTCACAGTGTGCCAGCCTTATTCGGACGTGAGTAGAAGGATAGTTTTCTCCTTTCTCATTTCATTTTGTAGTCTTTTTACTCTCGAATTTAATTTTAGGCCTAATATTTGATAGAGATGCTTGAAATAGAATTTGATTCTGTCTTTATTAGGACCCATTCTATAGGTTAATCAATAGTTCTATCTCCGCTATTGTATCGTAAAATCCATCAGATGTTAGGTCGTTTTCGTGCCATGATTTATGTATTTCTCTCTTAAAACGTTCAGAGCATCACATTGCATTAGACAATCATTTTGCTCAACTATCATTTTGATTGATTGATATCGTCGAGTCGGGCGAATATTTTGGTCTGAAAAGAACCTATTAAAGGTTTATAAACACTTTGAATCTATGGTTTCTCTCTGTCTTATTTTTTGTTGTTGAGTTAACCAAATTTTTCATGATAGTAGATTTAAAAGAAGGAATTTTTGTATCACTCTCGTTCCATCAACATTATCTTGTGGCTTGGAATTACTAGATATATCAATATTCTTGTTATATTTTACTTATTAATTTATCTCAATGATTTAATTATTCATAGTTCCAGTCTTAGGGCTTGCCTCCCACTGGTCTCACGACTCAATTCTAATCCTGCTAGAAACTCAACATAATATTGAGATAGGATATTATGTGTAAATACGGACTTCGATGTTATAATATTCGCTTGAGAGCATAATAGTCGTCATCCCCGCTGTCGTCATTTCACTATTACATCTCCTGTAGCTAATTCATTATTGCGGACAACGACCTCTCAAGTCCTGAATAAAATTTTCTAAAAGGTCATGTAGGTCTATAACATTTTGTGATATTATGATCTTTATCATATGATCACATTGTTTGATTCTTTACCTTACATTGGTGGAGAAGTAGGACGATGGCCGAGTGGATGGATCGGTAATGTGTTGCACTTTTCAAGAAAGACCCAGGTTTAACCATTTTTGACAAGACCGGTCGATATTTGAGGGACGAGTTTTCTGGCCAAATTCTTTTAATGAGTTTATTTTAGAGTGCGGTTGATTTGTGATCCATCGCCTAAATCTGGTTTTTCGTCGAGGGGAAATGAAATGAATTCACCAGTTAACTGTCATAAATAACAATGTGATTCTAGTAGAGGATATGGATATGATATCTAACACTCTTGTTTTTCTTTTCTTTTTTTATCTTTTTCAGTCAAGTCGGAAGTCGGCCATCTTGACAGCTGCAAAGAAAGCCAAGCTAAAGAACAACCCATCTCGTGTAAGATTTGCCGACAACATCATGGTGGATGGCACAAGTGTGGCCTCGGTGAGTCTATATGATTTGTACTTATTGATGCATTTCGTTTAGTTAGAAAACTAATAACATCCGCCGGCCGGATATAAGCTACCAACACACAAAACAATGTATAACCTTAAACGTTCATAGTCTGATTAATACTATTTAGTGAGAACTTCTCATAAAAATCTCTGGCTAAAAACAATAACAAAGACTTGAGTGACGCCAATTTCGTTCTATCTATAAACATTACCGACCTGCACTCATTTGCAGGTCTGATAAACCAAATTGTTTTGGACTCATTGTTATAATGGAATACTCTCAAACCAACATAAAATGTTATACCCTACAACAATTTTACATCAAGCATCCTGTTACCAGACCTGTAAATATGTGTACTTTGACATGAATCCATACATAAATCAATCTATATGAAGACTATCGTGACATATCCTTCTTACTCAATATTGGTGATTATATTTTGTACTTTTATCTGTTTTGTCTGGGACTTAAGCATCAAATCATTTTCAGATTTTATTTCGCACCTGTTGGTGATTATTAGTCAAAACTTTGCATTCCATAAAATATGTCTACCGTGATCACAAAAGTATTCGATTTATCACTGATTGATTTTTATTGGTAATTTCAAGATATTGACCCATATAGCATCTTGCAAAAAATTGTTCAATCCTTGTAAACTCAGAGACAAAATTTAGAAAAAACGAACAGATTCATTGTTTTGCCAAAATTGGGCCGCTTTTGATATTTTTCATATTGAAAATAAACGTAAAAAATTGGGAATCACAAACAGAAACATATGGAAATGTGTACCAAACTTGAGGCATCTGATTAATCTGGCACGGAATAAGACACCTTTCAGATTTTATGCTGATATTGTCGCAGAAAGACCGTTTCTGGTATTATTTCCTTAACTGTGTGCAGCTATGTGGTCTTGTGGTATGACACTCGCCTTCGGACTGAAGGTCCAGAGTTCGAGTCCCTCTCTGAGCGGCACATAGTTGAGTCCTTGGAAAAGGGCCTTACTCACATTCTCTCACCTGTCTCACTTATCGCTTTGAAATCCTGTTTGAAATGCTGTTGTATTATATCCACATTATTCAATTATACGTTTAGAGTAGAAAACCATTTTTGCAAACATCCAAATTGTTTAATCCCACTACAACTCATCAAGCTAATTGTAAAATACGAGAATGCGTGTCTATGACTTGAATTGAAAAGAAAAGAGTCTAGATTTTTGTTGGCTCGTCTGTAAAGGAGATCAATATTCTAGTAGTTGTTGGCAGTGACCGCTCTTATCTTATTGGGATGGATGGTATTGATCCCGGGTTACGTCTCTTTTATATTGAAATCAAAGAACCAACTAGAACATCGAGAGTCCTTTCAAAAAGATGTCTAGAAAAATATCCTTCCCCCAATCTGTCAATCACAGCTCTAACTCTCTCTCTCTCTCTCTCTCTCTCTCTCTCTCTCTCTCTCTCTCTCACTCTCGCTCTCTCTCTCTCTCTCACACACACACACACACACACACACACTCTCTCTCTCTCTCAAGCCCTCTGTCTAACTACTTATCTATCCATCTATCACTTTTTTTTTCACTCATTCATTCATTCATTCATTCTTTCTACTATTTCTTCTTCTTCTTCTTCTTCTTCTTCTTCTTCTTCTTCTTCTTCTTCTTCTTCTTCTTCTTCTTCTTTCTCTCCTCTCTCTTCCTCTCTTTCCTTCTCTCCTTCTTCCTTCTTTCCTCCTTCTCTTCTCCTCTTCCTCCCTTTCTTCTTCTTCTTCTTCTTTCTTCTTCCTTCTTCTTCTTCTCTTCTTCTCTTTCTTCTTCCTTCTTCTTCTTCTTCTTCTTCTCTTCTTTCTTTTCTTCTCTTCTTCTTCTTCTTCTTCTTCTTCTTCTTCTTCTTCTTCTTCTTTTCTCTCTTCCTTCTTCTTCTTCTTCTTCTTCTTCTTCTTCTTCTTCTTCCTTCTTCTTCTTCTTCTTCTTCTTCTTCTTCTTCTTCTTCTTCTTCTCTTCTTCTTCTTCTTCTTCTTCTTCTTCTTCTTCTTCTTCTTCTTCTTCTTCTTCTTCTTCTTCTTCTTCTTCTTCTTCTTCTTCTTCTTCTTCTTCTTCTTCTTCTTCTTCTTTCTTCTTCTTTCTTCTTTCTTCTTCTTCTTCTTCTTCTTCTTCTTTCTTCTTCTTCTTCTTCTTCTTCTCTTCTTCTTCTTCTTCTTCTTTCTTCTTCTTCTTCTTCTTCTTCTTCTTCTTCTTCTTCTTCTTCTTCTTCTTCTTCTTCTTCTTCTTCTTCTCTTCTTCTTCTTCTTCTTCTTCTTCTTCTTCTTCTTCTTCTTCTTCTTCTTCTTCTTCTTCTTCTTCTTCTTCTTCTTCTTCTTCTTCTTCTTCTTCTTCTTTCTTCTTCTTCTTCTTTTCCTTTTTCTTCTTCTTCTTCTTCTTCTTCTTCTTCTTCTTTCTTCTTCTTCTCTTCTTCTTCTTCTTCTTCTTCTTCTTCTTCTTCTTCTTCTTCTTCTTCTTCTTCTTCTTCTTCTTCTTCTTCTTCTTCTTCTTCTTTCTTCTTCTTCTTCTTCTTCTTCTCTTCTTTCTTCTTCTTCTTCTTCTTCTTCTTCTTCTTCTTCTTCTTCTTCTTCTTCTTCTTCTTCTTCTTCTTCTTTCTTCTTTCCTTCTTCTTCTTCTTCTTCTTCTTCTTCTTCTTCTTCTTCTTCTTCTTCTTCTTCTTCTTCTTCTTCTTCTTCTTCTTCTTCTTCTTCTTCTTTCTTCTTCTCTTCTCTCTTCTTCTATTTCTCTCCTAATCTTCCTCCTTTTCTCTAATTCTTTTTGTCTTTTCTTCTTCATTCATCTTCAATGATTCCTTATAATAAATTCATAAATACAATATACTTTTTTAAAACCCAAAGCTTGTCGATTTGAATTCCGATGGCAATTTGGAATGGATATAAACTAAAATCTTGAAAATTTAGAAACATCGATGCATTAATTTGTTAAGATTGAAGGCATCAGGATATTCTAACGGTATTGTAAGTAGCAAGAGGCTTTAACTTCCTCCTTGCCAGCCATTACCAGAATTTTCCATCAATTCACCATCAAGCTAACCTAACACAAAAGAAGATTTCTCTTACTCGAACAGAAAAGCAACACGTACATTCTATACATAATCATCGTGAGCTCGACAACAAAGTGTCAAGTTTGTATGGCTATAATAAAAACTTTTTTAATTTTTATTTTGTGATATAAAGAAGAAACTAGAATGAGAAAATTGTTGATTTCATCGTAACGATCGTTGATTATGCCCAAATAGAAGAAACAAAAAATCTGACCGTTAGTTTGGATTCGGGAGTCAACCAGACAGAAGATATCCGGCTTATCACGACTCAACTTACTGAGCGATCTCCATATTAAATGATTTGTTCCTTATTTTACCCACCACACAGCAACAGAGTCCACAAGAAAGCTACGTCCCATTCATGCCCAATGTCCTCAAAGTTTTCTTGGAGAATGGGCAGACCAAGTCCTTTAAATACGACAATAAGACAACAGTCAAGGTAAGTAAAAATAATGCAGTTTTCCCGTGTTAAACCACACTTTTATGGTAGTCATCATCTTCATCATCAACATCTTCGATTTTTAAACATTAGACTGTGCTAGATAATCCTGTGTTGGACGTTCATTCCAAATAAATGAATTCTTTTCAAGCTTCCGAATATTTTAATCTCTGTAATACTGCGATTTCCACAAGAGCACCCCCCCCCCCCCCCCCGCTTAATATCCGTTTTGTTCAGGTGTCTGTTCTCGTGATCAAAGAGATTGTTTGCTGTCAAACTCGTCACTCTGAACGCGCGGTACTTTGATCTCATTTTGTCTGCATGCGCCTGTTTTGTTGTTCGTTTTTTTCCACCACTGACAGGCATGTTGTCAAAGCTTTATCATCAATGCTCATTACTCACCATGCATGAACTGGGAGGAGGATGCCCGAATGGATAAGGCATTGCACGTTCACACGAAAGACCCGGGTTTGAGCTCCGCTTCGGCATCTCGTTTTTACCTTGAGCAAGAAACTTAGATCTTATTGCTCACTTTGTGGCGCTGCTTGCGCCATGGTAATCTCTTTCTTTTCTCAAGATATTTCCAAAAGGATAAAAAATATTTTTTTATTATGACATTTTCATTATTTAATTGCCGATTCATCAAACACCTAAAACATGTTAAGAAAGGAGGTGAAAGGGGCACTGAATGCGTGATCATTGTTTTTTCGTCACGTTACCAATCTTTGGAATATCAGGATTCTCTGGATTGTTCTTTATCACAGACAGAGACGGCATCGGGGAGAAATTTTCACATTCGATTAAACAAATTGATTAATTTTGATAGATGTTGGTTAGCAACAAGGAACCAAAAAAAAAACAAAAAAACCCAACAAAAAATAACAAACAACGATTCTTGATGAAATCGGGCATTGCTACAACACATATTACTATCATATCTGATCAATAATGTTTTACGAAATTGATGCATGGATGAATAAATAGTGAATTGATAAATAGATGAATGAATGGATAAAAGTTACAAAGCTGTTTGGTTTGCTTTTTTGGTAGGTACGGAAAAATAGAATAAATGAATAAATGTGTACTTTTTTTTTCAAAGCATAAGCAATTAGCAACTCAATCTTCGTTAGTCTAATTATTTTATCATGCAATGAAAACTTTACAAAGCGAATCTATAATGAATGTAAAAGTAAGACTAATTTATGTGAAAGCTTTTAATCTGCTTTGAAGCTTTTCGCATTCGTGTCCATTCCGCCAGTATGTCTTTTTTTTTTTTTTGCTTCTTCTAGATGACCGCGCATCGAGGGAGAGACCACTGTATTAAAAAGAATTTCGAGGACAGACATTTGAAAAAAAAATACTGCTCTTTTTCTAATAACTTAAAATATTGTTGAAATGGTTGGACCCAATGGTTATTAGTGTGAATTTTTATGTTCATGATTTATACACCTCGCCAATTTACCGATTTACACTGGTCTTCAGACTCTCAAAAAAAAAGAAGCAAAAAACAAAAACAAAAACAAAACAAACAAAGCCGTTTCTTGACCGGATCTCCCTATGCTGAAACCAGCTCGGTTGTTTTGCTAAAATAACACGCAATCATATTATGAGGCTAATTTGTGATCTATTGAATACATTGGGCAGGAACGGAATGTCTATTTCTTACGACAAATACAACTTACAGGCATGGTTAAAGGAACGAATCGGAGAATCTTAATCCCCAGAATGCGAGAACAAAACACCACAAATGGAAGAGAGGGAAGAGGAACCGGAAAGTCTAATTACGTATGCATGCCTGCATTCATCTTATTTCCGGGACTGGGTTTAGAGGGGTCGCCGGCGGGATCGATGGAGCAATCTCATCAAGCTAATAGGAAACTAACCATTTACTTTGGCCTGTCTTAATCTTGTTACATATTTGGGTTGTGGTCCGTGGTTACCCACACGAATGGACGCAAAGAATGAGTTAGGGATTGCTTATTAGAGATTGTATACAGGGTTCGGTTACAAAACGGGATGTAGCAAGTGGAAAAAACATGCCAAACGGGTGTCTTTGCAGCAGCAATCATATATGATATATTGAATCGTGAAGTTGATTCTATGTTGAATATGAGATCAATGCTGAAAAGAGGACACATGAAAAAGTCACGTATACATGTTAGAAACTGTGAGGTTTTGTTATGGAAATCAGAAATCAACAACAGTAGTCAAGACAAAAACAACATGGATAAGAATAGGAAAATTACCATTTGACAAAACTCTTTTTTATTTTCCCAGAAAACGTGTACTCTATTTGTAGATCGATTAAGATGACCACCTCCTTGGCTTTTTAAAGACACTTTGACATGTTTAGGGAAGTGGTAATCTAAATCTATCTAAAGAAATATTTTCTGGTAAAAATGTAAAAGAAGATTTTGGTCAATGTACAGCACCACCGTGATGCTCGTTAAAAAAGATAATTCATTTGTTTGGTCAGCAAACAATGGGTATAGTTTAAAATTAAGGATTTTAAAATTATTAGAAACTAAATTGAGTTAGTCACGAACTCATTGAATGTTTTATATTATTCCTACCGTATTTACTAGTGATGGAAAAAATTGTGTCATATTGAAATCGCAAATAATAATGTGACCTGGACTAATCGTATAACCGTAAGCATTTACTTAATTAAACAGCTGTCTTTTTCCATTTCCCATTCATTTCTTTTAACGTAGATTTCTCTTAAGATGTCGCATCTTTTATCAACACGGCATTCCCTAGATCGCAAAGATCGAAAAATGTGGAATTTCAAAACGAAAAACCCGACGCCGCCACATCAATTGACCATCGGAGTGAAGAACAGCAATATTATAGTCTTCCTACGCACAGTAGGCAGGTGGACTTTCCAATAGTATAGAGATATAAAATTTCTGTTGACTTTGTCATATATTCTCTTAAAATAAAAATATAACTAAGGAAGCCACTCCTTGTCTTTTGTATTCATCTCAAAATAGCTGACGAAGCCCATAATCCATGTGATGTTCTCATGTATCTAAAAATATAGGAAAGGTTTTGGAGACGATGCTTTTAGTGATATTAGTTTGGCATGATTCCATTGTTCCTTTCCATATATTTATTGACGATGATGATGGTGAGGACGGCGATGATGATGATGATGACGTCGATGATGATGATGATGATGATGTTGATAATGATGATGATGAAAATCATCATCATCATTATCATCATCATCATCATCATCATTATCATCATCATAATGATGGTGATTATGATAATGATTGTTATGATGTTAATGGTGCTGGTGATGATGATGACGATGATGACCATGATGATGATGAGGATACTGATGATGATGATGATGATGATGATGATGATGGTGATGATGACGATGAAGATGATGAGGATACTGATGATGATGATGATGATGATGATGATTGTGATGGTGGTGGAGGTGCTACTGAGTGTGATTGTAGTAATGATAATGATTAATTGAATGATATTGATTGCTATTTATCTTTGTCTAGGATGTGATCCATTCCCTGCAAGACAAACTTAGCATCAGTTGTTGTCACCACTTTAGTTTAGTCCTCCAAAACATGAAGAGTAATACCCCAGGCAAAATGACTTTACTGCAAGACAACCAGACACTAGCTGAGGTATTTCTTAATTTATGAATGACTATCATGCCGTACACTGACAACAAAACACTTTTTTCATTTTGACCAGATAACCTTTTGCTTCAAATATCGATCGTTTTCCACGACCTGCAACTTAAAAAACAAAAAACAAAAAAAGAAAAGACAAACCTGAGCCTTTTTTCTTTTCTTATTTCATGTTTGAGGCATTTGACAAATGTCTACTATTTCTACCGATATGAAACACTAATGTTTTCTGGCCAATTTTCAAATGTGTTTTTGTCTTTGTACAGTTGTATATTATTTCAGATTACGTGAAGTATTTTATAATCCGAAAATCATTAATCGAAAGGATTATTGTTAGCTTGTCAGCTCCCCCTCTTCCCCGCAGGAAAAAAACGAGGGAAATCCCAACATCATATTTATCATCATTGAATTCTACACACAGGAAAGAGGCCACAAGCAAGGGATTTCCATTTCATTCTAATTTGTCTCGCCAGTTTCGTTTCGTTAGTTTAATCCTTTCTTTGTTTCGCTTTCACGTCTTCCTTGTAAACCTCTTCT
>NC_088363.1:72669491-72679491 GCF_034508935.2 Berghia stephanieae
CGCCCCTGGACAGAAGCAGCTGACAGCTCTCCAAGCCAAATTACATTACTTGAAGATTGTCTCTGAGCTAAAGACATTCGGCAGCCGGGTGTTCATGGTTACTCTATTGGTAAGAATTATTATTTATAATTTACCTGATACGGGTATTCTGTAGTCCGGTGATACCGATGAAGCATTTCATATCATGTACCCCAAACATTAAAAATACATATCAAAGATGGCGTGAGAAGTATTGTGTGTGTGTGTGGGTGGGAGAGGGGGGGGGGAGGGGCGGTGAGAGAGAGAGAGAGAGAGAGAGAGGAAGAGAGAGAGAGAGAGAGAGAGAGAGAGAGAGAGAGAGAGAGAGAGAGAGAGAGATTGAATAGTTAGGCAGCGATTCGAAGATTACTCTTATATATTTTTCGAACAATCATATTAAAAAGTACACTATCATAAATGTGTTTATCACTGCATATCATATAGTGAAGTAACCACTATGAATTACAATTGAAGCCGGTTTTCCCTGCAATTATGATCAAAATTTTAATACCAATTTGAGGCCCGTTTACATCTTAGATTAAAATTAATCCTGACCTGTAGTACATCGATGTAAAAACCACTAATGTAAAATCCCGTAACAACCACGAATTTCAATAAATAAAGAACATAGAATGTAATAAATAAAGACATAGAATGTAAATAAATAAAGAACATAGAATGTCATAAATAAAGAACATAGAATGTAAATAAATAAAGAACATAGAATGTAAATAAATAAAGAACATAGAATGTAAATAAATAAAGAACATAGAATGTAAATAAATAAAGAACATAGAATGTCAATAAATAAAGGACATAGAATGTAAATAAATAAAGAACATAGAATGTAAATAAATAAAGAACATAGAATGTAAATAAATAAAGAACATAGAATGTAAATAAATAAAGAACATAGAATGTAAATAAATAAAGAACATAGAATGTAAATAAATAAAGAACATAGATTGTAAATAAATATATAAATATTCCAAAGAAAGCTATGGAACAAGAAATTAATAGAAATATGTGTGCTGGTTAATAACAGCAGATTTTTTAAAAGTAAAACAAATACAGGAATCTGCAGAGCTTCTCTATCATTTTGGTTTGTCCGATCAAGCTTGAGGGGAATGTCACTTATCCCGCATTTTGATTGGCCAAACATCTACTGGTTAGCATCCCATAGCCCCCCCCCCCCTCCCCTTTCTATCATGTATGTGTGCTTGTGTGTGTGTGTGTGTGTGTGAGAGAGAGAGAGAGAGAGAAAGAGAGAGAGAGAGAGAGAGAGATAGGGAGGGAGAGAGGGAGGACACAGAGAGGACTCCTGGTATAATGAATGTAATAAAAGAGAATAGATCTGTATTGAAGCTATGCGTTTAGATAAAATACTCACAACCTCTGCCCGCCAGATGAAATCAACCAATACACAAAACTATGTGTAACCTTAAACGTTTATTGATGCATTGCGTTTAGCCAAAGAGCTCATAACATCCGCCAGTCGGATATAATGTAGTCCTTCAGAACCATTGGGCCCATAGAGCCGGAGTTTATCCCGGATTCTATAGCGTGAAACGGACAAAAACAATTGGTTGCTATCCTTTGGATAAGACGCTAGTCTATCGCAAAGTACTTTCCCCCAAACCTAGCAGACTTAGCTACCCATTCACTGCTGGGTGGACAGGGGGGGGGGGTCAGAAAACACCTCGCCTGCACCCGGGATCGATCTCGGATCCGATGCGTGTGAAGCGAGTGCTCTACCAACTGAGCTATCGGGAGCTGAGCTATATGGTAAGTAATCTGTGATCTAATCTGTGATCCCTTGATATAATGTACCAATACACAGACCTATGTGTAACCTTGAACGTTTATAGTCTGATTGATACAATTTAGTGAGAATTATTCATAAAAAAAGGGTGGCTGAAAACAATAACAAAGAGGTGAGTGACGTCAATTTCGTTCTATCTATACAAAGTGCTGATAGGAGGAGAAAGTGGACAAAGTGAGTAGAGTTTTTGGATATGTATATTTTCTCGCTCCTTGTTTAAAATGGCGTCTTAATACTTAGGGATCGAATAAAATTGATTTAACTTTTTTATACGGCTATTATTGTAAAGTTGACCTAAATTGAAAAAAAACCAAACTCGGTGGCCTGCATCAGAAGGATAAAAATGTTAACGGACAGGCTAATTTTCATAAATAAGCAGATAGTTGTCTGGTTTTCTATTTAGTCAATACACAGACCGTCAAACAAACTTGCACAATTTTTTGATATATCTCAAACACCATTCAACATTTTTTTGCAACGATTTAAGAGTTTAAGAAGTTTGCGAAAGTTTAAAGTTTGAGATAGTTTATTAACAATCTAATATCAAGGTCATAAAGAAAACCCGAAAAACCCCCGACTATAATCAGATTATTGTATGCGCTTTTGCTAGTTGTGTCAAAAGATGGAATAGTCAAATGCAAAGGTGTCAACTTTTAAAAGCTTTTACTTGTTAATCATAAAATCACAAAAATTTACACGATAACTATTTTAAGGCCTTCAAAGGAATGAGCCAATGTTTTTTTTTTTACATCAAAGATTTCGTAAATCATAATTATGGTCCTAGATATTATTGATAACGCCATTCACGCTTTAACACATTTTAAACTCAAAAGTATGATTGCTGAACAATTTTCATTGCTGTAATAATAATATTTTGTTCTTTGAATATAGGATGAACTGGACTGCCTCAAAATTACATGAATAAATAACAAAAAACATGGAAACATAAACATTACTATGTCAGATCTTTTACCATCTGCGCCTTAATTCAAACAAATGTACAAGTAAATAAAAAACGTTGTTATAAAGTAACACAAGTTTACTTCCATTTAATAATTAAGGATGCGTCCCTGGGTTTTATATGGAAATGCGATATGTAAAACAATGTATTGTCAAATTTAGAATGATATCAAACAATGTTGCATGATTTGTGTCCGCGTTTTTAATGGATTAAATGATAGAGCCTCACTATCAATGATTTAATGTGTACCATATAAATTTCCAATCTCTCTCTCTCTCTCTCTCTCTCTCTCTCTCTCTCTCTCTCTCTGTGTGTATGTGTGTGTGTGTGTGTGTGTGTTTGTAATTGTGTGTGTGTGTGTGTGTATTTGGACATGGGTAATTCCTCTGACAGAGGAAAATGCAATTGATTTAGAAAATAATAGAAAAGTAATTTCATGGTCAATCTAGTATGGCTTCTTGTGCATATACTTTTGACCGTTCATTTTTATCCGTTTCATCGATGCCTTTAATGAATTGAGCATGCTCATCCCCGTAAAAACCATTTCATTATTTAAAGCAACCTACCCGAGGATGACGCACGAGAACGATATGATTTGAAATGCATTAATAGATCTGTGATCGAGACACGGCTTGGTGTAGTGGTGGATTCCTTGATATAGTGCTATACTGGCATAACAATGTACTCATTTTACATCTGGGTATGGTGATATAATGCGACTGAGGAGCCTTTTCCAAGAACTTAACTTTGGAATTTAAATATCTCAAACTGGCAAACCCGATGAATGATATGTGTAAATGAGTTAAGCCAGAAGGACTTTTTAATATAATTAATTGAAGTACCACAAGAAATGATAATGGCAGCATTAAAGAAAACATGCACAGTAAAAATAGATGTCTAATTATTTTGCTTGAGGGCCATTGTCACTCTCGCTTGTGAAACTTGGTAGTTTCCATTCACTCAACTAAACGGTTCTATGTTATTGGATTGATAAGAGCTATTTTATATGTATGTCTTTTTAAAACTCATTTTTGATGAATAAGGAATTGTTAATAGCTTATTGTGATAAGAGCTGAGACATTGGTAAACAGGACAGATTCGCTGAAGATATGGGGTGGGGGGGGGGGTTAATGAGGGGGCAGCGGATATCCGATCAGTAAATAATAATAATAATAATAATAATAATAATAATAATAATAATAATAATAATAATAATAATAATAATAATAATAATAATAATAATAATAATAATAATAATAATAAGAAAAAGAAGAAGAAGAAGAAGAAGAATTCTCTATTCATTCAAAGAAACTAAGTAAACGTATCCATAAAGTCGATACCAAGAATTCGACCTTGTGGAGAAATCGGTTTTTCTATTGGATGTATCTAGACCCAACTAATAAAATGACGTGCCGAGAATCTGTTGATTGAGACTTTTGCCGTCGCTCGCCGAATGATATAGATATAGATTTTATTACATCTCTTTATCCCCTTTCCCAATTTCCCGCGGCTGTGTGTTGCTTATTATAGATTTGGATTTCATCTGGGTATCCTCCAACAAGTCTTGACTATCCACGATCTAATCGGGCCATGAATATTGATTAGGACACTTCAGTAGTAACATCCAGCCACGTAACCATAAGCATATCAGATTTTCAAAATACGCCCCTCCCCCCCAACCACCTTTCATTAGAATATATATATTTGGGGGTCAAAAGTTTTACTTTAAAATTGAGGGTTTTTAATCATTATTTTTCACATGCCCAGTTTTTATAATACGAGCATTTCAATTACATTATTTCTTACTTTTCTTTTTCATTTTTAAAAACCCTTTTCTTTTTCTGTTTATTTCTTCTTCTTACTCTTTTTTTCTAGTTTGTTTAACTTATGGTTATTTTGTCATTTTTGTTGTTTTTCTTTTTTTTCAATAATACATTTTTCTCTTTTTTTCCCCTATTTTTTTCACTTCCGTGATTTGAAACGCAAGAAATAAACGCTCAGCTTGCAGAAGCTGGTTGAAAAATGACTTCTTTGAGGTACTAGGTCTTTTTTGTTTTAAAAAGAAGAAAATTAAGAAAACGATGATTGTTTAGTAAATGTTACTTCTGCCAAATTGCTTATTTATAAATTCCAAGCAAACGTCCGGTTCATTCGCACCAACAAATATCACGTAATGGAGCAGACAACACCAAGACATTAGATATTCCCCCTCCGGTTTCCTGATGACGACCCTCCAGTCCGATTTCGTTCTTGGGGAAAATTAATTGGAAGACCGACTTCATTACCCTTTATCACAGCAAGGCGATATTTGGAACCCGGCCCCCTAGGCATGCTTCATTTAGGCAGGTCTTCTTGTGTCTCTTCTCATCACAACGTCATGAGGCCGAAATGTGATTTGCTCTGTGGTTTCTCTGACTTGTAATAGCTGGAATTGTGAGTTGTATTCCAACGGATACTGACAAAACATCTATTTCTCATTTTGACCAGAGAACTTTTCACTTCGTAGACCGATAGATCTAGATGGCCCCAAGCTGTCACATCGTCTTGAACTTGACACTTCTTTTTGAATACTCGGGTTTAAGGTTTTTTAACAAGTGTGTGGTCATCTTGATCTGTCGACTGTTTAAGGTAAAAAGGTTTTCTGGACCAAATAAAAAAAAGGTTTTGTGTTAGTGAATTGCAGTATTGGTGTCACCCCATATCGATTGTTCAATGTTGTTGTTGCTCGTGGGTCCATCATACACTGGGGAATGGTGGAGGCTTCACTGCTGTCGTGATCTTCGTCTTCGCCATCATTATCGCTTCCTCGTCCTCTTCCTCCCCCTCGTCCGCCGCCTCCTCCTCCTCCTCCTCCTCCTCCTCCTCATTATTATTATTATTATTATTATTATTATTATTATTATTATTATTATTATTATTATTATTATTATTATTATTATTATTATTACCCCCCCCCCCTAATGTCCGCAATACCATATTTTTCTCCTTTTCACGACTTTTTTATTTTTTCATCTTAGACTTATCTCCATTCTATATCCTCACACTTTTACGCCCTTCCTCCTCTACCTCCCCCACCCTTTTTTTCTTTGTATCCCATTCTCTCTCTCTCTCTCTCTCTCTCTCTCTCTCTCTCTCTCTATATATATATATATATATATATATATATATATATATATGTATATATATATATATATTAAATATATATTATATTATCCTCTCTCTCCCCCCCCCTCTCTCTCTCTCTCTCTCTCTCTCTCTCTCTTTTTTTTTTTTCTTTTCTTTTCTTTCTTTCTTCCTTCTTCCGTCTCTGTTCCCTCGTTTCTTCCTCCTCCTAATATTGAAATATTTGTTGTTTTGATCCTTGTACCTTCCAGGACCAGAAGACAGAGGCGATGGTTCTGGTTGGTCCTAAGGCCGGAATCAGTGTTGTCACGAATATCAAGTCCTACACTGTAAGTCTATATTTTTAATCATTAACAAATTATTGGTAACTTTAAAATCAGAACCTTGAGACCATGGAGCCGGAATTTATCGAGGCGTGTGTAACCTCAAAGAACAATTTTAAAAAATTGCTGCCATTTAGACAAGATGCCAGTGTTTTCCTAAGTACTTTCAGCCAGATCTTATAGACATAGCTACACAAAAAGTACCCATGTCTAGACAGAAGAATCAGAAAAAGATATCTTGAGTGATTTCGAATCTTGAGTGCACCAGTCCCTTTGCTTATGAAGCTTGCGCCCTACCAACGGAGCTATATATAATGAGCTGTGAGCTTTTTTATATTTACAACGCAATATCATTTAAATGTGCTCTAAACGCTTTACAATAGGTCCCGAGCCAATTGTAAGATGTATGATGAAACATGACGCCTGTAAGGCACTCTTACAAGTTCTGTAGACGAGGACAACCCTGCTATAGACCAGGACCTCATTTTACACATGGTTATTGTTAGGCAATATGAGTCGAGAGCCTTTGTCATGGACTCAACTGTGTGTCACCTAGGAAAGGACTCGAACCAGGAATCTGTAGCTCAGAAGTGGAGCGTCATACTAATAGACCTCAAAGCCTTGTCGCATCTTTTTCCCCTACTGTTTTGATAAAAATGAAATTTAATATGCTGTAAACTCATAATATGCTTGTATTGGTTGCTGAAATTGACTAAATTCTACTTCTTCCCTGTTACTCAAATTATCAGCTTCAAACTATTTTACATTTTTCTCGATTAATATAGATATGCTTATTGTTTACATACACATTTTTGTTGCTCTTCAGCTGAGCGTTCTTGCAGACTTTGACCAGTTGGAGAGTCTGAAAGTGACAAAAGATGGAGAGAACATGCACCGAGTTGATATCAATGTCAAGTCCAATAACAGGATAGAGGTATGACTTTTGTTCTTGTATTGAATGGAGAGCTGTCACCGTTAAAGGTTCTCATTTTTTCACCCTCGCCCTCACAAAGTGCAATAGAATCGCCACTTGATTTTGTCACATTGCATGGAACTGTGCCGTTTTGATACCGATACGACACCACAGATTTCATTTTAAAAATAAGAATATAAATAATAAAGAAAAAATAATAATAAATAAAACAAGAAAAAAATTACTAAGGGGTCCAGGTGGCCTGATAAATCAGGCACTGCACTCAAACAATTAAATTTCCAGTTTGAGTCCCGCAATCGGCATCTCGTTTATTTTCACTGGGCAATAAATTTAGCCTGTATGATTTTGCGTCGCCGACCTGTGGCTGAGATATGGGTCATTTCAGGGTTATTTTTCTCGAGTTAGACCTGAAATAAAATTACCCCGGGGATAAATAATAGGATTATAGGAAATAATTTTATATCCTCAAAGAATAAGCATTCAAGAATTTATTGTAAATAATCTAAGTGAGCATGAGAGAAAGAGTCTTTCACGGTTATGCATTCATAGTATTGTAGAATGTCATTTGCTAGATCAAATTTTAAGTGGTGACTAAAAATTGAGCTTCCAACGAGATGTTAATGCGTTTAAAAAAGAGAATGCCTTGGCTATGACACATTTCTTGTATCTTTCTTCATCCCAGACAATTGGTTTGGGTTTACTGACAGAGGACGCCCAGAATTTTGTGTCTATGGTGGACGGCTACTACCAAATCTATGTGGACAGAGAACGACAGATTGTAGAGAGGACAGTGGGGAAGAACACTTCTGATCCAAATGGTAAGTTGTTCATCATCTGCTGTACAACGAATTTTACTTCTTTCAATCGAACACATTTTGATGATTCCACAACTTTGGTGTCCAGAGAAATACTATGAGGTTGAAAATGGTTATATATGTTACAGTGAATGGCATAATCAGTCGGATGGTGAAAAGGTTTAACCATTATTGCCAAGTTTAGTTAGAAGGTCAATTTTTATCAAAAATGAGTTCTTGTCATAAATAATTAAATCAACCCTTTTTTGTACATCTTCGGGAAATATGAAATCTTAATTTCACTTCGAAATATTTTTTACAGATAGTCAAGTTGAAAAAGTAGGAAATTTGAGAAAAAGTTGCTGGATACCTTTCCCATACATCTGACCATAACTTCATGAAAAATCACCCAATTTACTTCAAACAAAGATTAAAATACTCTGGGGAGCATATTCTTTCAGAAAATGGAGAAAAATAATGCAAATCCAATATTTTCACCTTCCGACTGATTATGTCATGCACTGACACATATTGGTTTCCAATATACAATTAGGATTTCTTGGATATTATGAGTGTATCCGTTTTCTTGACAGCAATGTCATTTGAGATATTAACCCTGATTTTCTCATCTAAAATAAATGTATTTTTTTCACCACTCACCTCTTTTATAAAAGGTTCATCTACTTGCCATCTAGATTAATATCACTGAATCTGACTCTGTTCCAATGTTTTCCTTACTATCGGATCGAAATTGGACTAGCCAATAAATTAAATAAATAAACTTTATTCAGCCATAAGAAAATTGGCTTTACAAACGCGAATTACAAGAATAAAAAGATAAACGTTATAAATATATTTACACAGTTTTATAAAGCAATGAAGTATGAAATGAAAATAAAAGTAATAACAAAAGTGCCTCTATGAAATTTATACTAATACACCGCTTCAGTAGCAAACGCCCGTTTTAAGATAACAAATAAACTATGTCTGTATTCATATCGCATTATATTATCATAACACACGTCCTAGTATGTCAAATGGCTTTTTATCATCCTTTTATAATAATTAATAATAATAATACTACTGTGATTAGATTACGATATGGACAATTATTATGTGCAATATAGTCAATCATCAGAGGAAAACCTCATATTATAGGTTTTTGAGCGATTCATATCTGAATCTGAGATAAATATTTTTACGATAATTCCTTTTGTATTTTCTTAACACTAGTCAGCTATATATTTTTAAAATCTTATATCAATAGACATTGGATTTCAACACTCTGTATCTAATCGCTTCATTTCAGTCCCCCCATACAAAGCCCAGCATGAGGTGCTCGTTTCTCCCTGGGCATATCCCGAAGACCTGGTCTCTGTCGTTGTCAGGCCGGAAGAGGAAGGAGGAAGTGCCTCAGAGAGAGTTATTGACCTAGCTAATGAACCTCCTACCTATGAACCCAGCGAGGAGTACTTGGCGGAGATGAAGAACGATCGTAATATACAGGTTTGTTGATGTCATAAAACCTCAGTATTCAACATGTCATCACTGCCTTATGCGAATTTGTGTGTGTGTGTGTATGTGTGTGTGTAATATATATATATATATATATATATATATATATATATATATATATATATATATATATGGGTGTGTATGTGTGTGTGTATCTGTGTGTCTGTGTGTGCGTGTGTATGGGTATTGTAAATGCTCATGGTATTGTGGATATGTAATCTATTTACTGACTACTTTCCGGAGTGTTGAGGGGACAGGAACATATTATTCTAATTATTATTATTATTATTATTATTATTATTATTATTATTATTATTATTATTATTATTATTATTATTATTATTATTATTATTATTATTATTATTATTGTTGTTGTTGTTGTTGTTGTTGCTGTTATTTTTATTAATATTATTATTATTATTGACTTACTGACGTAAGGCCTTTCTCTTCCTAATCATCCGATCGGGACGCCTCGGCTGCCTCTCTAATCATCTGTGTCATTTCCTTCCA
>NC_088363.1:72684491-72749491 GCF_034508935.2 Berghia stephanieae
TTTGTACCAACTGTCATAAAATGTCCTTTAAAAGGATTGTAGCCAGGTACTTATAAACATCCGAGTCATGAGAAGTGGTTTACCAAAGATGATAATACTATCCTGAACATTGTAGTGCATGCACTATGTTTCACAACTCGCAAAACAATGCGAAAAAGAAATCACAAATTCTAAATGCCCTCTTTTCAAACATCATCCGAAGGCGTCATTTAAAACAGCTTAGATGTCTGATAAAGAAGTAAGAAATTAGACGAGAGGAGACAACCTTAAAAAAACGATTGCGTGTACCCCATTTTAGTTTCTTATCAACTGCTCTCACTAGCAAAAGCATCAGAGTTGGCCTAGATTGATGATTACTAACTTTTTGTATAAATACTGAAATTGATTTTTCTCTACAGGGCATATCCCGGCTCAGCTAAGTTCAACATCTTCCAAACCCAGTCGACTAGAGCGTTCAGCAAGCACAGGGAATTGTCCCGACTTCTTGGACTCTGATATTGATTCACTCATTGCCCAGTTCATAATCCCACCCCCGCCATCATCACTTTCATCCAACGGAGACAGTAAACCTGATCCATTTGCCAACAGTCACACTGGTGCAATGCCTATACATAACGAAATAAATACATCAGAAACATCGTCATCAACAACTAATGTAAACAGTTCAAAAGATGTGGATATATCAGAATATTCCCATTTGATCATACCTCCCCCTCCCTCCACAACCATGCCTCTTTCTAATCATAATGATGAAAATAAGTCAGGAGAAGAAAACAAAGTGGTGCCAAATTCTCTGAGTGCAGGAAAATCAAGATCTTCTGGGAGACATAAACGTTCTTCGTCGTTAGACTTAGTTTCTATCAAGATGGCACATAGTAACTGGGAATTTAATTCCAGTAACAGATGTATGTCCATGGATGCAAATCAAAGCAGCATTGAAAATTCCAAAGCCTTGGACTCTGGTAAAAACTCATCAGTTGAGTCTATAGGAAAATCGGTTGGTGAGTCACCAGCATCTGTGTCTGAAAAACTACACACTTTATTGAAATCCCTCCCAAATTTTGGAACGCCTTTACCTCGACACGGGAGCGATAACGATCTTGTTCGAACAGGATCTTTGCGAATTCAACGCAGTTCTTCTCTTGATTTAACCCCTCAGCCGTCTTTCCCTGTGCCTAGCGCTAATAAAGAGACTCCTCCTTCTGTCTCTTTGAAAACCAAGCTTTCAGAGTCCGTCCCCAATTTTTCCCGTAGTGCTTCGTTGCGAATCAAAAGATTTTCAGCTCAAAGTCTCAGTCAAAGCATGGACATGAGTCAGTCCTCTGCGCGAAGTATTCTAGAGAGATCGAGTTCAGAAACATTAGTTACAGTCCAGTCTAAATCAGGATCTGAGAAAGATTTAAATAAAACGTCATCTTCTAGTGGATCTGAGAGTTTTGCTTCATTAAAGGCAAAGTTAAAAGATTATAGGGATATGCTCCTGAATCGGAACAAATCTAATTCCTCCAAAAAGTATGCTTTAGATGACAAAGACAAATCCCTCCACGATTCAACTGACTCAGGGAAAGGATCTTTACGATTGTCGAGTTCCAGCAGACTCAAGTCTCCGTTTGGTCGAAGGGGATCCAAAGGAAATGAAGATGGCAAAGAACAATCGTCGCCGATCAAAGATTCAGACAACTGGGAGTTAAAGGAGGCAGCTCCAAAACAAATGGGCAATGACGAAGATGCCACTGTCCACAGCGAGTCAGGAGAGAAGAAGATCCCGGTCGTGAGAGATGCTCTTGGACTTAATAGACCAACGTTGCGACCAGTTTCCAATACCGTTCTCAGCCAAGTAAGTATCTTTTAATTCGTATTGCAAAATTCATACTATACTGTATCAACTCTTGTGTGCCTCTTGAAAATACTTCTTACCTGTATTTGTAAACATAATTGATTGCTAAAACCTAATTTCAATGAGGAGGCAAATGAGACTCTTAAAAGAACAGTAAGATTGTAATAGACACTCTCAATTAAAGGGGAGTTATAAATCTTATCAATAATGTATATAATGGGTAGGGTATGTTATCATTCTATTGATATATAGATTAATCCTATGTGTTCAAGTTGTGTGACCAAGTCTATGGATTAGTTGTAACTCAGTGTTTACCTTTTTGTTCCATATATAAAGAGTGGTTTTAAACACATACCAATATTTTTTTTACTAATAACTGAATCAATAGTTTTCCGAATTAGCTTCCGCTAAACCATGCTACGATCAATATATATTGTCTATTGATTTCTTTCCTGATTCTATAAATCTGTTGTGTTATATATTCTTTGCAAGTTGTGTAAAATTTTGTTAATCACTCAAGTATGATATGTTTGTGCTTTTTTTATATTTATTGCATTATCATTTACAAATCATTTCACCATTTATTTCTACCTGTAATGAATGAAATAATTTTACCAGATGTCTGGTATGCCTCGTTTCGATTTTTTCCAAGAATCATTATTACAATCTCCATTAATGGAACCAGAACGGAAGTTCATGGTGACTAATCTGTCACGGACAGAAGCACAGTTGGTCTATTTGTATGGGTGATACCGGTCGCTTGACTTTTGTCGGAATTAAAGTTGCCAGATTGGTTTATTAATGCTTTACAAATTTGGATAGAAAAACAAAAACAAAGCCAGAGAATGGTAACTGTTGAGTTCTATGGAATAATTTTAACACGGCGATACGTTTATTTTTTCACTGATATCGTGACAACATGTAGCATAATCAACCCATATAATGACGGATTTAAGCGACCCTCGTTTTGCCGTTTTGATTGTAAGAATCAATTAAAAACATTTGGCATATTCTAATAAATAATTACTTCCGACCGGTATCTTCCATTACGTTGAGTAAAATATGAGTAATGATTACCATCATCATGATTATATTTCAGCAATTTGTGTACATGACCTATGCCTATCCCATGAGGCAGGGAAAGGTTGGGTCAACCCCATTACTCGTACACTGCAGCACTGACAACGAAGGGGTGGACGAGGTAGATAATAGAGATGATGATAATTTAGACAATGCATTGTCATTGTGTAAAACTAAGGATAATTTCACCACGTCACTTGGAATTGCAGTGATTAACATTGTTTTGACTTGAGTATTTGATCCACTTGTTACACAAAATAACTAGTGCCGTGAAGAATAAAATAAATGACAAGTGGGCTTCGAGGCAGTTAGCAAGCAGTGTTTAGAGGCAGAGTAATAAAATCCAATTCGTCTACAGTTTTGATTATGAAGTGAGGGGTAGCAGCAGTATTCTAGTAAAAGTAGTAGTAGTAGTAGTAGTAGTAGTAGTAGTAGTAGTAGTAGTAGTAGTAGTAGTAGTAGTAGTAGTAGCAGTAGTAGTAATAGTAGTAGTAGTAGTAGTAGTATTAGTATTAGTAGTAGTAGTAGTAGTAGTAGTAGTAGTAGTAGTAGTAGTAGTAGTTGTAGTAGTCGTAGTTGTAGTAGTAGTAGTAGTAGTAGTATAGTAGTATGTAGTAGTAGTAGTAGTAGTAGTAATAGTAGTAGTAGTAGTAGTAGTAGTAGTAGTAGTAGTAGTAGTAATAGTAGTAGTACTTTTTGTTGTTGTTGTTGTTATTGTAGTAGCATCAGTAGTAGTTGTAGTAGTAGCAGCAGTCGTTGTTGTAGTAGGTATATTAGTAGTAGTAGCAGTAGTAGTACTAGTAGTAGTAGTAGTAGTAGTAGTAGTAGTAGTAGTAGTAATAGTAGTAGGAGTAATAGTAATAGTAGTAGTAGTAGTAGTAGTAGTAGTAGTAGTAGAGTAGTAGTAATAGTAGTTTTAGTAGTAGTAGTAGTAGTAGTAGTAGTAGTAATAGTAGTAGCAGTAGTAGTAGCAGTAGTAGTAGCAGTAGTATTAGTAGTAGTTGTTGTTATTGTAGTAGCATCAGTAGTAGTTGTAATAGTAGCAGCAGCCGTTGTTGTAGTAGGTGTAGTAGTAGTAGCAGTACTACTACTACTACTACTTCTACTACTACTACTACTACTACTACTACTACTACTACTATTACTATTACTCCTACTACTATTACTACAAATACTACTACTACTACTATACTACTCTACTACTACTATACTACAATATACTACTACTAATACTACTACACTACTACTATTCACTATTACTTCTAAACACTATTACTACTAATGCTACCACTACTACACTACTACACTTACTACTACTACTACTACTACCACTACTACTACTACTACTACTACTACACTACTACTACTATAGTAGTAGTAGTAGTAGTAGTAGTAGTATAGTAGTAGTAGTAGTAGTAGTAGTCGTCGTAGTAGCATTAGTAGTAATAGTTGTTTTAGAAGTAGTAGTAGTAGAAGTAGTAGTAGTAGTAGTAGTATTAGTAGTAGTAGTAATTGTAGTAGTGGTAGTAGTAGTAGTAGTAGTAGTAGTAGTAGTAGTAGTATTTGTAGTAGTAGTAGTAGTAGTAGTAGTAGTAGTAGTAGTAGTAGTAGTAGTAGTAGTAGTAGTAGTAGTAGTAGTATCAGAGAACGACCACTGAAAGGAAGCGAGAAGAGATAACGATTGACGAGAAGGAGAAAAAAAATAATTAAAGGGACTTCTCACACATCAAACAAGTTAAGACTAATGTCACCTGAATTAAATGTCTAAGTTGCCCTTAAAAGTCAGGTTGTTATGTCCTCATCAATCATAGGACAAGTTTCCCCTGCGGTCAGGTTTGCCCATCATGTTGGCATGGTGATTGGGCAAATTTTGGGCTGAGGGGTTTTGGGGATTGGCCATGATTTTAATAACATCGTATCATTGATGATTACTAACAAACGTGTGTGTGTGTTCGTGTTTGTGTTTGTGTGTGTTTGTGTGTGTATTTGTGTGTGTGTGTGTATGTGTGTCTTTGTTTATTTGATTTTGTATACGTTTTAATTCGGAAATGGCCTTTCAGTTTTTACAACTAAGAAGGAGCATTAAAAAAAATTGATTCTTTCAATTTTTTCCATTGTTGAAAAACAATATGTATGAAAAGTTAAATGAATTCTTACTATTGAATTTGGCTTTCTTAAGAACAAACGTATCTCCTCTTTGAATTCTTTAATGAATAATTATAGAGCAACATGAGATGGAAAATATGGCTAGGTAGATTAACATAAGGGGCTAGTCGCGAAATGATTCTGGTTTCCTTCACCAGCGAATGGCCCCTAGATTGCTTTAACATGAAAAAATAATGGACCTCAGAGCTTTCAAGAATTACTTGTAACAGGTTTTATTGAAGGAATTCAGATTCTATCTGCCTATTGTGAAAATTTGACTTTTCTCAGATTATCAGCCTGTCTTCAGACATTTACCCTGAGGTTAGCAATTTTGGTAAAATATAAACAAAGATCGACAATAAGTGTAGAATGAAAGAATCATTTTTGAAATTGAGAAACGTCTCTCAACCTCAAAAGTTGAAAGGCTATCAAAAAGGAGTGAACATGTTTATCGCTTGTAATTTTAGCAAGTGTGTGTGCAGTGTTTGTAATAGTAATTTTGAAATAACCCCATGGACTTTGATTACAGGATAATAATTCCAATGATGAAAAAGAAGAAGAAAAAGATGATAATGATGAAGAGGTAACTTGGTCAAATTACCAATGCATGTGTTGTACGGTGTACAGCTTTTGGTGGTGGTTTTGCCAACCATTCATTCAAAACTATGTTCTGCTTGGAGTGCCGGTTTAAACCACTTGATTGTTTATAAATTTCTAACATTTTTTGAGATACATTTAACTCAGGGGAAATTTTATCATTTCTATTGAGATTCTTCTCGGAAAATGCATGATTCTTTACAATTTGGTAATTTTTTTTTCCAGACGTTCTATTTGGAACTTAAGGTTTTAATTAGATTTTTTTTATTCATAAAAAAGCACTTATGATAATTTGATATAATCTTTATCTTTACACTTACTTATTTTGATTTTAACAATGTCATAATTTTACAGAATTTTTTGAAAGTGTTTATTGTTATTAACTATCAGGGAACTTTACTTTGACTCTGTTATCATATTATATTGATGAACACTCTATCTTACGTCACACGTATAACAATTATTATATAACTTCGCCTAATGCTATCTCACCATGCTACTTTATGGTCAAACCTTGTAATCAACCTGTAATATATATATATATATATATATATATATATATATATATATATATATATATATATATATATATATATATATATATATTGTTATAGTTCAAATAGCAAGTTATAGAAAGCGATGAAAGATAATTATTAAAGGAATCCATATAATTTTTCCATTATTGATTCTTTACCACTGTAATTTTATTTTTAGATTTAATATCATACAATTTATTACAATTATTTTACATCACTTGACGGAAGTCGTCTTGGAATCATAAATGATAAATGAGTCATAAATGCTCCGATAACTGTCGCGAACAAAAGTAAATATTTATATAATTTATTGTTTGTTGTTACAAAACTAAAAACTGCAAAAGAGCTGTATGAATGAAGAATTTAGCCAGTTTGTTAAGCAATTTAGCAGCTTTTTGGCATTAACAATGCAATGGAAAAGTAAATAACAATGCCATACAGTGTCAAAACACCTTTTTTAATTTTGGTCTTTTATTCTATATTTAACTTTTATTCCACAAATGGGAAGATTAAGGTGAGTCCCAACTAGTCAAACATTTCTAAAATTATTGGG
Organism: Berghia stephanieae; assembly: GCF_034508935.2. Lineage (NCBI taxonomy): Eukaryota > Metazoa > Mollusca > Gastropoda > Nudibranchia > Aeolidiidae > Berghia > Berghia stephanieae. Next base: position 72,691,240 of record NC_088363.1, read on the forward strand.
TTTAAGACTTTTTAACAGGTCATATGATGAGAAGTTTTCTGGCCAAAACAATAAGAGGTGTTTTGTCACGGTAGGAAAGTACGTAGATTAAGCATATTTAAAACATTTAAATAGTGTACACATTGTTGTACAGCTTATGTTTAGAGCCAACATAAAAGGTTTTTTTTTTCCATTTTCTTTCCATTTTCGAAAATCGCTTCCTCTTTATAAGTCACAAACATAGGATGCTTTGCTAACTAACATTGGACTTTACAAATGCGAACGAAATAGTAGTAATTCATCAGCTTTGTGGAATCAAATGTAAATGTTTTCACCATCTCTTGTTTCTTTCATGCTCTCAATTTTCAGTGACCAATTCCAAGTTTGACCATGCTATTAACATGTAGCAATGGCCGGGTCATGTGTTCAGGTACTGTCATGTTTAAGCCTCTTGGCACACAAAATGGATGTCATTGCCTCTCCTTTCGATCACCGTGCCTTTGTTTTTGGCATTCTTTCAAGCATGTTTGACCTTTCCTCAGAATACATGTCTTTAAGATGCAATACGAAATGTTCACGGAATGCGCTAAACGAAAACATGACACATCGTTACGCTCATTCAATGGAATAGATCATTAGACAAATTAGTGATATTGATAGACAATACCTAATCACTCAAAAACGTATCTAGTGATAACGAGTTTGTAATTTGTTGAAGCACAAACCTGCATTGCCCTATACAGGTTATAATTTTTCTCCATTAAACTTTATAAAACTTAAAGTTAGATATGAGACTTTTATTTATTTATTTATTTATCGATTTTTAAAATTCATTTATTTTATTATTTTTTTATAATTTATTTTTGCCATTTCAGTTCTTTATCCAGTACGTGCAGTTTTACTTTTAACGTCTTAATTTAACCTCTAAAATACACTTTCCTTTGAGTAATTTTACACATTTGAAATGTTATGTTTTACCATGAAGGCTTATAATTTTGTTGTCCGTTTTTCTATTTTTTTTCATATTCAGATGCATGTTTTTTAAAAGTTCTCAGCAGCACATTTCGTATTCATTTCGTATCACTGTGTCATTGCGCTTTAGTACAGAATTTTTGTATGCGGGTGTGTCGTTCCCCTTGCTATTTTCTCATTGTAGTGGGAGACGGCTGAGTGATTTAAATGGCCCTTCTGTCTCTTGGAATGAATGGGTTGGACGAATTGCTGGTGGTGGAAGGGTACGAACTGATGCCAATGCTTTTCCTCTCCATGCCTTGCTTGTCCCACAGATATAAATTATATCTCTCTATATTGATTATTCCAGTATTATGTTATAAGTGTGCTTCAGTATGAATTCACCCTGGAAGATGGTACAAAATGTATTTATTGTTGACTCCATTCGTCCTCGGATGATACATTATGTAGTAAGAACGTACGGGGACATATCGAGAGGTGTTCCACTTCTGTCGACCACGAGCTCTCTTTCCTATGCTTTTTTCCCCATTTCATATAGACCAGTCAATGAAATCAGCATTTCGATTGATAAGATAAAAACAAAAGTTGGAAAAAGTACCAACCCTCAGAACATATTAACCATTTTACAAGTGTAACTGTCTTACTTTTCATGTCATCTTTGAGATTGTCCCTCGATAAAAGTACTCGTAAATTGAGTACAAGTATATGGCGTTTCGCTGTATATCATAGCCGCTCTGTAAAACAAAGAGTATATTATTTATCCATTACATAGGCTAGTAAATAACCTTTAAAAAAGCAAGACAAATAAAAATCCATTATATTGTATACGGTAGAGGATGGCCAACTTACGTCAAGCTCCAAATTTTGTGAAAACGAAAACAGTTGAGTTTTTTTTTTTTTTAGTTTTTGGTACTCATTTTCCACTTGGGTGTGATGAAAGAATGTGATTAAAGAGTCTTTTCCTAGCAATCGGAGCGGGACTCGAACCCGATACTACTGGTCCGAAAGCGAGCGCCATACCACAAAACCACAAAGCCGATTATTTAACAATTTAATCATTTTTTTCATTCATTCATCTTTAATATTAATATTTATGTGTTGGTGATATTTTAGTCATTATATAGCTAATCTTATATTTAATTGATAAATGTAAAGTTGCTACAACAAAATGAATTTGAAAAGAAAACGACCGGTTCCTTTTTTGCTATACTGTCGTACTCTGAAAAAAAAAAAAACCACGATTATTTATAATTTTGCCCAGAATACAGGCTGAATTTTGGCGATTTTTTTCTTGTATTACAAAGTAGAATGAGTTTTGGGAAAGTTTTTTTTTTCTTTAATTACAAAACAAACTAATTTTTTGGGATACTTTTTTCTTCTTCTTGTAATCCAAAGCAGACTGATTTTTGGGATGGTTTTTTTCCTTGCAGTTTTCTTTCTACTTTGTACTGTTTCATTCACACGTTTACAGATTTTTATCTTACATCAGTGCCTGTTCCCTTAATTGTCATCACGATAGCCAGCAGTCCTATAAGATGACCTTAAAAACAATTGAAACTTTTAACAGGTTTTCAATTATCTATTTTCATTTCATTTGTTGGTTTGCAATGTAAAACGTTATCTGTTTCCTTTAAGCATGCCCGTAATCTTTTTCGAGGCATTTACATTGTGTTTGAGGTTTGATAAAGCATGCAAGTTTTCTTTTTTTCAATACATTTATTTAAAAAATTATCGTTTATTTTAAATGGGTACCAAACGGTAGGGGAATGTGTTTTCACAACTAGCGGTGCAGGCTTCGTTCCCTCTCTCTATGCCCTTACCATCTTATTCCCTTCCCCCTACCCAAGCTTATGACGATATTTTAGTTGAACTTTCATTACTATTAATGTTTATATCTCGGTTTTGTTTGTTAACATAATGTTATCCTTCGTTACGGTATGCTTAAAATCGTTGTGAGCATGTTATTATTATTATTATTATTATTATTATTATTATTATTATTATTATTATTATTATTATTATTATTATTATTATTATTATTATTATTATAATTATTATCATTATTATTATTATTATTCTTATTCTTATTCTTATTCTTATTATTATTATTATTATTATTATTATTATTATTATTATTATTATTATTATTATTATTTTTATTATTATTATTAATATTATTATAGTAATAATAATAAATCGTTTTATTAGAACTCTCTACGTTCCACCGACGTGCCATAATATTTATGTATTTCATTATAAACATTTTTATCTCCCAATTGTTTTCATTCTTTTCCTTTTTTAATTACTGTACTTGGTACTCCGAATATCCTCTCTGTGTATTGACCTTGAAGGACCCGGTATTGTTCCCTTTACCAGACCACGAAGCTCTCCTCTTCCCATTGCTTTTAATCTATTCAAATATTGGACTGAGAATCACGAATCATCACCATCTAGATAGACGTGAATTTACTTTGGCCATGCATTATTTTGTCCCAATCCTTCAAATATACAGTAACAGCGTATCCACACAAAAAATGTTAAAATGTGAGGTGAAGTGAAAATACGGGTCACCTCTGTTTTAAATTGATTAAGTAAAAATAAACTTTATATGTATTTAATAATCCAATTTTACAAGGATATCAAACGCTTCACGCATACGTATCAATAAGAATGTACAGAAACAGCCTTTTCTCTCTTTTGATTATGCTATTGTCCACTGACAAAACGCCTTATTTTTACATTTTTGGTTAGAATAATTTTATTTCATATTAATTTTGTCGAAAAAAACAAATTAAACTCGAAACTTCAAGAGTAAGCTATAGAACTGAAAAAGTGTGTATGAAAGGTGAAGCCCCTAGTTAAAGAATTTTGGACGAGCTGGTGTCACTTTAATCGATCGATTTGGTATGAAGTTAACATTTTATGACCAAGTATAAAAGGGCGTTTTGTCAGGGCATTGTATTGAACAGTTAAAAACAGAGCACTGAGCAATCGAGAGTTTATCATTTCGATATTTCAGATGACAAATGATATGATTATTCTTAATTTTTATTTTAAACATTTGCATCACTGGTAGAAAGCGGTGCTTTTCCATCTCAATGAATACGACAGATTATAATTTGGACGGTGTCCATCCTCTCCCAACTGATTTGGGTTGGGTTTTTTTTTTTAATTTAAGCCACTTTGAATTCTTTTGCTATCTAATCATGTAAGTGAAATGTGCATTGGAATTGTTGGGGCTGGTCCACTCTTGCCCGTAGGTTGATAAAAGCGGTGAAGACATCAGCTATGTCCAAACAACAGTCTTCAACAAGTACTTAACACTAGCCCAATGCTATGTCTGTTCAAACAAATTGCAGCCCCTTATCACGAACTGTCTCCCCGAATAAACATGCACTCCACTGAAGACACTGAAGGCATGAGATGTCTCCATTCCATATAAAGTAATGTAATCCATGTCCCATTTTCCAAAAGACGTGTTATTAGCAGTTGAAATTATGTACATAGTGTCTGAAAATGTTCTGGATTTATTGACCAGTGTTTCATTTGATTTCTTTGGGAAACGACGTATTTGGTTATAACTTTTAGCAGAATCTTAATGTAAGTAGTATTTTGTTTTTTCTATATACAAATTTCATGAGTTAGAAATTTAAAAGAAAAATAAATACAATTTTTCACAAAAAAGTGAAAAAATAAAGGAAAAATAAAAATTAATCTCTATTTATGTGTTCATGCAAAACATCAATAAGACAGATTTTTAAAATATCAATGTAAGATACACAGTTTATATTCGGAGAACCTAAACTGCATTTCGAAGTGCTTAACATTTTACCTGTATGGCACAATGACAAATATATGTCATAGTTTTAAAACGTATTTTATTGATTGAAAATAAATTTTGATACATTTAGTCATATTTCTGTAGACGAGGTTTTGCTTAATAAATGTTATTACGTAGACAAAACAAGCAATTAAAAAAAATTGTCCCTCAATGTGATAATACTCTGACAGGGGGTATTTTTCTTTCTCCTGTGGTCTTGAACTATTGGATGCATTTAATTTGTCTTTTCCATGGACTCAATATCCTGTCAAAAAGAAAAACAACGTTAAAGTTAAATATGCTAGCAGCCATTAAAGCAACCATACAACGTTGACTCATAGGAGACATGAGACTTATTTGGAATCAGATTTCAGTCAGATTTTAATTCGTACCCTATTTAATTTCCACTCAGAAATAATAGAATACCTGGGTTTAAGTTTGATCTGAGACACAGTTTCTTTGTTGAAAGTCAATGACAGAAATTTGCGATTAAAGGTGCCACCCCATCCGTTCACCTACCAATCTTGATATGATCGTCACATTGCGTTATCATCATCACGATCATCATCGTTGTCGTCATCTTCATCTTTTACGTTAAACCATCTGTAATATCATTTTATTTATTTATATTTTTATTTATTGATTTAATTGGGGGTTTTTTGTCATCAATTTATTGTCATGTTTTTCTTTTAGCTCAATATGTTGTGGCTGTGTATTGGTGATTGTTGTTGTTATTAATGGCTCTCGCCACGTTGTTCTACGCGTCAATGTGAATAATATTGTAATTTTCTTATCAGTTGTTGGGTATAATAGTCATTCCATAGTCATCGTTTACGTAATTTGTACCACTTAATAATATATGATGTCGTCCTCATTTCACCCCTGACAAATGGAGAGAGAGAGAGGGAGAAAAAAAAAAAAGTGTGTTTGCGTGCGTGTGTGTGTGTGGGGGGGGGGGGGGGGGGGGGGGGGTGGTACACTGACGGGACCCTTTCATTCCGTAACCACAATCCCAATAACAACAGGCCACGTACCTGCTGGACAGTAAGTAAGTCCTGTAATGAGAGGGAATCGGTCTGCACTGGACAAACAGGTTGGGCATCTTGTATACATAATTAGTGTGTCTATTCTACCACCCTCCGTGTCTCCATTGAAAATCTCGGACATGGCCTCAAACCTTGCTGGTTATTTTCTATCTTGATCAGATCCATAGACCATATTATTGTAAATTGACAAAAGACTTTTAAAAATTTTGACCAGAAAAGTTACTTCAAATGTCGATCGGCTAAGATTACTCCCAAATTTGTCATTAAAAAATAATTGAGCTTTTATATAGCGCAATATCCACTAAACATGCTCAAAGCGCTTTAAAAAGGGTTCCTGATCAACAGCAACACGTAACATATAGACCGAGACGTGACGCCTGTTAGACGACATTACAAATGTTTTTCGACATAGACAACGCTGGAGACGGCCAGGTACTCATTTTACACCTGAGTACGATGAGAGAATGTGAATAAAGAGCCTTTTCCAAGGACTCAACTATGCGCCGAACAAGGCTTGAAACCAGGACCTTCCGATCCACAAGCGAGTGTCATACCACAAGACCACATAGCCACACGTCTAAAAGTCAGAATCCTGATACTTTTTTTAACATGCGAAGTTATTCCAGTAAAGACAAGTTGATGGTCATGTTAGTAATTTTTGTTTTCTGACTAAAATTTAACGAAAATGTGTTTTATCAGTGTATGATAGCGTGGCAAATAACATACCCTTTTCTCTTGTGTGCTTGGCGTTTGCTTCCATTTTGAGTCTCTCACTTATAGAAAACTTTCCTTCAGAATTGACCTTACCGCTGACGTCCTATACATGGCTTGGCATTGTCATGCCTTAAATATATATATATATATATATATAAGACTTTTTATTATTATTATAGGCACTGTGGAAATGCATTAAAATCGGTTAAAAACAAACTTATTATCTCCATTTGTAAAGGGAATTTCTACCTTTTCTCCTAGTTTTATGCGCCTACTTCGGGTCCAATCATTGACGCAGAATAACCCTGTTGATGCAAAGTGAATAATTGAAACATTGTGAAACAAAACGCAATTTTATACAGATAGAGGCTTCTATCAGGCGCCATAATGAAAGTACACTCTCGCTTTAGTCTTTAGCTTATCAAAAGAACAATACTTGAGTCTATGTTTTACCACCCGTTTAACCACCTACATCATTGAACTCGCTCAATATCACTTGACTTCGTTATAGAATGACATACGATGCTGATAGGGCTACTATTGCCACGTTCATCATTCACATTTGATTTTTTCCGGACTACTACCAAGCTGTGTGGTCAAGAAAAGACCGCTATGGTCAGTCACCTAACATCCCCTTCCCCTTTTCAAATCAAAATCTGCTCAGTTTGAAAAGAATAAATAAAACGAGAATCGGAGTTAGACAAAAAATAGAATAATTATCTTTTAAAAAAGCAAAGAACAATTCACCTCAATTTCCGACAGATTAGCTTTTATATTTAAAAATGGAAATTAAAAACAAATAAGAAATTTCACGCAAAAGTAACAAAAGGGGTTATAATTAGTTTAAAGTAATATGAAAGACGTTAATATGAACTGTTAATATCAGAAAAGATGATCTCAAAAATCGTTTTCAGAACCGGAGAACAAACCACATCCTAATCTACAAATACAATGAATTAGATTCCGATTATGCTATTTATTAGATAAGTATGATGGATATTTAACATGTCAAAATATTAACCTTTCTGTAACGAGAGCATTGTAAAAATGATAAACGAAAATATGACTGCTACAGTTCAAATGTTTACTTACTAGGTTGTCTCGATGCCCTCTCTGAAGTTCTTTGTTTTGACTGTGATTGATTGATTGATTGTTGGAAAGTACCTTTGATCTATAAACATCTGAATTATATGCATAAATGTACTTTGTCTATGGCAGACGCTATTTACGACTGGGCTAACGGAGTATGAGTTATTATAGCCTTCAACAGGTTGAACTGACTTTTCTGTGTTTTTATATGGATTATAATAAAATAGAAATAGAATTCATCTCTGTTGTGCAAACATGTCTTAATATTTCAAGGAGAAATTGAAATAACACAGTAGTCAGCCAGGGTCGTAAGGAGTTTATGATATTTCCTTTTGATTTATGAATGTGAATCCATGCTGATGACGGTTATAATTGTCGTTTAAATGGTGTAATAAGCATAATTGTTATCTTATAAACAACTATTACATCTTTATCAATCTATGATGTTTAGTTTTGTTACCGTCAAGCTAATTTACCTTGAAATATAAAATGTTTATATTTCAACCAAAAAAAAAAAAAAATCGATTAAAGTGCTTAGTTAGCATTGCTTCTGTCATAAATCAAACTATGATTATTTATATTGCCTCCATTCGGTTTTGGGAGAAAAGAGTGGATCAAAAAGATAGTAATAATTCCGTAGCACAAGTATTCGAACCTTCTAATCCACACCATTATTTTCTTTATTGGTGATTTGCCATGCCGTTATTAACCTTGTCACATCACTATTTGTCGTAAATCAATAATATAATAATATACTTATTGGCAATGGGCTAATGTCTTGACAGACAGGTAGACAGTGTGATCAAGACACCTGACATGACTTTCTACTCTCCTACTGCCATACATTGACAAAACTTTATCCATTAAAAAAAACTAATTTTGGCTAGTAAACTTTTGCTTCATTAATCGATAGATTAAAACGACCTTTAACTTTTCTAAAAGTCGTACACTTGGGGCTTATTTTTTAAGTCTAAATTTTAAGAGAAAAATCCACCTATCTGGGTTTGATTGTAAACATGTGTATAGCTCTTTTCTCCAGATTTTTCCATATTCAAAGGGCTTCACAACGTATCATTTATTCCCCCAGCAGGCTACGTCGTACCAAATATTATCCATTCTAAACAGTGCATCCGCTCTGTTTAGACGTCCTTACAATATCCGGCAGGCATTCACATGTCTTTAGTAGGGTTATGTATGTTTAAAATTGCCCAAAGAGAGAACGCAGAGGGCAGAGTTTCACAATCACTGTCACTTTAATATTAAAATCCCAGTTACGACAGTACTGAGTACCGACGAGCTTGGGCTGGAACTTCTGTTTTACAAACCACTTTCCAGACTTTTATTAGAGACGAGACAAAGGAGTCATAAGAAAGTATAGAGAACTATCGATTGTCATTAAGTATGTAGAATCTCTATTCCTTGAATCCCTGTGCCATTTCGGTTTTAGCAACGTCTGAGTTCCAAATCGCTGTATGTTACCCACATCGTTAATCTGGTTTTATGTCGGAATGAACTAATTGAAGAAAGTCGAATTTTAAGTTAAAATCATCACAAACAGACCAAACATTGTAATATTTGCTCTAACTCAAAATGTTGATGAAAGTTCAATTTTAATCACCCACGCTCACCCCGATATAATACCGTTTTGAGAAGATTGGTCACAAATGACAGTCACTTCCGTTGTGACAAGACTAGACAGGCAGACCAACAGAGTGTGACCAATACACGTGCCTTAACGCCACCCCTGACCTACGTAGGACAGTTCAGCCGTGCCACAGTAAAATCAATTCGACTGGCAGATTGCATTGGTCATGTGTGAGAGACACCTGTTTTCATTAATTGCTATGTTTCATCATAGGATGTGATGTTTATTGCAGAAGTCAAGACTGCTTGTGTTGTTGTTATTTAAATTTACATTAATAGGACGAATTTTGATTTTCTGTAAATTACAATCATTATTTGAGAGGGTTTGAAATTCCTCGATTGCCCTTCAGTGAGAGACTGTTAATAGTTGTTGGCTAAATCTGAGCCATGAGATTTTTAGGAATTTGTGTATAGTTATATTCTCGTATCAAAAATGTTAAGGAACAAGAAGAAGGTAAGATTGTTTTGTATAATATTTGATTTTAGATTTAAACGAAATATCTTTTTTTTTAAAGTCGAAAGCGGAGCCTGGGATTATTCTGGTATTTGTAGTGTGAAATATAAACAATTGATAACAATCCGTTGGATATGACTCTGGTCTAATGCATAGTACTTTCCGCCATATCTAACAGACCCTGCTACCCAGTCACTCCTAAATGGACGGAGTAGTCAGGAAAAGGCCTCGATTGCGCCCAGGATCGATAACAATCTCTTTGCGTGTGAGATGAGTGTTTTACCAATTAAGACACCGTGACTCTGAAACGACCTTTGAACAAAACAAACAAAAGTACAATAAAAGTAAAGTAAAGAAACAAAACCTAACCAAACAAAAAACAACAAAGTAACAAAAAAAAACAAAAACAAAGCAACTTAACGTTTTTCATGTTATTCATATGTTTATTCGTCTTTATAATGATTAAAAATGTGGCTATTTTTGATCCTTATTTTCAGTCAAAGATAGTGGCAGATTTTATATATTAAAATACCTCCTAAATTGTCTCCGATGTGCATATCTAACGACGTGTACCTGCTTTCAAGTCGGATAAACCAAATTGTTATGGTCTCATAGTCGTGACTGACGGAAATGCTCTCAAACCAATGCAAACTGTTGTCTATTAAAACAATGTTAAAATAATCCCATAATATGTACACGAAGATATTTAACGATATGTAGCGACGGATGTAATAAGTTGAATAGTATTTTTTTTTAATTTAAGAGCTACCTGAAATGTATGAAATATAAATTTTGATCGAAATTGCCCATTGAATTCCTTAACGTTGTAAACGCACATTGAGTTTTGTGTCATTTGGTATTTGCTTCATCACAGTTAAGATTTGGAGAGAAAAAATATAACTCTACGATTCCGTTTATAGTCTCTGTTTTAATTCTTAACTAAACTGGATCATTTATCCACTTTACATGAACTTAGAGTTCTCACCATTTATCAATAAATTACAAACAGCTGTCACTGGTTAACTGTTTTTGTATTAATTTTTTTAAAATTTGAATAATCTTTAATATCTCGTGTAGAATTAAAGAATTCTCTTTTCGAAAGCATATCACTGTTTTATGATTCTTATATTTTACGTTTGTTCTGTGGGATGGCATGACGTATTAAATGTGTCCCAGATAAAGACCTGAAATGTTTTTATCAAGCTGTGTCAGGCTAAGCAAGAAAGAAAAATACAAGAAAAAATACCTGGAGGCATACACATTTTTTTCAGATCTTTATCTTATACCAGTGCCTGCCCCCTAATTTGTCACCTTTAAAAGTGTACAATATCCTCTCCTGTCTGGGGTTGGGAGCGGAAAGAGTGCACCATATTAGATTTCCATAGTTTTGCACCTGGATTGTCTTGACCACAGACAAGTATTTTGAAATGTCCCCTGATTTCATGTCTGGTTTAATTGATACACGGGAAATCCTTGTTTTGGCTGACCAGTCTGTTTGTGCTGGCACTCTAGCGTGCTGGTCAAGTGTTTTTCTTTGTCGGTGACATTAATGAAATCTATCGTCCTCGCCGCCCTTTTCCCAGGTTAAGTGTAACAAAAAGAAAAAATGGTAGGAGGAGAAGAGGGGAAGGGGGGAGGGGGGGGGGGCGCGTGACGAGAGTATGGTGTATTGTATACCTAAAAAAACGAACACCCTTTCTATTCAATTTTTTGTCCATGAGACGTTCAAAGTACATATTGTGTTGGTCTAAGTCCGTTGAGAATGTGATTTGCATTTGGCACTCTTTCGTGTCTCTGGGGGTTTGTAATTTGTCTTGCAATATTAAGGGGGGGGGGGGGTATAATTGGGCGGATAATTCATAACCTTGATCACTTCCGTGCATGGTTTAAAACGCACCATGTTGTCGTAACAGATATGTGGAGGGGATGCGTTTTTTGGCACGATTCTGTCTCTTAATATTCGTATTATGATCGAAACCATAATTCTTGAAATGCCCTGCGACGAAGTTATTTGGATTATTTGATTGGATAGCGCGCTGTATTTGTTCAATCTGGCGAAACGTACTTTGATTGACTGGTAGCGTCTCATCCAAACGGAAGCAAGCAATTGTTTTGACTCTGATAGAGTACTTCAAAGTATAGAATACACAGCAAGGAATAATAAATGTCGGCATAAAACTATTTCCTCGATCAATAACAATTTGCATTTAATAAACAGCATTTGATGGTTTGCTAACTTTAAGCTGTTTAGCGTATTGTTTACATTACTTCAGAAAACAACCATGTTTAAACAAGGCAAGGTCAAGATGTTTAGGCATGTAAAACAACTGAGCAAGAAATGAAGATAGATCTTACGCAACAAATGTAAATAAATGCAATGGGATTTCCGACCTCTCGAGCTTTACAGTAAAGACTAAACAACAAGAGAAACGACAAACGAAACATTTTCCAATATTCTCATGACTCGACCATTATCTAGTTCCTTGTTTAGATACGATCAATGGCTGTTATTCGAATCCACTATAGATTCTTCGCGATTTTGGGGGCCATGATGTGTTCTGTTGTATATATAATTTTTTGTTTGAGGGTTTTATTTTGGGAGGGTTGATTGCTTTTTTTTTTCATTTTTGATCGGTGAAAATGGCCCTCAAATTGTCAAAATGTCAAAAACTGGAGGCTTCGCATTTTGTCAAAAACTCTCAAGACTTTCGAGGCTTGAGACATTTTGACATGTTGAGGGCCATTTTAATCGACCGATATTTGAAGAAAAAGTTTATGCCAGAGTGTTTTGTCTGGACACGGCACTGAACATCCACAGTCTGAAAAGATGGAATCCGTGTTCTGGACTTTCCATGTATCCATTTATAGGATCTTTCATTTGGTTCCTTCATAAAAAGACTTGTTTTTAATTCTCTCTGGTAATCCTTTATTGAATCACAGTACTTCTCATTTGGTTGTTTGTCTGTCTTCCTCTATTGCCTTTCCAGTGTATCAGTGAGAATTTAACTAATGGTTTTATATATTCACGCCCTTTTGGTACCTCTAATTCAGTAAAAGATCTCAAAACTGTAATGTGTTCTGATTTTTAACAATCACATTGGCTTGATTGTTACTTAAACGTATTTCTCGTAATCAAATATACCAGTCGCTTGATAGAGATGTCAGATTGTTTTATTAATGCCTGTATATTTTTGCCGTCAGAAGCCTGACCAAGGCAATTACTTGTATGAACGCATGGTTTATTTGCAATTATTAATCAATGTTTCATCCTTTAAAAAACGTATTATGCTTTAAAAATAATTGGTTAGTGGTTTAGTAAGAAGACAATCATCCAAAATATCTGGACCTTTATACTGTTTATGTCACCTCCTGTCTAACATCTCCCATACCACCCATAATATTATGCCAAGAAACAAGACCAATCCACAATCAGAAATACTCATGACAATTTTCCATATTTTTTATTATATCTGATTTGTCTGATCATCCCCATGAATGTCAATGTCTGATTCGTGTAAATGGTGTAGAGATCTGCCCTTGTCTTGTGATAAAAACGACTGGTGGACATGAATGAAGAATAGGGGAGACGGAAGAGAACAATTCAAAGGGGGAAAAAAGAAGAAAGAATACGTTTTTAAAAAAGAAAGAAAAAGCAAAAGAGTTGAGGTCTGAATGACTCCTGAGTGTTCAATTCGGCTGAATATGGCCATATCTCATTGGGTAATACGTATTTTCATCCGAAACTTAGTCTTTCAAATCAAACCAAAATATGAAAGAGCCAAGATTTTCTCTGTCTACCTGTCCGTTTCATCTTATCTAGGAAGTGATTTTTCATTTCGTTCCGGAGACTAGTTATAGCTTTGTGTTTCATGCATGAGATATTCACAGAGTGCCTGGCTGGAAGTGCGATCCCACAACAGACAGAACGCGGTCAAGCAACAGTTATGTAACTGTTGATTTTGGATCGTGGTTTGGGTTTGTGTTTTTACCAGGGACGGGGGAGGGGTGAACTGAATGACTCTGTGAGTCATTTTCGTATTATTTGTGAGGAAAAAATAGAAGCTTTGAGTGTGGATAATCTGCCGCATAATGACAATTGACAAAACATCCTTTTTTCTTATTTTGATCAGACACGACTTAATATGAGTTGACTATTTATATCTTGTATATTATTGTGGTTATGGTCATGAACCGGTGTGTGGCGTGTGCAAGCGAGACAGAGAGAGAGAGAGAGAGAGAGAGAGAGAGAGAGAGAGAGAGAGAGAGAGAGAGAGCCGGGGGGGGGGGGGTAAAAGATATGTAACTGTGAATGTTTTTATGCCTGGTTTGTACTGTTCATCAATTGAAACATTTAACCTTCTATGCCTATTCAACTGTGTATATCAAAATTTAGCACCAGATCATTTTAGAATATATTACCATTATCAATGCAATCAATAACATACTTATACTCAAGTACGTGCTAATACGATACTTTTTAATGACAGAGTTAACTACCTAACTCCTTCTCCAGTCCCACAGACATGGCATGTAGCCTGATACTTACACAACTTCTTGGAAACGTTCAGTTGTTTTCTTTTTTTAATTATAATTTTAAGCAGTTAACTGCTGCACTTGGAAAGACACATATTTAAAATTTTGGTCAGAAAAGTCCTTCAAATATCGATCGATTTAAATGACCCTCATCCTGGCAGAACTCTCAAATCTGGTACCTCGCGAGGTCCCAGGTCTGAGAGTTTTGCCAAGATGAAAGTCATTTAAATCGATCGATATTTGAAGAACGAGTTTTCTGGTGAAATTCTAAAACACGTGTTTTTCCAGGGTACGGCAGTCAACAGGTTAAGAGTTGCATTTCCATCCATCCCAATGCCCACGAGTATGGCCTAATATAAAGGAGTATATGTTTTCGTGTGAAAGACCACAATAAGAGATTTACAATGTTTTTTCACAATGTTGTCATGGTGGTCAAATTATTATTTTGTTGCATGCAATTTAGTTTTATACAAATATTTATGTTGTGACTAGTTTTATCCAATGTTGTATTCTGGTTTCACTTTAAATGACGAAATATGTCCATATAAGTATTTATTTAGAAAGATAATGTTCAAAGTATTCGAACAAAACTCAATCATTCCATTCAGTTAAGTTCATTTAATTGTCATGAAACTGTTTCCATAATAATGTGCTTGATTAAATTACTTTAATAAAACAAAAAAATCATTTGTATTTACAACTTCAATCAATTTTTTTTTCAATGCCATTTTATTATGACAAACTTTGTATATGCAATCATAGCTTCTGTCATCGTTGTGGTAGTGAACCAGCATGTTATAGTTTCAGTGTTTGTTATGTCATCTGCAGTTTTATATTTTGACATAAATACATTTTGTATCTACACCAAAGGCAATTAGAGTTTGCAGCACTAATGCCTCTGTTGCTACAGTATCTTTTTGTAGTTGGCTGATTAAATATTTTATTCGGAAACATTCATAATTCATGTTCATTTACTTTGTTCGAAAGTTACAGACACATTTATGTTTAGTTTGTTCAGATGATTGTCACAGTAAATAGTTTTGCTATTCATCCTAGTCAATGTGCTATATAGCTTTATACTCTTCTTATTTTAGCCATGTAGAAATGCTTTCGTGGGGAATTCATAACGTTTCTTTCTAGTTCCATAATTTTCATTCAACATTTTGTGGAAAGACGTATTATGCTTATGAGTTCTGTTTCGAGGTAATATTTCGTCGTTTTTATATCGATGTTAATCTTGTCTATCACATTTTTCTTTCAGGTAAAAGCCCGTAAGAACGGCCCTCTGAAGGCATTACAGTCTGTCTTTGGTGGAAGTGAACAAGATATCCAGCCCAAAGACGGGGTCATGGGCACATCACAGTCCAAAAGCAAGTCTTCTAAGCAACAACATGAAAAACAACCATATCAGCATCACCACTACAACCACCATTACAACCATAAACAACAGCAACAACAGCAGCGTCATGGGCACAGAACTCAATCAAAAGATGATATATCGATGGCAGCAAGCCAGACTAAAGAAAAATTGAAGGCAAACCCATACGCTACCATCAAAATGTGGCGTCCTACCTCAATGGACAACAGTGCCACTTATGTTGGGGACCCCAATGAGGAACTTTATCAAAATTTTACCAACTTTGA
Organism: Berghia stephanieae; assembly: GCF_034508935.2. Lineage (NCBI taxonomy): Eukaryota > Metazoa > Mollusca > Gastropoda > Nudibranchia > Aeolidiidae > Berghia > Berghia stephanieae. The sequence goes on from NC_088363.1 coordinate 72,707,135, forward strand.
TACCTTGAGAAACTTAGAGAATCAAACTCCGAATGGAAGTACTACGACCAACGGCCCCTTTTTGACTCTTAATGACATTGATCCTGCCACAGGTCGTATTCCAAACTCCAATCAGCAACAATCCCACCATAAACAACGTAGACAAACCCAGTCACCTCCTGGTCATCCACCGCTACCCAATAACAGTACTCAATCATCTCCAACAAACATAACAAACGGTCGGTTGAATTCCTCGGGTAAACAAAGACAAGACAGGCCGAGTCAAACTCCCGAGGAGCACCGATCTACTTCCAAAATGAATGGGTTTGTTGAGATTCCTCGGGATTATCCATCTGATAGTGAGAGTTCCTTCCAGCCAACTCCACGAAGAGTAAGTTTCCAAGATGAAGTATCTAAATCTGATATCCCAATGACAAACGGGAAACAGTCCAAAACAGTCTCTTTTAACACGTCGTCCTCTTCTCTAAAATCTCAAAATGCTTCTTCATCTTCCCATCACATACCCCGGCAATCTCCACCCCCTCCCCCTCTTCCCAACTCTCCACCCCCAATTTCACCTAAACGAACATTAGCGCCGTCACTGCTGGACACTATCAATCATCAAAATTCACACGACACCAGTTTCTCTCTTGTCAGCGACGGAGCAACGAACTCCGTGAAACTCGTTTTGTCTCACAAATATGATGAATCTAGCATAGATACAGCATCCAAAGACATTGAAAGACTCTTGGCAGAACTCAAATTTACAATGGAATCGTTAACTACTTCTAGAATAGACAAGAACTCAACCCAGCTTTCAATGTGCTTATCCGAACTTCACAACCAGACGAAAACCTTCATCCAAGAAGCAAAGCATTTTGTGAGCAGCGCCAACAACAGTAAGGCCAAGCTGATGATGCAGCTCGAGACTGCAATTCACACATTAGCTCATCTGTTCTTACACGGACAGGCGTGCATGTTGATGATGGAAAAGACTCATCAGGCACAACATCTCGGGTTCCACATCATCAAAGCAGCGAACGCCTTCAAGACAACGATCAGTGCTGCGAACGCTGCCTCGGGCCGCTCGTTAAACGACCCCCAGATGAAGTATTTGATGAGACAAGCTACAAATTTAGCCAACCTGCTAGCTGCGTTGTTGTCTGCTATCAAACAGATTAGTCCTTGATAAGAATAAAAATGTAACGAGGTTGTCCTGAACGCTTTTTTATTTTTATTTTTGTTGTTGTTGCTGTTGATGATTGTGTTGTTGTTGTTGTTGTTGAAAAGATACATTTTAATATCTCATCTTGATTACACCAATATCACAGACAGGTAGCATAAACTTGTGAAGTCTACATCCTGAATGTCCCCCGAATGTCAATAAGATTTGGAGATAAGGATGAAAAAATTGATGATGTCACTCAAGGGGAGCAATCGATTTCGAAAATTTAAGTTTGGAAAAATGTTATAAAAGCTACTTTAAAAGCTATTTAGTTCCGTTCACTCTTATTATGCCTATTTCTTTCAATTACTTTTTTTAAAATATGGCAACCTCAACTGTCAACTTCTGTCTCATTAATATACTTGCCAAAGTTGTCGTATGAAACAACATTTTTAGCCTTTGTGAAGTTTGATGACAGTACAAACATTCGTAATTTGCACTTGCATTTTTAGATACCGATTAGAACAATTCACACACACACACACATACATACACACACGCACGCACATACACACTTACATACAGACAGAGAGGGAAAGAAAGGAAGAGAGAGAGAGAGAGAGAGCGGGAGAGAGAGAGAGAGAGAGAGAGAGAGAGAGAGAGAGAGAGAGAGAGAGAGAGAGAGAGAGAGAGAGAGTTATGTTGACAAAGTTTGACCTCGCCACATCGTGCAATCATAATATATCCTTTTTATTTAACATTGTTCGCATCCTGATTCAGTTGACGTAATAATTTGTTCATATGTCAATATTGATTGATTATTAGTATTTATTCCATTTCCATTTGATTTATTGAACATGGGAAACTGTAGAATATCTCGTTTTTTCTTCCTTAAGCTTGTGTAAGGTTAGGTAAGTTTAATTAGCAGGAAATGCGTGAATAAGAATGGTTTAAGGCCAGATAATAATACATTATTAAATAATGCCAAAATAAAAGATTATAACAACAAATAGAAGCAACCGGAAAATAACCCAACCGGCATCCGATGAATCATTAACTTCTTCATGTATTACTGTCAGAACTGAAATTTATGTACGCTTTTATCTCTGGGGATAATTTCAAGCAGTTGCTTTACTCGTTTGCATGTTGAAACCTGCTAGTGGGTGTGTTATTATTTAATTTAAACGATACAGTACTCGCTAGATTCTGGCTAGCTGAATTCCAGCACGCTGGAGCTGGGTGACCTAATTTTATCTATATAAAATGTTACTTCCCATGAGCATCGTTTTTAGGCACACTCGGATTCTAGCACGCTTTTTAGATTCTCCCTAAAGCGTACTAAAATCCAGCGACTACTGCACTCTTTTGGGCTTGTGTGATATTGATAAATATATTTAATTGATTGTTAAAAGCATTAAGTTGTTTGAAAAAGTGTAATCAAAATTGTGTAAGTAAATGTTGACTGAACATTTTACTCACGCAGTTGGTAATCAACACTTTCCCTTATTGCTTATCCCTGGCTACTGAAGTCTACTGCCATAAACTGACAAAACATTTTTTCTATTTGATCAGAATCCTTCGACTCCAAGTCCAAATCACTATTTTAATGACCCTCAATTTGTGACAAAGTTTCAAATAAACAAGTTGTGTTTTGTCAGAGAATGGTACATTAGTTTTTACTCACCAGCCAATGCCAATCAAAGAAGTTTAAAGAGATGGGAAATGACGGCTTATAATAGTAGATATTCAAATCTGAAATTGATTTCATAAATTTAGGCTTTAAAGATACATTTCTTTTGACGCGTCTTTGCTGGTTGTTTTTGCCAGGCAGATACTATCATTTCTTATAGACATTCTATCTGTGTTTGTTTATGCTGGTTGTAACAATTATTTATTTTCATTGTTTTGTCTGACAGAAGTGTTGAGTATTTTACTGAACCACACACTATCGTTTGTTTGTGTAAAGAGACAGGGTTGATCTGGCCTCTGTGATCATTGTATTTAAATATTTTCAAAGTGAGTTTATTTACACTATCATTTTAATTCCATATTCCAATCCAAGATCTTCTATCTACTCTTACTCTGATATAAAACACATTTGAAAAATTTGGCTTCAAACCTTTTGCTTCAAAATCGATCGATTAAAGATGACCCTCAACTTTTCATGGGATGAGTGAAATTATCCATTGGGAGATTCTCCGTTTGTCCACAGCATCTCCACTATCCCCTTGCATCATTGTGTCCTTTTCATGCGATGTTGTGTCTTTATTCTGGAATGGGACCGTTTGGTTTCGCCTGTCCGGAGACTTTAGCTGAGAGGGAAACAATTCGAAAGACTTTTTTAAATTCTTAGAGATGATAATTTTCCCTATAAATGATATCTCATTGATATATTTTGTCATTGTTTTGTTATTCGCTATCTTTGTTGTCATATAACTATTTAAGTGTATCCCTTTTGGAAGAAGACCATGTCGCAGTGTCATTGTATGACTTTAAGATGGTTCAGACTGGCTACTATAATATACGGCTATTGGACCGACTTCTATCACTGTCTTACTTTTTTCCTCTCACAAGCGTGAGGACTTGATCTTAAAATTTTGACTATTCTGTCATCTTTCTTTTTACTGAAAAAAATGACTTGGATAGTAGTAATGCAAACGCCTTTCTCCTACAAATAAGAACTTATTAAAACGTTTCAAACAAATCTCAGGTTTGAAATATTTTGAAAGTTCGAGGATCATTTTAATTGATCGAGATTTGAAGTAAAAGGTATGCTGCCCGAGTGAAAAGGTGCTTTTTTCACAATATGTCAAAGTTGTTGTATGTTGTCTACCTCAGTATTCCATCGCATATCGTCAACAAAATCAAATAATTCTATATGATTTTTGCATGCATCCATACCCTATTTGGTTTGTGAAACGCCGTATCAGTCAGGCATTATATTGGGCTGAAACTTGCAGAGAATTGAGTCGAAATTTAAATTAATTAATAGTACTGTGAAATGAAAGTTTTTTGATGTTCAAGAAACTCCATTCATTATCTTTATTGCAATCATTAATTTAAGCTGAAAGATATTATGATTTTGGATTTAAATCAAATTTCAGCATCAGAATAATTCCGACATGATACCGAATTGAGGAGATTGGTCACAGTCTCATCTTTGTTTTGCCCTTATCTCCTTTTTATGTGAACTCCCTGTCACCGCCGTAAGAGTCTTGAATAAGATTGTAAAAATGGAAATGTCAACATGATGTATCAACATTATTCGTCTCCGGGGGAAAATTTTCATTTTCTATGATTCCACTCTTGCCAACTTCATTGGACTGAAATGGGTTTTGAAACCAGCTAGAAAAAGAATGATAATATGGATATGGTTTCATCACCACGACTGTTATTGTTATTATTACGAGCCTATATCAGGTGCGAGAAAAAAACAGGTCTCATCGGAATGCTCAAATTATTTTGTCATAAAATCAACATAAGCACTAAAAGCGATGTATGCATAGAAATATATTTTAGTAAAAGTAAAAACAAAAACAAAACAAAACTGTTTACTGTCAATATTTTACAAGTGATTTGCAAGTCTTCTTCCCCTCCTCCTATTGCTCTCTTTCTCTGATGTCTCATTAAGCGCATAGTATGTAGGTACTTGTCCCAATTAATTGAGGTAGCCACGTCATTCAGGTTGTCCAATGTCGCTTCCCATTTTCGGCGAGGCTTTCGATTTAAAAGTGTCTGTTTTCCAGTGATTGGTTCGAATTTGGCGGTTTTCTTACCCTTGCCTAATGATTGGACAATTGGATCTCCTAGCTCTAGCAAAAAGGTTTTTGCGATGAATTACAGTCCTTTTAACAATCTCTTCTCTTTTTTACAGAAAGATAAATTCATTGTTCATAGGTTTTTATAGCTCTAAAGATTAGTTAAACTATTAAATTATGCATACTGTTAGTCTGGGAAATACCCCGCTTTTCTAGAATATCGCATTAATATTGGTATTTTTGGGTCTCCTCGGAAAGCTGTTGTTGATATCTTGCCTATTCGAAATTCAAAAGTAATAATCCAAGGTTTTAAACATTGTGCGCATAGTGCCATTTTATTATACAAATTGAGCATTTGGGTTTTGGGCCTTTTTTCCAGCACCTTAAATGAACCTCCTCCTCCTCCTCCTCCTCCTCCTCCTCCTCCTCCTCCCCAACATCATCATCATCATCATCATTATCACTCAAGCAAAAGGTAAATGGCATTGCTGGCAGCTTGGAATTTTGACATTTAAAGCTTAGAGCATTTATAATTAATTCTCTCTCATTTCCTTGAAAATCAGCATTCCTATACCTTATTGATATCTACCAAATAAAGTAATCTGTGATACATTCCATGACGGCCAATCCTTCACTCCGTCATCAGATCCTATTCTTATTATCAATTGTATAAAATGAATTATAATAATGTCTTTTTGTTGGGGGCTCAAGCCCACTGTGAGCTGGTGATCATTTCTAGCGTGGGCCGGTGAGGGATCCTTAAAATATTATACTTACTCTTGCGTTGTTTTCAATAAATATCCCAAAAAATTACTCATGTTTCTCCTTTGTAGTTTTTTTGCACTTTTCCAGGAATCGCGACAATTAAGTTTTGCAAAACATCTCGCTATATCTTTATTAATAGATTAATTAATTAATTAATTTCTTTATTATATCATTTTTAAAATAGTAACGAATACATAAGCCTTATTAATCTAACCAGTACCTTGGTTCACCATGCTCAATGCACTTTACAATGCATCATAATGTGTTCCTCCCAGTAACAAAGTTTTGAGTTTGTCGTATGTTAGATTCTCTTTTTGTGGCGCACTCACAGTATCCATCATTGCATACGGTGCTCAGATACTCATTGAAACAACGTGTATTAGATTCTAACGACGGAACACGAGCCACTCTTTACCTGAAACGGGAACAGTCAGGCAGGGAATACGATGTAATGAATTATTTTATTTCCTGCATGAGATGTTATTTATCATGTAACTCCTCTCTTCATGAAGCAAATTGTTTTCCCTATCTAATGTGTATCCCTCTCGGCGGAAATCACAATTACTATTTAGGTTTTACTGCTCCATCGTATCTGACCCATGCGCCGACATAACAAGTGTTGCAAGTACCTTCAAGCTCCTAAAACCAAACGACAACCAAAATAAACTATTGTGTCTTTGATAATGCTACTTAATCTGTAAATGAGTGTACATACTATAATATATGCTACTGTAAACACTGTATTCTTATTATAACTATTTGAAAATAAAAATCCTAATCTAACGCACTTATATTATGTTAACATCAAAAATTACTTTGTTCAACGTTGTTATCATCCTTGAGATCGTCTTCGTCGCCGTCATCATCATCATCATCATCATCATCATCATCATCATCATCATCATCATCATCATCGTCGTCGTCGTCGTCATCATCATCATCATCATCATCATCATCATCATCACCATCATCATCATCATCATTATCATTACCATTTATTATTATTATATTATTATTATTATTATTATTATTATTATTATTATTATTATTATTATTATTATTATTATTATTATTATATTATTATTATTATTATTATTATTATTATTATTATTATTACACCAATGTTTTTTTTCCATACCACAATTATATATTTTTTGTTTTGTAAATTTATACGACCAAATTATATACAATTATATACAATTTATGTTCACCCATTTATGTCTGAAGACGTTTATGACTGTATATAGATATATACACAGTAAAGTGACATGAAAAAAACCGTTTATTTTTTCATCATGGTCATTGTCATTTCAATGCCAAATTAGCTCTGTGTCTTAAACAATGAAGGGGAGGGGTCTTTAGATTTCTCATGGTGGGCGGGGAGCTCATTCTTGCTCTGTATTTTTCTGTGGTAAGCAGAGAGGCCATTTGTGTCTTCTATCTCCCATATCTATTTTCCCTTTCCATGTTTCTCCATGTGTTCGAGATTGCGATGGCTTATTTTTTCCCTGGTTCTGGCGGGGATCCTTAGATGGGACTGGGAGGGAAAGTCAAATTATAGTGCCGTTTTATTATTATTATTATTATTATTATTATTATTATTATTATTATTATTATTATTATTATTATTATTATTATTATTATTATTATTATTATTATTATTTTTTTTTTGTTTTTTTTTTTTGTTTTTTGTTTTTTGGAGAGATGATATTTTTTCCTTGTAAATCATATTTTTGTTTAATACTTTTAAAGTTATTAATTTTAAATATACTGCACTTTGTAAGCAATTGAGTGATCTTTTGCTGTTGCGTGGATGAGACTGTAAGGTTATGCAAAAATAGGCACATCTGTGGATTGATCTATTTTAACCATTTCCCTATAGCTTATTTTCTTTGGCGCTTTTAACTTCAGATCGACACGTTTTCCGCTATCGTCTTCCTTCCCACTGGCGCTGAACAAACCCCAAAGTGTCACGAGCTCCGTAACCCCCCTCCCCCCCCCCCCCCCCCACCCCCAAAGAAAAAAAAACAAAACAAAAAATCAACAACAAAAAAACGAAACAAAACAAAAGCAAAATAAAACAGTCTGTCATGTCAATTGTATTATGAAATGCATGGACATGATGAGAAAATAGGCAGGTTGTTAAGGAGTCGGATAATATTATGGTTGTGATGCTTCAGGAATTTAATGTCGCTTGTGTTGTAAAAAATTGTATCATTTTGATGAGTTACTGAGTATAAAATTATTGTCATTGTATTAAATTATTCTACATGATTATATAACTATTGATTAAATATAATTATGTATCAAATATAAAACTCGATTTTATCTGATTTATTTCGAGGCTAGACCAATGCATCGATATTTTAGGGATACCTCTCTCTCTCTCTCTCTCTCTCTCTCTCTCTCTCTCTCTCAATGTTCCTAATGGCAGCTATCTACAAGGCTTGCTCAAACACAGGCACACATCTGGGTGGGTTCCTCAGACCTTCCATGGTGGTCGGATATGTCACTTTGACTGTGTCTTCTATCCCCCTTTACCTGTTTTATCTTTCTCTGTTGCTCTGATTTTGTACTGGATTGAGATGTCTGTTATTTCCTGGTCTTGTGGGGATCCTTTAGCTGAGAGGGAAGCAGTCAAATAAATCTTTCCTTTTTTCTTCTTTTATTTTTGTTTGAGAGAGATGCCCTTATTTATTTTACTTCTATGGTACTTTTAACTTCAGATCAACATCATTACCACTATCATATCCCTTTTACTGTCACTGAGATGACCTAAAAGTGTTGGAAGCACCGCAAACCCACACAAAAAAACTGACAATCTTTCTCGCCCTCTCTCTCTCTCTCTCTCTCTCTCTCTCTCTCTCTCTCTCTCTCTCTCTTTCTTTCTTTCTCTCACTCTCTCTCGCTCTCTCTCTCTCTCTCTCTCTCTCTCTCTCTCTCTCTCTCTGTGTGTGTGGGTGTGTGTCTCTCGTGTACTGATAGTTATATTTTTTTGTTTTTATCATAATATCTTAAGTCTAGATTCTGTGCTGGTGTCTGGATGGGACTTTTAGGTGATCTCAAACTAAGTACACCGATCGATAGTGTGCTCTTGGAATCTACAGCGGCTCCCTATTTGAACCAATTCCCTTTTGTCTTACTTTATCTTTGGTGCTTTAATTGTAAATCTAGAATATTTTGACTATCCCATTTTCTTCCTTTTTACTGGCGCTGATATGACGTAAATGTGTTGTAAGCGCCGTAAAACCCTTAAAAATCAAACAAACAAACAAAAAAAAAAAAATGAAAAAAAAAATCGCCCCACATGCGTCATGTTTCGTCCTTCAAGTGAAATATTGCTGTTGTCTTGAGATTACTTGTAATAAAACGATGAGAGCACATTTAGTGAATACTGCGCTATATAAAAGCTCAAGTCATATGTTTTGTGGACTCTTTTAAGGGAGGTAACCTTAAGATCTATCATTATTTTACTATCCCGTAATCTTACTTTTTAATGAAATAACCTTCAGTGTTGCAATCGCTGCAAACTCTAAAAACTAAAATTTAAATCTCGAAAGTCAAAACAAATCAGAAATTCTATTTATCAAAGTAGCCCAGCATTAGTATGAAAACAACAATATAATAATTTTCCCCTCAATTTGGCGATGCTGATGTTCCTTATGATGCTGATGCCGCTGATGCTGATGATGATGATGATGATGATAATGATGTTGATGATGATAGTGATGATGATGATGATGATGATGATAGATGAGTTTGTTGCTGTTGTTGTTGATGATGATGATGATGATGATGATGATGATGATGATGATGATGAAGGCGATGATGATGATGATGATGATGATGATGATGATGATGATGACGATGATGATTGGGTGTTGATGATGATGACACGAATGGTGGCTATGACCATGTTCATTCTTATTATAGTCACGATTTTTAAAAATAAATGGCGCGTCTTTTTCTACTTTTTCTCAGCTGTTCCTCAATGCACAGCTGCAACAATTTGTATGAACCTCTGAATCAATTTGTCTTAATCAATTTTTTTTCATGAAGTTTAAAACAATAGGACAGGATTTCGCTTATTACAGCTATATTAAAATCGATAACTGGTAAGGATTAGAGCTCATAGATGATTTACAGTATCAATCTTATGACTTTTCCACTTATCCATTTTGAAGGAATTTGTTAAAATGGAATGTTCGCTTAGCTGAAACTTATATTATGATGTACAGTATCTGCATTGGAAGGACGAATGGCAATCCTTAACTATCAGACATCTACATTTTATAACTATCAATACACATTACTGATGAATACAATGGAAAGTGAACATTATGCGCTTCCAACATTATTTTAATTTCAAAATTTTGAGAAATAGCTTGTATTTATGTCAAAGAGGATTACATAAATTTAATGTCGACTGGTCAAAGGTAGAAATTCATCAGTTTATGATGCAGTGGTTCTCAACAACAACAACAACAACAACAACAACAACAATAACAATCACATTATGTAAGATAACCTGCGAATCTCGGGGTTGATTATGAAATTCCAATTCCATAGCCGTCCTTTTTAATGGCTTTTCGATAGAAACGAATAGAATTCTTTTCGCAGCTTTACGAGAGAGATTCTGTATCGTATCGTATCGTTTAAGAGCTTATGTGTTTTTTAAAAATCTTTAAATGTTGTGTGAAACGTTCATTATTAGATACAATTTTTCAAAATTAAAGAAACAGCATTAATTGTTAATTTGACAATTTTGAGTATATAATCACTATTTCAAATGATTTAAAGTTAGATATTTCATATCAGTCTTCGGTGACATCATGTAGATAAAGTGCAATAAATCATTAATTCAAAATTGGATGCAAACACATAGGTTGTAACTTTATAAAATTAAAGCGAATTGCCTCCATACGGAAATTAATATGACGTGTACTCATAATCACTAGATTATTTTTGGAGATTTTTTGGAAACATGATGAATTCATCTCTTACTTTGTGGTGCGTAACTTGTTTACATATTTAACAGTACTAGTAAAAAGCCCGCAATTTCGCGGGGAAAGAACTATTTTCATTCGATACTGTACTCACCATCATTTAATGAGGGCAGATTGGTAAACAACGTTGTCTGCGTAATTTGGTATATCTTCGGTTGATTTTTCTGTGTGGCCCAATAATATATTTAATAATATATTCCCTCAACTAACCCCAAGAAAAAAAATAAACCTAGTACCTTTAATTCCCCTTTACTTAACTTATGGAAAAACAAACTTCCTAGCACCTTTAATAAGACTTATGACTAACCTCTCGAGCTAACCCTAATAGAAAAAAAACTCTCGGACTGCTTTGCACTACTTTTCAATATTTAACAAATCAAAATGGCGGCTGAAAATCAAAACAATGGTCAAATTAAGAAATTTTAAACTTTCACAAATCTATCAAGGTTTGTTCTAGAGTTTTTAAAATACTTCTAGATATAATGACAAATTGAATAAATAAATGCCTGACAAAATATCAACGGTGAAAATACAAATTTAAAGAATACTGGGATGTAGGAGCTTTCGGAATGTCTCCCCTTTACTTAACTTATGGAAAAACAAACATCCTAGCACCTTTACTAAGACTTATGACTAACCTTAATAGAAAAAGAAATATCCTAGATCTCGAGCTAACCCTAATAGTAAAAAAAGAATCAAAATGGCGACTGAAATACCTTCATGTGATCAAGTGAATAATATCACTATGAATGCCACGATTTGCTGAAAAATGCCAACACCCACACACATATGTATACACCACACACAACACACACACACAAACACAAACACACACACACACACACACACAAACATACACGCAATTAGAACATACATAACACTGATCACCGCTAAATCAACAACACAACGGAAGTAATAATAATACTTGATGTCATAAATAGATGACGCAAATTGACAACTTTTTACAGTGTCAAAATTAGTTGATTTTGGGAGTCAAGTGTCGTCGTTGGTACATATTTTATGATATCTGTTTGACTCAACGAACTTTCAAACTGACTTTGAATTATAAAAGGAAATCAAGTTATCTGTTTATCTATCTGTGAAAAATACATTTCTAATTTTCAAATCTTTCAGTAGAGTTGTGCGCCGTATCAATTTTTTTATTGACTCAAATAAGCACAATGTTCTCCACAATGCTATATTTTTTAAAGAAAGGATAAAATCTCTAATTATATGTTTTTATAGGTCGTAAAGAAGGATTTTTTTTGAATACGGTCCAAAATCTACATTCAGCTAAAACAAATTGATCCGGAGGTTGACACAAATTGTTACAACTTTTGATAGAGGGACAGTTGAGAAAAACAAGAAAAACCCGCGCCATTAATAAAAAATCTGATTGGTGGTAGTTGGTGAAAAAGTTGATGATAGATCTGTCCGCAGAATTCGACACAGTAGACCGACATACCCTTCTAAAGATCATGGAAAACATCATTATGGAAGACGAACTCAAACTCGTCCGATTTCTGCTGAGTGAAACTGGGTAAAAACCAGAATCTATGGGTCCTCAATTGAAAATCCATTCCTTAGCAATATCGGCACACCTCAAGGAGATAGTTTGAGCCCGATCTTGTTCGTTGTTTAAATGGAAAATGCACTAAGTACAAAGCGCAATTGAAAATAATCTTCCGTTAGACGACATCGACTTCATCAGCCTAGACCAAATTGACATCGACAAGGTGCAACTTCCAACCATAAACTCCTTGTCACCTCTGGAAAACAGGCATAACGATTTTATCAAAGGAAGAAAATAGCTAGCAAAAGACGAAAAAAGGGGGATCATTACTTGGAGATAAGGAAGATATACAGCGAAGAAAACCACTCTCTATATTTGTTCTTAACAAATTACAGCAAATATGGATAAGACGGGACAAAGTCAAAATAGCAACAAAGATCGAGCTCTATAGGTCCTTTGTCAATAAATATGTCCTCATTTACAACTGTGGAACATAGGCTTTTATTCGGAACGAAGAAGAGAAACTCGACACATTCCATAGAAAACAACCAAGAATCATTCTTAACATCCGCTATCCTGATAAAAATTACAAACAAATCACTATAAAAATGCAACGAAACGCTATCCTCAACCCAAATATTAGAAACACGATGGAGACTATTTGGACACGTACTTAGAAGAGCAGTGGCGTGGCGTGCTTACAGTATAGGGTGGTTCCAGATTCAGAGGGAAATTACTTAAAACATGCTATATTTGTAAATACAAAAGAAAGAAAATAAAATTAAAGAAACGACTTACTTTAATAAATAAGAGGTGGTATGTACCATTTCTCAGTTTTATTATTATTTTTAAAATGCTATAACCCATTTTCAAAAAGATGGATGCGGTGCCAGGCACCAAATCGACCTATACAGCCACGCCCCTGGAAGAGATAACAATATTCTAACAAAGCCATGGAAGCATACTTCACACAATCATGTTAAAACAAATATCGAGGCAGACCAACAACAAACATTCACACAATATTAAACAGAGACATTAAGCGCCTCGAGAACCATCAAGAGCTAAGGTCGGAAAAAGATCGAGCAGACCTTCAGTCCCTCGTAAAGGACAGAGATCAATGGAGGGAATTCGTCAATAGAATTAGAGAAGCTGCCGAGGCGTCCCAGTCGGTTGATTAGGAGGCGGACTGCAATAAGTCAAAGATGATGATGGCGATTGTGGTGGCAATTGAATTTGTTGCGTTGAGATTATAAGGAAGCTAATGATAGGGTTAGACGTAGTGAGATAAGTATGGTAGAAAAGATAATGACGAAAATATTGGCTTCTAAAATGACATGTTATTTGTTTCCAACACTTTGATACGAAAGACCACATGAATGTTTGTATGTGTTTGGGTCTGTATGGTTGAGCTCATACGATGACGCATATCTAAATGAATTATATTTAAATTACAAGAAGATAACGATGAAGAGGTTATTAGGTACTATTGGCTTAGCTCAGATCTTATTCTGAAAATTGCCCAAACGCAGTAGTCATGTTCTTCGTTTGCTCTCTCTCTCTCTCTCTCTCTCTCTCTCTCTCTCTCTCTCTCTCTCTCTCTCTCTCTCTCTCTCTCTCTCTCTCGCTCGCTCGCTTTCCCCCCCCCACCCCCCTACCACCACCATCAAACTCGCTCGAATTTCATTCTTGGGGACACCGAATAACTTGATTTGAACAAGAGCTTGCATTAAGAATGAACTAAAAAATAACTTGAAAAGGGCCGCAATTAGGTTTTTATTTAAAAATATCTGCTTACACCTACCCCTACCCCCCCCCCCCCCCCCCACCCCTTCCCCAAACACACAAGCCTAGTATAGTTATTATCAACAAGATATGAAGTGAGTAGAAAAGTGCCAGAAGACAATAGAGAATAAAAATATTTTTCGCGGCGGTGGTGGGGTTTGAACCTACGACCTTATTGGTACGACAACTCCGCCTGGCAGGTGAGAGCGTGGCTCTACCGTGTGAGCTATCCACGAACACAAAAATATTCGTTTCAAACCCAAAGTCATTTCTAGATCCCTCTCTCACCCACTTCTTGAGATCGCCGATTCGTTCACCACCATCGCGAAGTAATTTTGACCAGCAGTTAAGCTTAATAGCCAATATTCTCATCACAAACATATAACATAGAAACGATTGAGACATTGAGTATGCTCCGGTGTATGGGGTGAATTTTTAATTCAGAAAAGTGAGTGGAGCAGGCACTTATGTTGGTAACAACAAGATATGAAGTGAGTAGAAAAGTGCCAGAAGACAATAGAGAATAAAAATTTTTTTCGCGGCGGTGGTGGGGTTTGAACCTGCGACCTTATTGGTACGACAACTCCGCCTGGCAGGTGAGAGCGTGGCTCTACCGTGTGGGCTATCCACGAACACAAAAATATTCGTTTCAAACCCAAAGTCATTTCTAGATCCCTCTCTCACCCACTTCTTGAGATCGCCGATTCGTTCACCACCATCGCGAAGTAATTTTGACCAGCAGTTAAGCTTAATAGCCAATATTCTCATCACAAACATATAACATAGAAACGATTGAGACATTGAGTATGCTCCGGTGTATGGGGTGAATTTTTAATTCAGAAAAGTGAGTGGAGCAGGCACTTATGTTGGTAACAACAAGATATGAAGTGAGTAGAAAAGTGCCAGAAGACAATAGAGAATAAAAAAATTTTTCGCGGCGGTGGTGGGGTTTGAACCTGCGACCTTATTGGTACGACAACTCCGCCTGGCAGGTGAGAGCGTGGCTCTACCGTGGGAGCTATCCACGAACACAAAAATATTCGTTTCAAACCCAAAGTCATTTCTAGATCCCTCTCTCACCCACTTCTTGAGATCGCCGATTCGTTCACCACCATCGCGAAGTAATTTTGACCAGCAGTTAAGCTTAATAGCCAATATTCTCATCACAAACATATAACAAAAACAAAATATAACAAAAAATTTTTTATTCTCTATTGTCTTCTGGCACTTTTCTACTCACTTCATATCTTGTTGTTACCAACATAAGTGCCTGCTCCACTCACTTTTCTGAATTAAAAATTCACCCCATACACCGGAGCATACTCAATGTCTCAATCGTTTCTATGTTATATGTTTGTGATGAGAATATTGGCTATTAAGCTTAACTGCTGGTCAAAATTACTTCGCGATGGTGGCCTGCTCCACTCACTTTTCTGTATAGTTATTATCGTAGTTTTGGGTGAATCGATTTCCTTGTCCGTGTCATGACCAGCTTATCAAAGTCATCTTGCTTATTTAATCATTCACTGGAGTCCCGTAGTGATAAAACTTTTTACAATTACGCCGTAGAAGAGTTGATAAACCAATATCAAGTGTGCTGTTAAAGCACCTATCTACATGTGACTTCCTTGACTCACGGCCACCAAGTACTTGACGGACTCAAGTAGGACGTGTTTTTGCTGTGTGTATGACACTCAATGGATTTTTATATTACCACAAGGTATGTATTTATTACAAATTAGATTTTATAGAGCATTACAATGACAATACAACCATAAGGGCATTAGGGGCAGCGTGGCTCAGCGGTACGGTCTCTGCTTCGTACCCGAAAGGTAACGAGTTCGATCACCGGCAGCTGCGCTGTGTGGCCTTGAGCAAGTCACCTAGCCCTAGTTCACTTTGCGGCGCTGCACTGCGGCTGACGCCTGGGTTATTCCAGTCTTCCCTTGGAATAGATCCTAAAGACATATTTCCCCTTGGGGATGAATAAAGGGAATTTTTATTTTATTTTATTTTTTGGTTTTATTTATAACAGGACGTTCTGTTTGGTCAATAGCCAACCTCTTGATCGGAGACAGTGCGACCTTAAGCTTTGGGGTCTCTTCTTCCTTACTCGGAACAAAAAAAAAAAAAACAAAAAAAAAACACATATTTAAAATTCTGGCCAGAAAACTCGTCCTTTGCGTATCGATCGATTAAAATGACCCTCAGTGATATTCCAAATTTGAGAGCTTTTGACAAGATGAGGGCTATTTAGTCGATCGATATTTGAAAGACAAGTTTACTGCTCCAAACTTTTCATATGTTTTTTTTTTCAGAGTACGGCAATGTTACTGCTATGACATACGCTTGTTGCTTGTTGGTCCTGATTCGAGTCGCACTGAGAGTGGCGCAAAGTTGAGTCCTATGAAAAAGGTCTTAACTCTTATTTTATTACCATACTCAATAACCAGTAATATCGCTGTCCCAGTCTAAGGAAAAATTGAGCATAACATAAGTTGTGTATCATCTTTGATGTAAAAGTAAATCCCTTTATTCATCCCTATTGGAAATATTGGAATAAATCAGGCTTCAACCGCAGCGTAGCGCAGCAAAATGAGCAACGGCGAGGTGACTCGCTTAAGGCAACTACTGCTCATGAGGACAAACGATGACAAAGCGCTATTTTTCATTTTTGCCTGATAACTTTCACTTCAAATATTGGTCGATAAAAATGGTCTCCGATATAAAAAGTTGTGAATGTGACCCACCTCCTCAATCTGGCATTAGTGTCGGAATGAAGGGGATTTATTTGAAGAGGATGACCCAGGTGACAAGTAGTGAATTTATAGATAGCTAAAATAATAAGAAATGCGATATTCCAGTTGTTTTTTCCCTGTAACTATATTCAGTTCAATCATTAAAGAATATAGATTTAACCAAAATTTCTTTTCTTTCTTTTTTTATTTTATTTTTTAAATAAGGGATTCTCTGTTAAGCGGCTATGTGGTCTAGTGGTATAGCACACGCCCTTCGACCGGAAGGTCCAAGGTTCGAGTCCCGCTCTTAGCGGCGCATAGTTGAGTCCTTAGAAAAGGCTCAAAACTAACATGCTCTCACCATGCTGAGGTGTAAAATGAGTACCTGGTTGTGAACAGCGTGATCTCTGTTCTAAAAAAATTGTAACATCGCTAAACAGTCATCATGTCTCGTTCTTCGTGTGTTGGACAGGGACCCCTTGTAAAGCGCTTTGATTGCGTGTGGTGGATATTGTGCTATGTAAATGTCAAGGTTTGAAGCGTTCAATCCACCCCGACAATACATGTCTTGATGCGATGGTGCACAAACCATTCCATGCAAGACTAAGCAAAAGAAAAATGCAAGAAGTTATAAACGCCATCCATAATATGATCAACAATCATCCTTTAAACTATGGAAATGCTCAGTAAAAAAGTGCACGATTATTCCGTCCGATGTTTCCCTGAGTAAAAAAAATAAAAAGAATCTAGTTTTCTTTGAATTATTTTTGATCTTGTATAGACATAAAACGTTTTAACCCATTTGCCCTGGTTTTTGTTTTGTTGATGATCTAAAACGTGCCCAAGTGGGGACGGCCATGACTGAGAGCGACAGATGGTAATGAAGTGGGAAGTATATGTTGTGTGTATGTGTGTGTGTGTGTGCGCGCGCGCGCGCGTGAGTGTTTGTGTGAGTGAGTATATGCCTGTTTATTATAGAAATAAACATTCTACACCAGATAGCTTTGCTTTTCGATTGAATAAGGTCCCTACGTGTTCTTAAGCGCCCTTTCAATGCATCCTTGACGTAATATAATTGGTCACATGACACTCCGAAAGCATCATGCAAAACAAACGTGGATGACACAAATTGTACATATGCATAACTTTTTAAAACACGATTTAGATGTTTTCTATACCGGTCGGTTGAGGGGGGGGGGGGGGGGGGGGGTGGATAAATCAACGTGAACCTTGGTCATCATCATCATCCATCATGGCTTGTGCTCTTGAGCACGTTGCCGGTCAATTGTCTCCACGAATCACGATCCTCTGCGGAGCGCATGACATCAGTGTTGTTTTTTATGTCACATTTGGCCATTCTTAGGTTATTTAAATAAGTCATTCTTTGTCATTATCTAGTTCTCTTTCCTTCGATCATCCCAGATGCTACCAACTTTTCTATTCCGTCTCTTCTCCACACTTGTCCCAGAAAGCGTAACTGCCTCTTTCTGATGTTATCGATCAGTATTCTTCCATTTCTCACCTTCTCCAACACTTCCTCGTTCGTACACCTGTCTGTCCATGATACCCTCAACATTCTTCTATACACCCACATCTCAAATTCCTCTAACCTCCTCGTACTTTCTTGGTGCAACATATTATTACCTATTGTGTTCCAATCACAATCTGCTTCATTGCGTGCATCCGAGGCGGATCGGGTGGCCATTCAGGTTTTGAATAATATTCATCTCAGTCTACGTGTCAATGTGTTTACACACGTGATGGCAATGTTATGACATAGTAATGCGTAGAATTGCAATGGAAAACCAAAACCATGTACTTTTAGCTCGCTTGAGTCAATTTTTTTTAATGGGGTCCCAATATATTGTTTGTTGGTAGAGCACGCAAAGGGATCGATCCCGGGTAAAGTCTAAATTTTTTCCGACCCCTTTTTCCAATCTTAGACCTGGCGGAAAATATTTTGACATACTTAAAGGGTAGCAATCAATTATATAATAATAATAATAATAATAATAATAATAATAATAATAATAATAATAATAATAATAATAATAATAATAATAATAATAATAATAATAATAATAATAATAATAATAATAATAATAGACTCTTATAGAATGCACGGTATCCTCAACCATGAGGCTTTTGGCGCTTTACATCAACACAAAACAATATCAAAGAAAATACAGGACGTCAAAAAAGAAATGTTTTAAAGGATTTCTTGAACACAGACAATGATTTGGACTCCACGATGATTTGTGGAATGGTGTTCCATACACAAGGACCAAAATAAATGAGAAAAGGACCTTGTTCCCTCCTTTGTACGAATGCGTGGGATAGAGGAACGCTCCTTAGGAGCTCTGTAAGGTAGGAAGGGTGAGCTAGAAGTTGTTTTAGGACCAGCTTTTCAATATTTTTTTTATAAGAAAGGAAGGTTAGTGACAGGACGATATGTTTTGTTTTTTTAAAGTTTTTCTTAGTCAAGATTTATTTTTTCAATAAGGGTTTAACATACGCAATTTTGTAGATATCAGGCACGACACCCAGTTTAAGTGATTTATTTATGACGAAAGTGATGGATGGTATTGATTCGTTTATGGTGACATTTTGGGCACAATTCCAACTCCAGCTTACATTAAAAAGACGTGAGAAGAAAGAAAGAAGAAAAACATAATGTTTTTTGGCATATGCATAAAGACTGGAAAGACGATGGCGTCCCTTAACTGGGAAACTTGATAAATGTCGTACGTACTACAATGTTTTGCTCTCCTCTCTCTCTCTCTCTCTCTCTCTCTCTCTCTCTCTCTCTCTCTCTCTCTCTCTCTCTCTCTCTCTCTCTCTCTCTCTCTCTCTCTCTCTCTCTCTCTCTCTCTCTCTCTCTCTCTCTCTCTCTCTCAGAATCACAGAAGAAGGACCCGAAACGAGAATCAAGTCAAAAAGAAATCATAATGAATAATCAGTAAAGAGCGAATTTCGAGGGCTTTTTGGACGAGTTGCGAATAATAGTGATAGATAGGCTACGTAGAGTCACCTTTCTGGGCATGGGCTTCAAAGGTTATGTTGACAATTAGCCACTCCCACGCCTCGTTCTGAAAAAAGTCCGCGAAATTAAAGGGGAGGCAAGAGAAAATCAGCTGATCGTTAAAATAGTAACAGAAAAGTGGAGGTGCTCGGCAATGAATGCAAGAAAGACATTTAAAACGCCGTAAAAATGTTTAAAAATCACTTAATGTTATACGAGTAATTACCATCCATAACAACCTGTCAAATTCACATATGTAAGATGCCAAGCCAAAATTAATAATAAAATAATAAAGAACACGATTGACCGTTGACTACACATGCATACGAGTACCAGAAATATTTTGTAAACAATGTAACACAATATAATGTGTAAGTATCAAAGCAAATGCAACCACAAATAACATCAAAGAACAATGTGGGACTACTGTTTTAATTTCATAAAACCAAACGCATATTTTCTGCCCCCGATATTGAACGTGTAGTTAGTATGTATCGTACAAACAACATTCGTTTAGACAGGTAGTCGGGATTCTAGCGCCAGTTTTATTTGGGCAACCGTGATTGGGATTTCACTCAATGCACTTATTATTATTATTATTATTATTATTATTATTATTATTATTATTATTATTATTATTATTATTATTATTATATTATTATTATTATTATTATTATTATTATTATATTATTATTATTATTATTATATTAAATTTATTTATTATTATTATATATAATAATATTAATAATAATAATAATAATAATAATAATAATAATAATAATAATAATAATAATAATAATAATAATAATAATAATAATAATAAGCAGTTGAAAGCAGTCTTTGGTGTATAAGTGCATATGTACATTATTTCTTATAATAAATGCTTCAAAACAAAACAAAACAAAACTAAAAAAAAATAAAAATAAAGAATAAATGAATAAAAATATCTATTTGGGCATTTACTTACATTAATAGTCTTGAAAATCACAATCACAATCCATGAAAATTAAATATCCCATAATCCGAAGAAGACATGAATTTAATCCAAAATCCAACACAGGAATGTATTTTAATAGGAGACAGATATCCTATTAAAACTATAGCATTACTTGCAAACAACAATACCCCACTCTGCGTTTAACGGGCTTGTGGCCGTCACATTGTAAATTGTGACCGCATTAGGGTAATCGGTGTCCTAAAGACTGACATACTGACATACAATCAATGAGAACTATAAAGAATCCATTCTAGAATTCAACTACAAACTGAAAAGCATGATAAATATCACTCTATCAAATAATTTTCTTTGCACAGGTTCACTCACACTCTCCTTTATTGCAAAACATTGATAAGTGAGAAAAAGTTTGTATTTCAATTATAAACTTAATCACATAATCTAAATGATGGAGAATAAAAACAGCTAATTATAAAAAATTTCACAGATCAAGTTATCTATTTGAACTCCGCATATTTAGCTTAATTACTCAATGACCATAAATTTTTTAAAACTGCATTGTTTCATTTAAACAAGACCATGACGCTTATGCCTGGACCGGGTATTCACAACTTCTGCATTTGCATTCCACTTTCGAATCAAATTAATCTCTATCTTATCCGTTTATTTGCAAAGTTTCTGCACTTTATAAATAAGACCATAACGCTTATGTCTGGACTGGGTATTCGCAAATTTTCCTATTGTGTTCCACTTTTCGAATCGAAATAACATCTAGTCTATCCGTTTATTTGCAAAGTTTCTGCACTTTATAAATAAGACCATAACGCTTATGTCTGGACCGGGCATTCGCAAATTCTGCTTATGTGTTCCACTTTTCGAATCGAATTAATCTCTATTTTATCCGTTTATTTGCAAAGTTTCTGCATTTTATAAATAAGACCACGACACTTATGTGTTAGATTGTTCGCAAATTCTGCCTTTGTGTTCCACTGTTCGATTAGAATTAATCTCTATTTTATCCGTTTATTTGAAAAGATTCTGCACTTTATAAATAAGACCATAACGCTTATGTCTGGACTGGGTATTCGCCAATTTTCCTATTGTGTTCCACTTTTCGAATCGAAATAACATCTAGTCTATCCGTTTATTTGCAAAGTTTCTGCACTTTATAAATAAGACCATAACGCTTATGTCTGGACCGGGCATTCGCAAATTCTGCTTATGTGTTCCACTTTTCGAATCGAATTAATCTCTATTTTATCCGTTTATTTGCAAAGATTCTGCACTTTATAAATAAGACCATAACGCTTATGTCTGGACTGGGTATTCGCAAATTTTCCTATTGTGTTCCACTTTTCGAATCGAAATAACATCTAGTCTATCCGTTTATTTGCAAAGTTTCTGCATTTTATAAATAAGACCACGACACTTATGTGTTAGATTGTTCGCAAATTCTGCCTTTGTGTTCCACTGTTCGATTAGAATTAATCTCTATTTTATCCGTTTATTTGAAAAGATTCGGCACTTTATAAATAAGACCATAACGCTTATGTCTGGACTGGGTATTCGCAAATTTTCCTATTGTGTTCCACTTTTCGAATTGAAATAACATCTAGTCTATCCGTTTATTTGCAAAGTTTCTGCACTTTATAAATAAGACCATAACGCTTATGTCTGGACTGGGCATTCGCAAATTCTGCTTATGTGTTCCACTTTTCGAATCGAATTAATCTCTATTTTATCTGTTTATTTGCAAAGTTTCTGCATTTTATAAATAAGACCACGACACTTATGTGTTAGATTGTTCGCAAATTCTGCCTTTGTGTTCCACTGTTAGATTAGAATTAATCTCTATTTTATCCGTTTATTTGAAAAGATTCTGCACTTTATAAATAAGACCATAACGCTTATGTCTGGACGGGGTATTCGCCAATTTTCCTATTGTGTTCCACTTTTCGAATCGAAATAACATCTAGTCTATCCGTTTATTTGCAAAGTTTCTGCACTTTATAAATAAGACCATAACGCTTATGTCTGGACCGGGCATTCGCAAATTCTGCTTATGTGTTCCACTTTTCGAATCGAATTAATCTCTATTTTATCCGTTTATTTGCAAAGATTCTGCACTTTATAAATAAGACCATAACGCTTATGTCTGGACTGGGTATTCGCAAATTTTCCTATTGTGTTCCACTTTTCGAATCGAAATAACATCTAGTCTATCCGTTTATTTGCAAAGTTTCTGCATTTTATAAATAAGACCACGACACTTATGTGTTAGATTGTTCGCAAATTCTGCCTTTGTGTTCCACTGTTCGATTAGAATTAATCTCTATTTTATCCGTTTATTTGAAAAGATTCTGCATTTTATAAATAATAATAATTGTTCAAAATTTTACCTCACACCCGATATTACAAGTACAAGTGAGCCAGGTGATGAAGATTGTCAAACAGTGTGACAGATGAAATAGGAAGAGAGAGAGAGAGAGAGAGAGAGAGAGAGAGAGAGAGAGAGAGAGAGAGAGAGAGAGAGGAGAGAGAGAGAGAGAGAGAGAGGATGAGAGAGAGATTCGTTTTTTGTTCAAAATTTCTCTCTCTCTCTCTCTCTCTCTCTCATATTGCACAAGGTTGTACTATTTTACTATTTATCAAGAACAGCCAAGGTGGCAACCCAGTCTCTGTATAAACTAAGCAAGATGGCAACAGGGACCTCGCTCCTTATCCAATGCCGAAGCTTTAATTTGAGTCAAACGGTTTGGTTAAAAAAAAAAAACCCAAAATAAGTTCGTGTGTGATGGAAGTTGAAGTCGGCTTATTATAAAATCGTTTATGGTCTGTTTGGATTACCCTTTTTAAATAGAAAAGGTGAATATAACATAAACTTGAAGAATAGGCAAGCTAAATGAAAATTAAATTGACTGATTAAATGAGTACGCGAGGCTGAGTTGCGAACCACTACTGGGTTCCGACATTCCGATCCCAGTGTCATTCATGTTCACCGTACCGTGTTACTGTCTACACACTACACTGCATTGTTAGTGACTGGTCATGTCTTTTTTGTTTGTATGTTTTACGCAAGCTTAATAAAAATTAAATTGACTGATTAAATGAATACGTGAGGCAGAGTTGCGAACGACTCATGGGTTCCGACATTCCGACCCCAATGTCAGTGTCAGTCATGTTCACCGTACTGTGTTACTGTCTACACACTACACGGCATTGTTAGTGACTGGTCATGCCTTTTTTGTTTGTATGTTTCTTTTAATATGGGTCAATTTACAAAGAATAATAATAGAAATGTTCAAAACAAAAACTAGATTCACTATTACGTGCCTGTAATGAAGTGCTTTCCACAAACCGTGAGCGAGAATGATGGTGGAGGTAATGGCAACCATGTGGGTTTGTTATTGCTTCCTGCCTCCGTCAACCCACGCATCCAGTTGCGTAACCCACGCTGAATCTGACCAATAAATTTGACCTGTAACCTTTGACATCGGAATTCCCAATCCAATCAAAACTCGAAGGAGGAAGTGCTTCTTGAAACTTGAAACATGAAAGCGACATCTAATATTATTGTCACTTGTTGAATGTGACAATGATAAACAAACCATGGAATCTGGGTAGTGAATGAGTCACAGACAATGCCATCCAACAGAGTGTCGGGCTTGATTCACACAATTTGAACAAATTGGTGAGGATTTATCATTGTTGTCACTACTAGCTATTACTATTACCATTACATATTCAATGAATGAGCACCATTAGGCTCGTATCAATCATTCAACATCATCATCAACATACGAAAATCAAAATGACGAAGACCACCAAATGAATTCTAGATTTGGCTAGATGTCACCAAGAAGACAATCCAATATATTGTTTTAGAGAGTTTTCAAAATGTTTTTTATTTGTCTTTCAGAGAAAAGATTAGGAGACTAAAACTAAGAGTAAGAAGAGCGGTTTTATATTAGATAGTATTAGTGACCGTGATTATTTTTCCTTAACTCTCAGGACTCAACTCAAAGTACTCAAAGGGGAGGGGAAGCATTAACAACTTGTTCACTTACAACAATGTTTGTCACTCATCAGATTGTCGCTTAAAATGATAAAGTGAGAGTAACTCCTCTTATTTAAGTAATGAATGATCGCCCGATCTTCACCAGATTTTCACTAAGCTTAGATAAAATGATGGAAGTGAGAGCGAATGTCACAAACTGTTAGTTTGAGAAGGAAAGAAAAGGATGGATGATTGAAACATTTTGTGCGACTGAGAAGTGGGATTTTGAACATTTCAACTTCTCCTTCAAGTCTGAAACTTGACAAGATCGTGTTTTGTTTTGTTTTTGTTATCCCAATCCAATCCATGAAAATTTCCCCGTCCCCACCTCTCCGACTTGATCATTTGTTCACATCTTGAAATCTATCAGCTTACTTTAATGAGAATAGTTCAGTCCCCGTTTATTGTATTATATACAGTTAGTTAAGTATATAGTTCCAGGAATCTCTCTCTCTCTCTCTCTCTCTCTCTCTCTCTCTCTCTCTCTTTCTCTCTCTCTCTCTCTCTCTCTCTCTCTCTCTCGACGTTGCTCGACTCATATCTCAGTGCTCCTGCAAATAATATAAGTTACCATCAATAAACTATCTCTACTACTATAGCCACCACCACATCATCATTACTACTACTACTACTACCACAGCAACCTCCACATTGTTATCAAAACTTATAGCAACCACCACCACCTTTACACCATCAACCTCCTCTTCGTCATCATCGCTACCACCGACACTACAACCACATCACATCATCATCATTACTACCACTACCACAACTACCACATCGTTATCAAAACTACAGCAACCACCACCACCATTATATCATCATCATTATCCTTATAGTCATCATCACTACCACTACATTAACATCACTACTACAATCACAACCACCACATCAACATCACCATCACTACACAACAACAGACACATTGTGGTCGTCAATGAAATGCAAAATAATAATAATAGTAATAATTTTAAAAAATAATAAGAAGAAGAAAATAATAATAATAATAAATAAATTTTTAAAATAATAATGATAGTAATAATAACAATTTAGTTTATTTATATTTTGTGCCCAATCCTCTATAAAGCTATAGGCTCGAAGGCTACTACTGCAAATAACTGAAATGAATGATAACTGCTAGTTGCAGTACTACTGCGAATAGAGGTAGCCTTCAATAAAATGATCAATTGAGAGCGAATCCTCTATTATGGTGGTGATCACACATTAACCCACATCACTTGAGTTCCTGTTCCACATATTTAACCTCCTTTTCAATGAAGCGGAATGATCTCTCTTTAAGTTATATCCTTAAATACTCACTTTTCAAAATGGATTTTGCCTAATTAAATTCAATTGCTCACTCTGGGAACATGTTTACCAATTGTAAACAAAAATTCATCCATGATTCTCACTTGATGTAAAAGAATGGTTCATGGGACGCGTAGGACAGCTTTGATTTGCATATAAAAACACCACCCCACTTCACTCTCAGCTGATGCCTAACACTTTATATAGATCTAAATGGCGGGTCCATATCTCAATTCCTGCACCCGTCCTCTCTCCAGGATTCTGACCCCACCTCCTCCCAACAAATGCCCTCTCTCAATGAATCAACTAAATTAAATTGTCAGATTCTACAATATAGAATATATATATATTATATCTGTCCCAGTAAAGTTTATCAACGATGGAACCGAGATGGTCAGCATTACTCTTTAATGTTACCCAACCATCCCCTCCCTTTACTCACATAATGAGGGCAATGCAAAGAGTTGGACTCACCTCATTAAAGTCAGTCAATAATTAGTCCTGTTTTGTTATGGTCAGCATTACTCTTTAATGTTACCCAACCATCCACTCCTTTTACTCACATAATGAGGGCAATGCAAAGAGTTGGACTCACCTCATTAAAGTCAGTCAATAATTAGTCCTGTTTTGTTATGGTCAGCATTACTCTTTAATGTTACCCAACCATCCACTCCTTTTACTCACATAATGAGGGCAATGCAAAGAGTTGGGCTCACCTCATTAAAGTCAGTCAATAATTAGTCCTGTTTTGTTATGGTCAACATTACTCTTTAATGTTACCCAACCATCCACTCCTTTTACTCACATAATGAGGGCAATGCAAAGAGTTGGACTCAACTCATTAAAGTCAGTCAATAATTAGTCCTGTTTTGTTACTGCTGATGAGTAGGTATGAAGAGTGAAAAAGTGAAAATGATCACAACACTATGGCCGAAATCAATGTGACAGTAGAGGGCGTTTACAAACTCCTTTAGATCTAAAGAAAGCATGTGGCCCTGACATAATACCATCCCGTCTCTTAAAGATATTGAGTTACGAATTTGCACTTGTCCTCACACACTTGTTCAAACTCTCTCTTGAAACTGGAGACAAACCAATTGTTTGGAAGCATGCTCTTCTCCAACCCATCTACAAGAAAGGTGATAGAAGCAGAGCTCCAAACTACCATCCCATTTCATTAACAAGCATCTGCTGCAGACTGTTAGAGCATATAGTGAGATTCTCAATAACTGAATATCTCAAAACTAACAGTATTTTTTATGATGAACAGCACAGGTTTAAAAAGCACTGCTCATGTCAAACACAACATATATCATTAACACATGATCTGTCAGCTGCTGTTGACAAAGGAGGTCAAGTTGATCTCGTGCTACTGGACTTTGCCAAGGCCTTCAACAAGGTTCCTCACCACCGGCTAATCCAGAAATTTTATGCTTTTGGAATCAGGAACAAAACCTTACAATGGATTGCAGCATTTCTGGACAATCACACCCAATAAATTCTTGTCCATGGCGAGACTTCCACTATTGGGATGGTGCCATTAGGTGTACCTCAGGGTTCTTTCCTTGGGCCCGCCCTATTTTTAGTGTACATAAATGATCTTCTACAAGGTATAAGGTCAAAGGTGCATCTCTTCGCTGACGACACAGCATTATATAATCAGATAAGAACAACAGACGACTGCAAAACACTAAATGATGATTTAGCTAAACTACAAGAATGGAAAACAATAAATCAAATAGAATTCAACGTATCAAAGTGCAATGTTCTAACCATCACAAATAAGAAAGCACCGATTACATCTGAATACCAACTTCATATGTCAAAACCTGGAACATGAAAAGACAGCAAAATGCCTTGGCATTGAGTTTGATAAAAACCTTAAATGGAATGACCACACATGTCACCTGGCTTCAAAGGCAAATCAAACAAGCGCTTACATCATCTGAAATTTAAAAAGATGTCCAATTTCAACTCAGACTCTTGCTTTTAAAACTATTGTCAGATCAATTTTGGAGTGTGGGACCCATGCACTGAGAATCACATAGACACTTTAGAAAACATCCAAAGAAAAACAGTAAGACGCATGACAAACATATTCGATCCTTTCTCAAGTGCATCTGAAATAGCACATCAGATTGGCCTCGAACCTCTGGAAAAGAGAAGAAAAATGGATAAAATTAAATTGTTCCACACAATCTAGTACAAAAAGTAAAGCCTTAAACTTCCAAACAACATCAAAGATATTGACACGCAGCACGAGTAACCATCCTATCAAAAACAGACGGCCACCTGTATTAGTTTTTCCCTTCCAATGGAAGGAATGTGGAATAGCCTCCCAACTTATGTGGCTGAAAATGGTTGCCAACATGCCTTCACGCAGTTGCTAGAGTTCTCATCATGACTTTTTAATCTATATGTATTTTTTATTAGTATTATGTTCAGTGTTTTAACAAGTTTACAATGTAATACCCTACAAACTGAGGAGTGATCCTCGACAATATTGGAGGTTTCCACACGAAGAAGAAGAATAAGAATAAGTCATCATCATATCGTGTCGCGCCAGTGGTGGATCCATTGGATGGCTTCAGGGGTGCAGCCTCTCAGGTCCATATCACTGATATGTGGTCCAAGTTCGCACTCGTGAAGGATGTGGTCCATGTTTTGAGCTGTGTGTCCACATTGACATTGGCAGTCTGAAGAAAGTCCCCATTTTTGTAAGGTTGTTTTGGTCTTCCCCACTTTAGACCTTGCCCAGTTCAGTGTCAACCAATCTTTCCTGGGGAGATTTACTCCGCTTGGCAGTTCTTCTTTGGGTTCCTGAATGGCATCATTTGGGCAGCAGTCCCATTCTGTCCATGAATGCACTCTGTATATGGCTGCATGGTCTGGGTGGATGCCTTCAGTTGTCAGGAAGCTTTTCCTAGATTTCAGTCTCCTTGGCACGATGTTATGCTCATAAAGAGGATGTCTGGTGTCACTTTCTTGTTTGTATTTCTGGACTTTGGTCTGTGCCTCTCTGCGGATGTGTGGTGGTGCTATCCCCGCTAGTCTATAGATGGCTGGTATAAGAATAAGTGATGCTTGTTAATGAAAATAAATTGGAGGCTTATTTTGATCTTGTTGAAATATATACTTAATCCTCATCGAGCCATGGGGTGCATAAGACATGTACCAAGGACTTCCATTTCTGTCTGTTAGCTTTATGGACAACAATGTTATTCCAAGTTAGACCAGCCTCCTTAAGCTCTTTGTCCCTGTATCATCTTCAGTTCTTAGGGTGGAGGAAGACTTCTGAAGCTGAGTTGATGAAATGAATTTGGAGGTGTAGCCAGATGCTACTACTACTATCTTTATGTTTCTATGGGTCTGCCTCTTCGTCTTTTGCCATCAGTTAAAAGATGTAACGAAGCCTAAAAATATAATAAGCAGTCTGAATTAAATTTAATTTTGCGCCTATTTTCTTTATTTTTTCAAATGCAATGCAATTTATATAGAGTGAAAATAGTAGCTATTAACTGTTGAGTTTTAATTAAAATCAGGAAGTGGACTGTTTTAGATTTTTAAACTTAGTTTTAATAACTTACTGATAAATCTTGTAGGTTACGATGCCCATGGGATAACGAAAATGGATTCATCACCTGAAGAAATCTTTTATGATTCCAATTCACATATGGATGATAGAGGTAATCAATCAACTCTTATGAATATTTTTTCTAAGATATTTTGTATTAAGCTTTATATCAGCATATTTGACTTTTCTTTGTGAGTGTGAGTGTGTGTGTGTGTGTGTGCGTGTTTGTGTGTTATGATACAAGTCTATACTTTGAAGGCAATTAAAGAATTTCAGTGGTGATCGCCTGTGTTTTTATGTATATATATATTATATATATATATATATATATATATATATATATATATAACAAATTGGTATTTACTGGGGGGGAGGGGTGGAGGCTCGCTTGATTTCAAATCATCTCTTATTTATTCTCAGAAACAATGGTTTAAAAGTGTGGGTTTGT
The DNA here is from genome assembly GCF_034508935.2 of Berghia stephanieae. NCBI lineage: Eukaryota > Metazoa > Mollusca > Gastropoda > Nudibranchia > Aeolidiidae > Berghia > Berghia stephanieae. Next base: position 72,737,208 of record NC_088363.1, read on the forward strand.
ACTTATCATTTTTACTTTTTTTTTCTTGGAAGTAGCTAATTATTCTAAATACCCTCAACTTAACCCATATTTCCACTGTTTATTTTTGCATGTATTCGGTGAAATGATTTATATCAAGGTCCAGAGGTAATCACACTTAAGGAGACACTTAGGGTTGAGTGGATGTAAAATGTAATGTCGTGAAGCAAGATTGTTTGTGTGATCCTACATGGGAGTGAATTTCATCTTTGTTATTTCGTAGAGAATATGAATCTGCATTATATCTATTCTTAATGGACGTAACGTAACTTTAATATCTAAAGAATGGACTGTTTTATCTAAAAGTGAGGTGTGTTTTGTGAAGGGTTAATGTCAAAAAATTAGAATGCTATTTTTCCTTTTAGTATATATGGTTATTTATGTAGTTGTAGTCGTAAAAATGTTTTAGATGATATCTCAAGTTCCTAATTAATGCTGATAGGAGTATGTATCTGTAAAGTGTGTTTTCTGAAGGCTTTTTTTTTTTTTTTTGAAAATTGGAATGCTATTTTTCCTTTTAGTATGGTTATTAATGTAGTTGTCGTCATGACAAAACTATAGGAAAATGTGTCTAAGGTTTTTTAAAATTTACATATCAGAGGAAACATGATGGTTGACTAATGCATTTGAAATCTTGAATTTAAAAAATTGGGTAATTTAGATGGTCCAGTTGAAGAGAGTAAATGTCGTTTCTCACAGTGCACTAAACATAAATTCTATAATTCTGATAATTTTTACTTTAAACTTAATTCTCTTTCTATCTAGTTCATCCTGACAAAATACTAAATAAAAATTAAGTCAAATGGACTGGAAACTTCAAGTTAGGTAAGGAAGACAGATAATGTTGACGTTGCGGGTTTCCCGATTGTTGTCGCTTTAACACTGCCATCCTCTCGTTTCTCATTCGTATTTTGTGTTTGATTCATCATGTTTGTTGACAAAGGGGGAATCTGAAATGTCCACACCATCTGTATCGTTAATTAAATTGAATCTTCCATTCCATTTGTCTATTATTATTTATTTCTAGAGCTTTAAGCAGCAACATTTGGAGTGTAATATAATACCATTGAGCTACAAATTTGACGTTTTTAATGAGTTTTGATAAAGTGATCCTTGCCTGTGAAAGCTGTGACCAGAAAAACTACCCAAACAAAAATTATTGTAATGATATTTTGATAGACATATCTCTATTGCAAATTTCCTCAGGAGAGCTCAAGGCGCATTTTGACAGTTTCAAAACAAATAAAATGCATCAGATGGAATATATTAGTTGTGCTTTGATTTATGATGCTGTTTCAGCTTTTTATAGTTGCGTCAAAATGCCATATGTGTTATCGATTTTTCAGCCACATCCCAGCCTGGGATGGACAAGAAACATGTCTATTTTGAGTTGGAGAAACAAGGCCTTGCCACCGATGACAACGAAATTAGCAAGGAAGACAAATACAAGACTGCAAGAGCTGACCTGACTGGTTTTAAGAGTGATACTCTTCAGAAATCAAACATCAGTGTTGCCAGCAGGACAAAGATGTTTGAACAAGGAGCATCAAAAAGTAAGTTTCACATCTTTATTTTGTTGTTGTTGTTACAAGAAAGATATGTGAGAGTAGTATTGCATCCGACTTTTAAAAAAAAAATTGTTTATGGCGTAGGGTAAAGATTGTTCAGTAATGCACACATTTATTCAATACATGTAATTATGGTGTTGCTTGATTATTTGTTTTTTTTTTTTATTTTGTTCGTTTCAATTAAGAAACATTAGTGGTCTTTAATTGTTTATTTTGTCTCAGTCAAAGCAGCTATTCTATCTCTAATGCCTTACATCCTCAATTCAGATGACATCCAACTGTGTACTCATTAAAAGAAATTATTAATAATATGATATCATCTAACTTTTAACTTTTTGATGGCCTTTGGCCTGCCTAATTGGAATTGGAAAAATTCGTAATTTTCAAGGGTTTAACATACTAGACCCTAAAATTACTTTTAAAAATTACCAATTTGTCCTTAATATGTTAAAATAATGCTTTTAACACCTTTATATACTAGCTCAGGCAAAAAAACATTGTTTTCAAGAAGCAAATTGAATTAAAGATATTTATATAATTGTCAATTTCCGTCTGTGTACCATGTTTTGTAAGATGGTCAAAACAGCAATGGTATTAAAATTGGGTTGTATCATAACTATTAAGTTAAAGAAACTTTTTTTTTCTATTTAAAAAATTGATTTGCAAGAAAACATTTAAAGTTGACAGGTTTCAGTGTTTCTAATTTCAACATTTGTTATGTGATGATGATGATGATATGATGATGATGATTGTTATTATTATTATTATTATTATTATTATTATTATTATTATTATTATTATTATTATTATTATTATTATTATTATTATTATTATTATTATTATTATTAATTATTATTATTATTATTATTATTATTATTATTATATTATTATTATTATAATTATTATTATTATTATTATTATTATTATTATTATTATTATTATTATTATTATTATTATTATTTTTACTATTATTATTTTATTATGTCGTCATAAACACCATCATCTTTAATTACATCATATCCATCATCATCGTCACCATCATTTCAGCTCAACTGCACTTCTATCCTCAATCAATACCACTACTATCATCAAATCTACCACCACCGCACCTTCATCACCAATACTACCACCAACACATCATCGTCATCACTTATAATATCATCACCTCCATCGAATCATGACTACTACCACCAAAATTATTATCAGGACAACTACTACCATCACAACCATATCATATCTTGAGCTTTAAATCTAGAAAAATAAATTTCTTCCACCACTTTAGTATCATCACTACTATCACCAACAATACATTAACCTCAGTATGATTACTACCACTACTATATTAATTTTATTCCTATGCCATCATCACTAATAACAGCAATGCATCATAATCTTTGCCCTCGCAACCACATCATCACACCATCACCACCACTATCATCAGCAGTGTAGCTGAGCTGTTTGGTCTTGAGCAAGTCACCTCGCCCTAGCTCAGTTTGCAGCACTGAAGCTGGGTTCTTCCAGTCTTCCCTTGGAATAGACCCTAAAGACAAATTTCCCCTATGGGATGAATAAAGGGAATCTTGTTATTATTATTATTATTATTATTATTATTATTATTATTATTATTGTTATTATTATCATTATCATCATCGCCATCATCATTATCATTGCCATTACATTCATCATCTTCATAAACAACATTTGTTTGCTTTTATTTGTTTGCATTGGATGTCATCATTCTTTTTATTTTATGGTAGACACAGGTCAGATTGTTGACGAGCAATGCCATTATGAAATGTTACATCCTTATTATCTAAAAATAGGCCAAGCCTAATTGGTGTTAAATGTCATGCATAGTTTATTGTCAAATCCCCCTGTCAAGCCACTCAAGTCAGCATTGTCATTCTAAAATTCTTTTGACGCCCAGTCTCGTGGAGGTTACACAGCTATATTTGAATATTGTGTACTTTTTCTTTTCTAGTGGATGTTTTAGAATATTCTCACCATTTTCTTAACTTGTAACAAAAATTTAACATAGGATAATTTGAATAGTCTTTGAGATGGTAAGTCGAGTAATCTGTCATGTAGAATGTTTTCCTTTCCCTTTTCTTTTCTAGATTTTTTGTTTTTATCACTTTTTCCTGATTTCAGATACATCATCAGACCATCTATCAAAAAATGTACAAAATACTGGATCTGGAGTAAATGCTAACGTTAGAGTAGGACATTTACCAGAGAGTTTTTATGACAAATTGGTGGACAAAAATGAAAAGGAAGATGAGGTTTATGAAGAATATTCATATGCAAGGCCAGTATCACGCTTTGAGGGGGTAGACCAAACACAAACACCCCAAAAGTCACCCTCAACAGTTAAATCACCCTCATCAACATCTAAATCCCAACTTGTTGGAAACCTTCAAGAAACGAGTGACGAGAACATCTATAGCTTTGCCACCTGCCCACCCTATACAATCTCACCACAGACTTCTCCAAAGAGGAAAGAACAGACTGACAGTAAGAGCACATTCTATCTTTCTACCCCTGTACCAGTAATGACTCCAACATCTCCAGGGGAAAGTATAATACCTTCAACCAACAAGGGCTGTGTTCAAGGAGCTGGTGCTGCGGTAAGTTTTATGAATTCTTTGCTTCTTGTTCATTTAAATACACGATGGGTCCCAATAGCGAAGTTGGTACAGCACTCATTTTGCATGCAAAGGGATGTTAGATCTAGCAAAAAGTACTTTGCAATAGATTATCCTAAGGATAGGCAATTGCAATTGCTATTGTCCATTTCACGCCAGAGACCACGATAAACTCTGGGTCCGATGCAACCATTCAAAACCAGAAGTTTCAGTCTCAGACAAAGAAAAGAGGTAAGGTGTGTAGAGTCATCGTGTTAAACTAGACTCAAGTATTTGGTTTGAATGTATGAAATTCCTATTTTTTCTCCTCTCCTTTTTTTTTTACTTTGCTCTCTTTCTCTTACTCCCAGCTCTATAGCAAATTTCCCTGATTTTATATTTTACCATATAACTATGCATTCTTCCTCTTGTTGTTTTTGTTACTGTTGTCATAGTTGTTGTTATTGTCGTCGTCACGATTAATGGTGTCATCATGATGATATACCTTTTAGATAGGTTACACGAACCTATTTTAGTGTGAGTCTGTGAGTGTGTGTTTGTGCATGTGCGTGTGTGTGTGTGTGTGTGTGTGTGTGTGTGTGTGTATGTGTGGTTTTGCACTTTTTGTTTCATGTATGTCTGTTTGCATATATTATGTATATGCTGTCACTAAAATGAGAAATTGCCTTCATGGACAATAAAGATATTATTATTATTATTATTATTATTATTATTATTATTATTATTATTATTATTATTATTATTATTATTATTAATTATTATTATTATTAATTATTATTATTGTTGTTATTATTATTATTATTATTATTATTATTATTATTATTATTATAAAACAAATTCCTTTATTCATATCCATGGGAGAATTTATCTTTATTGACAAAATGAATTAAATGCTATGTAACAGAATTCGGTTTTGTTTTCCTTCTCATAGTATTTATATAGATAAGTTGGGAAAGAAAAAAAAATGCATTTTATAAACATGTGCTCACAAGTACTCAATTCTGAATAAATGTGATATCTTTTCCAGGTTCCAGTAGATTTTATTCACCCTGTTAAAGAACATGGAGAAAGTGACAGCTCGGAGTATACCAAACTTTTCTTTAAAAGCACAGCACCAGGCTCAATGGAGAGACCATTAACAAACAGCATGAGACAGCGACTGAAAGAAAAGGGATATTCTGGATTTGGCAGTTTCCAATCATCTGATACGAGTAAGTTCGTTATAAATTAGAATTAACAGTAAATGGAGTCAATATTCATGAGAAACTTTCACATGAGGCAAACTTATTCTTGGGATGAACTCAGTGTAGAATTTCAATTTAAGTAAAATCGCGCCTTTAATCAATTCTAAATGGATTTGTTTGTGAAAAAGAAATGTCTGCATTATTTGTAAATATAAATTTACAAATAATGCAGATATTTTGTTTGTGTGTATTGTTAATATCTTGCATATGGCAACCATACGTTGCACTTCCTTGGTCACTGAACTCTGCTAGTTGTTAATTTATATAATGCAGTACCCAGTGTGTCTAGTATCAGTGTAAACTAACTTCATCAAAACCTACATCGCCTTTTTTTTTCTATATATTGATATAATTATGGTGTCCAAAATTATGTTTTTCTCTTCCATTTTCTCTACAGGCCTTTTATCACTCATTGTTAGGGTGGTCAGAGGGAAAAGTAATTGAGCAAAATACTTAGGGGTGTGGGTAATGTTTTTATGGCACCAGTTACCAAATTTTTTTTTCTCTGAGTTTAGAGTTGTCAGATAAAAAAGAAAAAAAATATGACTTTATATTTTATTTATGTATGTTTGGTTACAACGACTATTAAGGAATTTTTTTGTGAAAATGTAAGCATGATGATATTTTCATTTTCAAGCTAAATCAACCATCTCTTTGTGTTTTCAATTGTAAGATTCAATGAAAAAATCTGGCACTTTTCAGTCAACAATGTACTTCTAGGATATCTTCCACCGGTATAACTGCAATAAACAAGGAATGTTTTGGGCTCAAAATGCACTTCTTAGATCTCTACTCACTTATTTTTAGACTTAATGTATTGCACTTCCATGTATGTTCCTTTGTTGCAGATGGGTTTGAAGAAAAACTCTTTGATGTGCATTTTGTTCTCCATCTTGTGATCAATAATTGTTTCTTGGATATCAGTGATCTTAGAAAAGCTTGTTTTGAAACAATTACTGTCTCATCTTAAAAATAATTGTCTTGAAGAAAAATTTCAGTCTGCTTATAGGCAACATCATTCGACGGAAACCGCACTTGTTAGGTTGTTAATGACTCCTCTCTGTTATAGACAATGGTTATGTTCTTTGCTGAATTTGCTTGACCTATCTCTGCTTTGATACTATTGATCACAATCTTCTTCTCAAACGTCTTGAAATTACTTATGGCGTCTGTGCAGCGCTTGATTGGTTAGTCATATTTGTTAATCGTAAACAGATTATTTGGTGGATGAATATAGATCGGAAATCTTTCTTGATTGTGGGGTTCCCAGGTTCAGTACTTGACCGTTTCTTTTTGTTTTGTACGTTGGCCCTCTGTCTAAAATCATCAGAAGTTTTGGTCTGTCTTACCATCAATACGTATGATACGCAATTATCTGCTTTCCAATACGAGAAATTTACAAGAAGTATCAGCAATATAAATTGTATCAAAGTGTTAAGAAATGATGAATGAGACAGACTGAAACTGAATGATGATAAGACGAGGTGCTGTATGTGGAACAGGAAGTGGAAAAGTGAAACAGATTGAAGTTGGGATGCCTCTATTCAAATGTTGACAAGTGAAAAACCTTGGCACATTCTTAGACTCTGGACTGTCGATGGAGCATCAGGTTAATAATTTGGTTAATCTCTCTTTTCCAACTAAAAAAGATTGCTTCCATTAACGTTCATATCTGAGGATGTGACCAAGCACTGGTTGTTCCTCGACTATCGAAATTGGATTATTGTAATGCTCTGTTGTTTGGGTTCGCAATACAATCTGAAACGTCTTCAGATTGTCCAAAACAGCCTGCCAGACTAGTATTTATAAGCGTAGGTGCGACTCTGCCGACCTCTACTTCATGACCTGCATTGGCTGCCTGTTGAAAAAGAATTAAATTCAAAGCTTGTTTTTAGTGTATCGTTGTCTTGAAGGTACTGCCTTCCTACCTTTCAGAACTAATTGAAAAATATTCAAAACCCCGCCCTTACGTCCCACAAAACTAGTTTCCTCGAATTCGGAAAATGCTGGAATGAGATCCTTTCTCATTTCGGACCCTCTATTTGAAGCCTTACCGCAGAGCATTCGTGAAAAAGAATCTTTGTCTATTTTAACGTTCGCTTAAAACATATTTGTTTCGATTTTAGTAGATGGTATAGAAGCAAGATAGTTTGGTTTGTTTGTGTTTGTTTGTGTGTGTTGTGTGTGTGTGTTGATGTGTGTGTGTGCTTTGTTGGAATGAGTATGTTTCAGCCAAAGTAATTTGTAATTTAAGCGCTTAGAGTCTGGTGTCTCGGAGTTATAGCGCTATATAAGTTTTCAGCATTATTATTATTATTATTATATTTCTACATGACTGCACAGTCATATAGCCAAACATTAAGGGAGTATATATACATATGGTATTTAAAATAATTAGGTTGGATTGGGGTGGTGATGCTGATGGTAATGACATCGACTGCGAGGATGGTGGTAGTGGTGGTAACAATATGGAAGATGACAGTAATGATGACATCAGCGATGATGATGGTGATGATGCTGACGATAACTACGACAATGGCAGTGGTCATGGCTTTAGATCGAATGTTGAGAGTCCCGTGGACTAACAGAAAGATGAATATGAAAGTAATAGAGATGGTGAAGTGCTCCCAATCATTGGCAAGGAAGATAAGAGGAAGACCAAAACATTTATGGGATACACTATGTGAAAGTAAGGTTGGGAAAATTTGATATCAGCAGGAAAGTTGGAAGGAAAAAGAGCACCTGGCCAGAAGAGACAAAAGATAATGGACAGTGTTACAGTATGGCTGGGGACAGAAGGAAACAACGTCGCTGTGCAGAAGATTCAGGAATGAGTGGAGTGGAGAGCCTTGATTGCTAATGCAGTGAAGCACATAGAATATGAATGAATTGCTGAAAAAAAATCGCCTTGATTTGGAGTTATTTATGGAAACCTTGTTCAACAACTATGGTTGTTTATTTTAAAGCCTGTTTTTCAATTTATCGTTTTATGGTGTGTTGGTCAGCAATATTTCAATTTATGGTATTCCTGTTCCATCCAGACAAAAGACCGAGTAAATCTGGTGCCAGTTTTGACGATTCTGACATTTCAGAGGACGAAGACGACGTCAGCCTTGACTGGGGGTCAGAATTTGATGACTTCTCATATCAGGTATGTTTTGAATATAGGAATTGATAATAACAGTCTTATGAAAGAGATGACTAATGTAGCTACTAGAGACTTGTATATCATATTGTGGCAAGTCTGCTGCCACAAAATTGTTTCACAATTTAATATATCGATACCAAGTAATTGAATTTTGTTTTTGCACTATAGAAATTTGAAATGTGACATTCCACATCTATGTGGAAAACAGTCCACTCTGGATAATCGCAGAAAAAATATAAAAACAAACTTTATATCCAATTTTAGGCATCAAGATGATCTACCAACCATTCAGGGACCTAAACTAGAATTACAATGGATCAAGAGGCTGAGACAAGCATGATAGGCGAAAAAAAAATTGCTATTGTCCATTTCATGCTATAGAAACCAGGATTAACTCCGGCTTCATGGGCCAAATGGCTCTGAAGATCTACTGCAGCATGCACTTAGGCAGTGTGCATATATTGAGGCATTAGCTATTGGTTCTAGAAAGCTGACATGATAATGTTAGTCTCGCTTATGAACACACAGGTTAGGGGTTTAGATGCTTTGGAAAACTCGATTTTGGTTTATCTTTTTTGTCTTTTTTTTTTTTCATATTAAGGCCTCTGAGTTATAAAAGTGCTGTTAGATTTATATTCTTTTGGAAAATCTACTTTTCTCTTAATTTTTTCTCAAAAAGGCCTTTGGGCTGTAAATGCATAAATGCTAGATAGACGGCCTTTGCCAAGCCAGTGTGAGGTCTTGCCGGCTTTTCAATTTAGTGATGCCTCGATCTTTTGTATTGGCTAGAGTAATTTGTGTGCAGGTTTTTTGGAGTTGTCAGAAATTTCTGCAGGCTTTTCAGTACTTTGATGCTAGCATGCCATGCACATGTGCTGTTACCAATGCTTTGAAAGCGTTGAGATTTTGTTTTGGAGAAAAGAAACTTGGATTATATTAACCTGAACTCTCCTGAATGAAAAAGTGAGATGTTACAGGTGATGTTTTGTTTTGTTTTCCCCTTCACCCTACCCCCCCCCCCCCCCCCCCCCTTCCCACCATATCATGTTTTTATGGAGCCAATGATTATTTTCATAGAAAATTGAAATTTGAACGCATTTCCTTTCAACAGGAAAGCATTGATGACCTCTTTGAGGAAGATAAGAGTTCTCTCAAAGAAGGGGGAGATACTAGCAGTCTTCCCGATAAGCCCCTCCCTCCCAAACCTGTCAAAGGGAAATTTGCATACCAGGTAAAGTCAATACTATTTGAAAAATGGGATAGCGTTTATTACTTCTAAAGCCATGATTGGCAAAATGAATATGATTTTTCTGGACCAATTTTAGATTTTATAAGGGAAATTTATTTTTAGGAAATTTAATAGTTATGGTATTCAACTGTATGTTAGGCAACCTTAAAAAAATTGAAAACATATCGAAAGGATTTTATTGTATTGTGGATGCAATTTAATTTCTAATGTAATCATTTTCATATTTACCACTGATGTGTATTTCTCAGATGTTGGTTTGTAAAGAGTAATCTCTTGTCATTTATTACATCAACATTGTGCATCACTTTGCCATTCGCAATTTCTACAAAAATATTGTTGCTGATATTGATGTGTGACTTGGATTCGCTCTTTTTTTTTACAAATAACTTTTCTTTATACGATTCTCATATATAAAATTCAAAGGATCCTTAAATAAATAGAAAGAATAACCTGATTACGATGTTCACGATGTGTTATTTCACTTCAATCCTTCAAACTGTTATTTGCCAATAGCCTATGGGTCCATCATCTCAACCTGTTGCTGTCGGATCCTTATGAGATAATAATATAACTTTGAATTATATTTAATTGATATTCGTCTCATTGTTTGAAAAATTCATTGATTATTCAGTTATTTAAACAAGAGGATGGCGACCAATTATCAGTGAAATAATTATTGTAGCATGCTGCATGAAATGATTGCTAATGATAATAGCAAAGTTTTGGAGTAGTCAGCAACGAGCATAGAGATTAATTGATAGTAGATGGCCACTTTGTCTCTTAGTAAAATAGTTCTGGGGAATTCTCAAATGAATTCTATGATAAATTTCTCTGTAATGTTCTGGAATTTTCTTGATTGCATTTCTGTAATTAGTTGAGTTGCTTTCATCTGACTCTTCTACAGCCTGTGTATACAACTATTGCTCTAAACTATTTTTTCCTACCTTAAAAATTCAAGTGCTGGTTTCTTTTACTCGTCATGAAATATAAGGATTAAGTATATTTAATTCGAACAGTTTTTGTCATCATAAAGTTGTCATTATTATTTATTTCAGGGTGGATTTTGATAAATCTTGAAGAGATTAGGACATGTATGAAAAGATTTGAATGGATTTTTTTATAAAATTTTTTTTATTTTTTTAAGGGTGTTTTTATTTTCTTATCTGAATTTTTAGCACATTAGCTCTGTCCATTGCTCTGTCCATTATGATTTACCAATGGTTGATATTTCTATTACAACCTCGAATATCTTTTATCATATTGCATGTCTTCATTGCATTATCATTTCTTTATTTTTATTCCTACTCATAACTTGCAACAGTTTGTATATTTTTCTTGGGTTTCCATTTGAATGCCCTTTTTTATCCGGTTTTCTTAAATGCTTTGTTATCCAATTTCATTGCTGTGCTGCTATACAGGACTTAATTCCAAAACCTCTCCGGACTCTGAGCAATTCAGATCAAGTAGAAAACATAGATCTCACTTCATCTGCGGTTTGTCTGCCTGTCAAAATCAACCCTAGCAAACACCCTCCACCATGTCTGCCCATTGAACCTGAAGGTCTGACAGATACACAGGTGAGATTTCTGTTTTAACCGACCAGAAAAATGATTGGAAATCTGTCTTTGTTTGCTGATCAATTAAAGAGAACCAAATTTAAAAGACAACAACCCCGCCCCCCCCCCCCCCCCCCCACCACCAAAAAAAAAAGCCAGAATAAAAACAAAACAACCTAAACTATACGTGAATAGTAATTAATAATCTCATATAATTATTTCATGGGTTTGCATGTATATCAACAGCTATATATTTCTTTTTACGTTGTGTTATATTTTCATTGTTCTTTTTTTCTTTCATTTTTATTTTTTAATCAAGGAACACACAAGCTATCAGTCTATCATGATATAATAAAGATATTTGATATGAAAGTTTAATTAACCGAATACTTTAGTTTTAAATGCCTCACTAATGCATAAAATTTAATACTGCAATTTAAATGAACTTGAATAAGAAACTTTTTTTAAACGCCTGATACTTAATGTGCAGCAAAACCCCCTTCTTGTTGAAGATGTCCTCCTCTCTTTCTCACGATTTTTAATGCCAACTTTTAATACTTACATTTTTAATAAGGATTGTTTATGGAAAAGAAATCGATTTATCATCGTGAAACATCTATTGATTATCTTGAGTTGCAGCCTTTTGTAATAATGTTTTCAACATGTATACATAAGGTTTTCATTTCATGTTTTATTTCGTTTTAACTGACGCTTTTGTAATGGCTTGTTCTCGAACTACAAAAATGACTGGCCCATGAAATAGATAAAAAAATTAAATTTCTTTTTTTCATCCTCAATGGGGAAATTTTTATTTAGGGTCTATTCTAAGGAAATTCTGGAATAACCAAGACGTCAG
>NC_088363.1:72754491-72785280 GCF_034508935.2 Berghia stephanieae
ATTGGAATATTTTTTATTCTAATCTCCTGTAAACTGACCCGGAAACTCTTCGAGGTACAGTACTCGCTGGATTTGAGCATGCTTTGAGAGAAGCCAAAAAATGTGCTAGAATCTAAGCATGCTGAAATTCAATGTTTATGGTAGGTAATGACTTATAATATGGATAGAATGAAATTTTCGTCACTCAACTCTTTGTTCTTGTTTTTAGCCACCCCTTTTTATGAGTAGTTCTCACTAATTAATCAAACTATAAACATTTAAGGTTACACATTGTTTTGTGTGTTGGTGCATTATATCCGGCTAGTGGATGTGATATTCAGTGCACTTTGAATCTAGCAAGTACTGTTTAGATGATAGAAATTATTAGTCTGCTTTCATCGCATAAATCTTGAAAGTATATAGCGCATTGAGCATGGTTATCTTCTATCATCTTCTTCTTTGGTGTTGCAGAAGGGAAACAGGATATTATAAATGGGGAACCTTTTTTATCGATATAAAAAATACAAGTATAATGTTCAAGTGGTTAATCATCAAGATTTTATCACATTTTTCATATACCATCCCTCATCATTACAATGGTACATCGGTTACTCAGTGGTACAGTGTCTCGTCTTTGTCACAAAAGTCAAACTATGTTTGCGTGGTCAGTGGTCAGATGGATGACAGTGATCATTGGAAAATTCTGGCCTGAAGTTTTATCCTTGGGTCAGGCACTTAACACACATTTTCCCTTTCAAATTGGGTGTGAATGAGTACCTGGCTATAGGCAGTGATGGATATTGCATTAGTACAAAAAGGACACCTTATAGGTGATAGCTATTGTATGAAAAGAAAATATTCAGCGTGGCTCAGCGGTACAGTCTTTGCTTCATACCTGAAAGGTACCGAGTTCGATCATCCGCCGCTGCACTGTGTGGCCTTGAGCAAGTCACCTCGCCCAAGCTCAATTTGCGGTGCTGCATTGCGGCTGATGCCTGGGTAATTTCAGTCTTCCCTTGGAATAGACCCTAGAGACAATTTTCCCCTATGGGATGAATAAAGGGAATTTAATTAATTTTTTTTATTTATTGCTCCATATGGCCTGCTGAGGGGAAAAAGAAACATAGGGAAGTGTGTTGAGCATGGTAAAGCCGTGGAAATGTGCTATATAAATGTTCATATTTATTTACAATTGTACTTTTCCAAGTATTAAATATAACTCTGTAAAACTGTTTTTTGTTGAACCTATATTGTTTCTAACAAGTTCTGAGATAAGCACTCACTGACACTAAAGTTTATTTCCTACAATTAAATATATTTCCCCAGTTTTCCAAGACCATGGTTGTGAATGCTTATAGTATTTATGTCAACAATTTTTCTGCGACAATGGAAGAAATAAGAACAGCCCAAAGAAACAAGCAATCTTTTGATGAGTTTTTGAGAGTGAGAAACCCAACTGATTATAACCAAAATGTAGAAGTAATATATTGAAAAGTTGTTATCTCGGACGAAGTGTCTAAATTATTATTGGCGGGTGGTTGGATGGGAGCATCACCCTTGAATCATATACCTATGATGTTCGCATGGGTGTACGATCCGATAGTGATGTCGTTTCTTCTTCTCTTTACTAGCCTATCCTGCTTCTTTGGTTTGTGATTGTATTTTTGACAGGGATATTTTTTTTCCTGTAAATCCTCTGCCTGTTTGTTCTTGGTTATTTATAATTTAGCTTATGATATCTTTAGGTTATGATTTTGATTGACATTTGTACTATTTTTGTTAGATTGCTTGTTTTTTTGTTTCAGCGGTCTCTCATATAACCTCAATTGTGTTGGAAGAGACCTAAAGCAACAAACAAACAAACAAAAAAATTATTATTGTATCCAATATTGTTATAAAATTATGAATTTGGACATTTTGTGTGCTCGAAATTTCAGGGAGAAATATTTAGTTTATGAAAGTGTTCTAGTCTCAACCTTTTTGTTAATATTTAATGTTGTAATATGTCCAAAAGTATTTTGATAGGTGTTACTGGCTTGTCATCTGTCCTAAATATCCAATGCAGTTTTCAGTATTTTTTATTGTTTTTTTTTTTGTTTTTTCGTTTAATGCATTTTAAGTTATTTATTTTGTTTTCCTCCTACATTCAAGCTCTTACATTCAAATGTTGATATTGAGGTGACTTTCTATAAATATCATTTTTCCAGTGCTTTCATAGAGAAAAAAAAAAATACAAATTAAGAAAAAACAACACAAAATATAATAATAATAATGATAATAATAATAATAATAATAATAATAATAATAATAATAATAATAATAATAATAATAATAATAATAATAGTAATAATAATAATAATAATAATAATAATAATAATAATAATAATAATAATAATAATGATAATAACAATAATAATAATAATGATGATGATGATTGATGATGATGATGATGATGATGATGATGATGATGATGATGATGATGATGATGATGATGATGATAATAATAATATGTTTAAAGGATAAGATAATAAAAACAATTTATATTGTTTCTCCATTGTAAATAAACTAGAATATATTGGATGGAGTCGAATAAAAAGAGAGTAGCGTGATCCCTGTTTGTATCTTTAAAAATGTAGATTTTTGTTTTTGTTTACAATCTCATGTCATTTAAAAAAACAACTTTTTAAACCTATTTTTTCCAGGAAAGAGAGAAATTAAATTCAGACAGACTTTCTGTATTTGGTCTCATGGTGAAACCTGTTCAGAGATTTCCACAATTTATCATGTGCTTGCAGGTTAGTTATGTTCATGTTTATTTTATTTTCATTTGGACTGCGAACTGGAGATTCCCATCAATTTTAAGTGGGCAATTGATGGAAGCTACTGGTCCTCTGTCTCCCTTACTTAAACCATTTTCTCTGGCTTTGTGTCCTTGCCCAGAGTGAGGTGACTTGTTTAGGCCTTGGCTAGGTACCTCTAGGGGTCCCGATAACTCAGTTGGCAGAGCACTCGCTTCACAAGCAAAGGGACCGAGATTGTTCCCAGATGCAGTCAAGATTTTTTTTAACCCCCCCCCCTCCTGTCCACCTAGCAGTGATTGGGTAGCTGGGTCTGTTAGATCTGGTCGAATGTAATTTGTGATAGACTAGCCTAGCAAGAAGTTGGCGTTGTCCGTTTCATGCTACAGAAACCAGGATAAACTCTGGCTCCATGAGCCTGATAGTTCTAAAGGACTACTTGGAACCGCTCCTTGAGGGAAATAGATGCAAGTGAGTGTGGTTTTATTTTCTGTTGGAGATTATATTATGTTCCCCTGTAAATCACCTCCCTAAGGGATTGTCTATTAGTATTAGGAACCATAAGAGGTTCTCCCTTTTGCACAGAAACGAAAAGCCGTGCCTTTAGTTATTCAGTGAACTCAACCTGACCGCATGCCTTACCACCCAGTCAGCCCCCTTCTCCTTCGTGGGGGCGTGACCTCGGGGTCATGATAACAATTACCTGTTGAATGATTGTTACTCCCAGTCATGACGCGTGTTTGTTTACTTTGTAAACCTGCTATCCCAAGTTTAATATGGTCATGAACGCAAAGAAATTTACAGAAAGAAAATATTTAGAAAATACTTAGTATTATGATATAAATTCGATTCTCATAGTGTTAGGTGAAAGGAAGTTATTGTTAATTATAAATTACTCATATTTTGAGAAATAATTAACTTACTTTTAACTTTACCCCCAAATTGCAAAAAAAACGACACGCTCAAATGCAATAAAACTTGGTTCAACTTAAAGACAAACATTAAGAGAATTTACTTATGTCGTCTCTAAATGGACTTGTCAATCATTTCATAGTAATAGCCGTTTATATTTGGGATACCGTAATTGTTTCGTATAAGTCACCAAAGTACACAATGAAGACAATCTTTTCTCACAGTTTGAATAACAGAAAACATAGATAATTCCAAATTCCGGGATGGTTTTAAACATTTATTTGTACAAAGCGTAAATTATGTGTATTATCTATCTGACTTTATGTGTGATGTGTATTTATTGTCTGTCGGCGTGAGCGTATGTGTGTCAAGACGTAGGAGAGGGAGGTGGGGGTGGGGGGGGGGGAGAGAGAGAGAGAGAGAGAGAGATAAATAAAATAGATAGATAGATAGACAGAGAGATAGAGATTAGAGATAAATAAAATAGATAGATAGATAGAGAGAGAGAGAGAGAGAGAGAGAGAGAGAGAGAGAGAGAGAGAGAGAGAGAGAGAGAGAGACTAAAATGGGGGAAAAACATGATTCTCAGGAGAGGGAGGGAATCCAAACTCCTGCTCTATTATGTCACTTTTCTTTCAGTCAAAAGTCACATTATAATTTCAAATTGTTTAGGTGTCTCTACCCGTCTAATACTTTGTAAACTGTCCTGTATTGTTTCTTGATAATTTACTTGATATTTTCTGTCGTTCTTTTCTAATCTTATCTTCTTTTCTGGTACATGAGACTGTAAGTCAGGGAAACTTGAAGAAGACTGGTTGTCATTATAACATTGTCTACTGTGATTTCTGTGGAGTGTGATGAATGTGTGTCTTGCGTTGTGTCTAAGGTTTGAATGTCACTTGACTGCCTATCTTTAATGCAGCCGACTCGTATGTTTGTAAATGTTTTGTACACATTGCACATTGTAATGTCACTGGGGACAAAATCTGTCCACAAATGCTGACTGTTTTTTACAATAGTCCGGGAGTTTATTAAAAACTCTTCTCCTTTATATACTTTCATGTTTTTGATTCTTTTTACACATTTGTAACATATCACTTTTGAATGTGTTGTTTCTAAGTCTTTTCCAATATCAATATCAAATAACAAAAGTATTTCACATTTGAAATCTTTACACAGTAATCTTTAGCGGTTACGTTTTTTTTCTTTTTGAGTGAGTGCTGTATTGCCACATACACTACAAAGTTCATTTAAAGATTTCATGTGGGTTTCTAAAGTGTGATCCGTTTGCCTGTATGTGCATTGCAAGAAAAAAAATATTATAAAAGATTAAAAGACAAGTCCATTAAACGGTTTTAATCATTAGAAAGCCCATAGAATGTTAGATGCGCCGATACAACTTTTTAAATAATTGGATGTGTCAAAAGTTTTATATTAATTAAAAAAAAAAATAAATAGCTCCTGTAATTGATTTTATTCATTGAGTTTTTCAGATGTAAATAACTAAAGAACTAATCACAGCAGAATAATGAAACCCAGACACAAATATCAAACAAGAAAAATGCAGTTATATCCAAGCTTTGAAAAATATGTTGTGAATTTAAAAGAGGAGTAGCAGTAGACTGAAAACAGGAAATGCCGTTACTCAATTTATATGTTTTTGGAACGTAATGCATTGTATGCAGCTTTACCTGCAGGATTGACCGCTTGACCCTGAGGTCAACCTGACCTATACCGAGAGTAAAGGCTCGCTCAGGCACGTAATTCGTGGGTGTGTTTGACAAAGATCTTATGTTGTTGTCTATGTGAGATTTTGAATGGCACAAGATCGCCCGCTCATCTCTCATTCGTCTTTAGTGTTTCATTCATCATGTTTTGTTGACAAAGGGGAATTCCAAAACGTCCATATTATCTGTCTCAATAAATTAAGTTGAATCCTCCATTCCATATTGGACTGGAACCCTCAAAGCGGAAGATCAAGGGGAAGGCTGTGAGGAACATGGAGAAGAATTAAAGAAGCTGATATACAGAGAAGTGATAAGACCGGGAATGAGATAAAAAAGTTAGCTCAGGATAGAGAAAGATGGAAACTGTTTGTCTGTGGCCTATACCCTGACCCAGGGTGAAAAAGGCAATGATGATGATTTACAAACTTAACATCGCACCTGCATTTCCTGGGTTTTGATAATTTGCATGGCAATGCCTTCTCTCCAGGATCTCATCAAATACCTTCCTCCATCCCACCACGACCGTAGAGCGTTACAGCTGGCACTGACTGAGTTGGAAAATGTCACACACATGTTGAATGAAAGGAAGAGATGCAGTGAGCAGAGATTCCAGGTTGGTGGGTTATTTATTTTGAATTCATAATGTTGATTGGTTTTGTCTTTGGCTGTTCCTTGCCTCACCCCATTCTGAAATGGGACCAAAACAAAATGTAAATGCACATTTGTCAGAAAGGAGTTTTTAATATTACTTGACAGAGTAAAACAAGACGCATCATACAATATGGATCTCATTTGAATAATGTGAAAAATAACATTGTACATGCCTTGTATACATAAGTATGTATGTATGTATGTATGTATGTATGTATGTATGTATGTATGTACGTACGTACGTACGTACGTACGTACGTATGTATGTATGTATGTATGTATGTATGTATGTATGTATGTATGTATGTATGTATGTATGTATGTATGCATGCATGTATGTATGTATTATTATATTTATTATTATTTATTATTATATTATTATTATTATTATTATTATTATTATTATTATTATTATTATTATTATTATTATTATTATTATTATTATTATTATTATTATTTATTATTATTATTATTATTATGATTTCTCCAGGCTCTCCAGACAATCCACCAGCTGACTAGACAGAAAGCCAAACATATGCTGACTGGATGGAATCTGGACGTGAACACCAGCAGGAGACTCCTTCGATATGACACAGTGGAACAAGTGGTAAGGCGTTGAGCACATTTATGTCGAGTCTACAGCGGGGGGAGAGGACAATATAATAATATATGATAAAATCAAAATGCCAAATCAAGTGTATGTACTCTTTGTGCACTTATCAAATTGAGTCATAGAAAGTATGAAATGTGAACTGAAACTAGCTGATGGTCTTGGCCCTATTAAAAAACTCTCACCTTATTAGAACAAAATAGTTCATAGGGTCAACATGGGGGCAAGGTATTGACAGATAGAACGAATGCTCTAATGTGTAGTATTAATATATAATGTGTAGTAATAATATTAGTACAAAAGCATCGGTACTATTTTTAATGTAAAATGGGATGCAAAATAGTGAAGAGAGAAGTTCAGTTTGGCTAGCACTATTGAGTAAATGTGTATCTTATTTTGATATTTATTATGAATTTTAAAAAAGAGATTTTATTAGGAATTAGTTATAAAAGTGCGCTTATATTAAGTTTGGTGTGCTTAATGGGGATATTACGGAAGATAAAAACTTTATAAGAACTAATAACTTATAACCTTAAAGTGTATTTAATGTCTTTACTTCTATAGGAATCTAACACAACCTAAATACGACCTATTCATTTTCATTCTCCAAGTTCTAACATTAATTACTTAATACTGTTTATAACCCCTCTGTCTGCCAAGCTGTGATTGAGTAGCTGATGAAATATCCGATCTGATGCGTGTACTTTGTGACTGATCAAAGAGTTGCAATGGTGGAATGGATAAGACTTGACAATGAATGAACACTCAGAGATCAAATATTTCAGCTGTACTGACGGGGCTTGACTGACGGGGCTTGATTTTTTTCTTGAGCAAGGGACTTGAGCCCCAATGCTGACTTCACATCTCACGGGTTATCATGTAATGTATTATTCATGCCACCATGCCCCTCGGGATCAAAGATATTAAATCTTGTTCAAGTTTTTAAACACCGTTCACAGCATGGATAACAATAATAAATTTGAATGTAAGCTTGAATTTATATTGCCGAGACAGATGATGTGGACGTTTCGGGTTTCTCCTTTGTCTGAATGTAAAAGCTAAAGACAAATGAGAAATGTGAGGATTGCGTTGTTAAGCTGAATGATTTGCCTTAACACCGACCTCTCATCTCTCACTCGTCTCTAGTGTTTCATACATCATGTGTTGTTGACAAAGGGGAAACCCCAAACATCCACTTCATCTGTCTCTATAAATTGAACTGAAGCTTCCATTCTGTTTCATCATTGTTATTTATTTCTTGGATCTTCAAGCAGCAAAATTTGTATTATTTCACAGCATGAAGTCTCTGGGTGGGGTACCCAACCTCCCATAGTGGGCAGGGAGGTACTTGCTGTGTCTTCTATCCCCCTGTATCTGTTTTCCCTATTATTTTCTGTCTTTGTCTTGGAATGAGATTACTTGTTTTTGAACTGACCCTTGGCTGGGAAGGAAACAGTCGAAGATATAGTTATAGTTTTGGGAGATGGTATTTTTTTTCCTTGTAAATCATCTCTCTGTTATGTACTGTTATTTTTTTATTTTTAACATATTATTTGTACACATTTGTGTGTATTCCTCTTAGTGGGATCTTGTGCTGGTGTTTGAGTGAAACTTTTAGGTGATCTCAAACTAAGGACACTTATAGTGTGCTCTTGGAATCTACGTCTGTTCCCTATTTGACCATTTCCCTTTTTACTTACTTTTTCCTCAAATCCTTTTAATTCTACAGCTAGAGTAATTTACCATCAATTTTCTTCCTTTTTACTGGCGCTGATAGGAACTAAATGTGTTGCAAGCGCCGTAAAACCCTTAAAAACAAACAAACAAACAGCATGAAGTGTCATATTATTATTATTCCTCATTGATTTATGTTTATCTCTAGATTGGTGAGTTTGAGTCAATGAAATGTAAAGACAGAAGACTTATACTGTTGAATGACATGGTGCTCTGTGTCAAGGTTATTGAGAAGTAAGTACTAAGTTAGACGATTAAAAAAAATCTATAACTTATAGAAAGAGCTGATAGTTGGTTTTGGTTTGTTTGTTTTTTAAGATTTTTTTTCCTCCTTTTCTTTTTGAGTTGATAATAGGATTTGAAAATAAAGATTGTTATATTTTTTATTTTATTTGTAAAATGTGCAGAAAACTGACACACAGAAGCAAAATGATGATAATTAATAAAAGGGGGAAAAAATTTATCCAGGGACATGATCTTGGGCTAGTCTGGTGACATTTTTAAAAGACTCACATATATCACTTTTCATTTTCGCTGTCATAAAATCTGAAGAATACTGTGTTATTTAGAAATATAGAATCTTCATTGTCCTTTTCAGGCAATTCACATAGTGTTAAAAATAGTCATATCTTATTACACACAAACTAAATATATCGAAATAGACTAAATATATCATATCTAGATTGATAATTCATATGTCGAAGACTTTAAAAAATTGTCCTGACATTTTTTTATTTAGCCATAGAATAACTGAATATTTTAAAAGCTTTGTGCTTCATTGACCTCTCAGAGAACAGTCAGGATTCAGAGTGGAGCGTCTTGGTCTTCGCTGGATGGCCAAACTGAAAGACTTGGAGTTGAAGGACACTGCCATCACCCCAGACATGCAGAGTATAGTCAAGAGGGAGCCTGGGAAAATTCACATCATCTCATCACAGTTGGATGGTGGTGGAGGTCAGTGTTCAACTCATGAACAATGAGGTTTCAAATATCGGGGCAGGGCTGGGGTGTGTCGAGTTTAAAATAAGAAATTTTGAATCTTGGAGGTTATGTTCGTACTTTTCATTTTTGAATTATGACATTATTTTGATACTCTTGACCAAGGCTATATGCCCGAAATTTTCATTTCATAACTGCTGTTAATTTTTACATTCTATCTGTTATTCAGAAAGCTTAAATTATTTAATTCTGATTATTTTGACTTTCACTTCAAATTTGTCTTCATCTAGTTCATTTAACGTGATACCAAATTAATGCAGTTGGGCGGGCACATATATATTTAGACATCTCTCTTGTTTTTCATGTTATTGGTTATAGATAAAAATTTTATAATATGGTTAACTCCAACGTTTTATCACTTTGATTTGGTGAGTTACATTATATATTTGTACATGTGAGATAGGTTTTGTTTTTGTTTTTGGAAATTAAGTTAACCACATAGAAAAGGAAGAAGAATGGGTTGGAAGTTGGAAGCAGCCTTTTTGACATTGGTACTTATGAAATTGATGGATCAATACATTGTTATGACATTATGAATTTCTGATAAGATCATTCACTTTTTTTTCTTTCTTTTTTTTTGGATAAATTATAATTTTAGCAAATTCTGGTTGTATTCCAATCTCTCATACCAATTTAAAATATTTAATGATCAGATAAATCAGAGGAGGATCCCTATCATCTGTATGCGGATTTAAGTGAAATGCTTCATGACTACACGGTCTTGGGACAAATCTCAGGCTTGGTCTCCACCCTTAAAAGGTCTTATATTGGGCATGTAAGTATCCATGGTGTGTTTATTATTTTAAGAAATCATAACAATTTAAAAAAAAAAAAGAAAAGTAGTCTTCCAGGGCTATTATGTCCATGGAGCCGGAGTTTATCCCGGTTTCTACAGCTTGAAATGGGCAGCAGCAATTGTCACCCTTGGATAAAACGTTAGTCTGTGGCAAAGTACTTTCCACCAGATCTAACAGACCCAGCTACCCATTCACCACTGGATGGGGAATGGGTCAGAAAAAAACCTCGACTTATCCGGGATTGATCTCGGTCAGTTTGCATACGACAAGTTCTCTACCAACTGGGCTGTCAGGATTCTCATTTAAGATATCAAACCTTATGCTTGTAATGTTGATGGTCATCTTTTTCCTAAAAGTGTTCCACTTACGAACCAATTTACCTGGTAGTGGCTATTGAATTAGCAACAATCAGAGGGTTTAAAATGCACTACAGACTATAAGCAATTATCCTAATTTTTCTTTTTTTTCTGATTTATAACTGACTTCGTCTGAATTTAATGGTTTATTATTATTATTATTATTATTATTATTATTATTATTATTATTATTATTATTATTATTATTATTATTATTATATTATTATTATTATTATTATGATTATGATGATGATGATGATTATTATGATTATGATTATGATTATTATTATTATTATTATTATTATTGTTGTTGTTGTTGTTGTTGTTGTCGTCGTCGTCGTTGTTGTTGTTGTTGTTATTATTATTATTATTATTATTATTACCATTATTGTGTGTTGTATATGTGTGAATATGTGTGTGGATAGCAACAAAAGGAAGGCAATTGAACAAACTGTAAGGGGAGTGTTTGGTATAGCTTATACATGATCTAGTTGTTTCATTAACATTTTTATGATATAAAAAGCAATCGACCTTTTCAAAACAGTTTTATGTCACGTCAATTTAGATGCTACATATTAAATACATAGCTAAACATAGTGGAGCTTGGTTTATATATATATATGTTTTATTGAGGACAATGCATATAGTTATTTAAAAAATTTTTTTTTACTTTACAGTTACAAAAAAAACCCAAAAATCTTACATTTCTGGTCATTTTCACTTTGATGTTTATTTTTGACATCTAGTTCACCGCGATGTAATACCGTTAAAGAGAGGGTAGGTCACAAATATGACATGTGCTGATAAACTCTTCTGACATTAAACAATTTTAATGATTTTTTTGAATAGGGTTTTTCTGAAGAGTTGATCCATGAAATGACCAGGGATTTGCAAAGAATGATTCAAATTAAAGATGAACAGCTGCGATTGGTCAACAGCTGCTCCATAGTCTTAGTTGACAATTCAAGGTTTGAATATACAATATATATCTCTTCTTGTCATAACAGTTTAATAGAATTTTTATTGGAAATGTGGACAATATTGACAATAATTTAGTATATTATATGAGATCCAGAACTAAATTTAATATCCAGGTGTTTATGATGTGAATAAACGGTTTTCTAATCATAATTTTAAAGAACTATTCTGCTGACAATAACTTGTATTTTTTTTTAAGATATGAGAAATCGGTTTAATCTAAATTGAAATTGAACAATGTACATATGTTTGTTTTATAAAAGTTACCAAAATCCTTTTCCATCTTACTAGGTCAGACAAGCCTCACTACGTTCTCCAAACCCAGACAGCTGCCATCAAACAAGACTGGAGTGTTGACTTTTTAATGGCTAAACTAGCACAGGACAGAAGCAACAGCCCTGCTTGGGACAGGACAATTGCCAGTGACGACTTAGAGTTTGATGCCATGCCTGCACATTTTATGAAACATGTACCTGTTGATGTTCCTAGGAATTATACTAAGGTAGGAATGTAATGAAGCTTGAAATTGATACACTTTTGATGTTTTGTCTTTGCCCTTAGTATGAAATAAATTATATTATTTTTCCCATTGTATAATTTGTCATCGGCTTCTCACTGATCAGATAGTTATTTATAATTGGTGAAGTGAATGTGTTTTGTCCATATGAAGGAAATTATAAAAGAGGCCCTGGCCTGTATGACAATAGGTAGAGTACTTCATCTGTCCACAAATCCTTCTAGTTCAGATCCAAGTCTAGTTGGTATTTTTGTGATCTCTCTGTTCTCTCATCAGTGATTGCGCTGCTGAATCGAGCTTAGAACTGGTATTATGAGTGTCCTATATAAAGATAATAGAAGTAGTTTTTCTGTCATTTACGCTTTATTGAAATTAGGATATATTCCAGCTTATTGGGCTTCATGGTTTCAAAGTATTTTATTTGTATGAGAGATGGTTAGATTTCCGTGTGAATAAATCATGCTCTTGGTATTCTCCTTTTTTACAATCTAGAACAAGGCAATAAACAACCTATTTAAAATGTCACTTTTTTTTCAATTTGTTTAATCCATGTAACTTAGCAATCACCTCTCATGTAAAGGGACTCTTACCGATCCTGGTGAACCCTCAATCCAGCCAGCAGTAATTGGGTAGTCGAGGTTGATAGGTCTTTTCAAGGGTATTTTATGATAAACTGGGCTCTTATTCATGGTAGATCTTTTCAAGGGTATTTTATGATAAACTGGGCTCTTATTCATGCTAGATCTTTTCAAGGGTATTTTATGATAAACTGGACTCTTATTCATGCTAGATCTTTTCAAGGGTATTTTATGATAAACTGGGCTCTTATTCATGCTAGATCTTTTCAAGGGCATTTTATGATAAACTGGACTCCTATTCATGCTAGATCTTTTCAAGAGTATTTTATGATAAACTGGGATCTTATTCATGCTAGATCTTTTCAAGAGTATTTTATGATAAACTGGACTCTTATTCATGCTAGATCTTTTCAAGAGTATTTTATGATAAACTGGGCTCTTATTCAAAGGGATGTAAACTATTGCTACAGTCTGTTCAATGCTACAGAAATCAGGATAAATTTCAGTTACATGGAGCTCTCTCTCGAGGGACTTTATACCTTCGGTGTTTTTAAAAAGCCTGACTTTTTGAGGTGTGACGTGTACATAATTGCAGGTCTGGTAACCCAATTTGTTATGGTCTCATTATTGTAATGGAAATACCCTCAAACCAACGGAGTGTATTGCCCATTACAGCAATGTTAAAATAAGCCCATAACTTCATCACTTATCAGACCTGCAAATATGATCACATCGGGTATGGTATTGTTATGGATTATATTTACATTTGTGAATACTAGATATGTTTTAAAGGATAACAGTGATTTTCAGGTTTTGAGTATATAAAAAAGGTAGGAGAAGAGGATGTGCCAGACAAACCAATTCAAATACTTAAGAACAACTGTACAAGGAAATGGGGGCAATGAGATGGAGGTTAAGAAGAGGATACAGGCAGGCTGGAAGAATTGGAGGAAGGTAACTGGAGTTATGTGTGCCAAACGAATTTCTACAAAGCTGAAGGGGAAAATATATACAGCAGTTGAAAAGACCAGCAATGTTAGATGGATGAGAGACAAGCAGCTACAACAAAGAAATAAGATAAAGAAGTTGAGGTGGCAGAAATGAGGATGTTGAGATGGTCACTTGGCTGGACAAGAAAAGATAAAGTGAGAAATGTTCGAATTCGAAGGTTGACTGAAGTGAAGAATGTATCAATAAAGATGAGAGAAGATAGATTGAAATGGTTCGGACATGTAAAGAGACGAGAGAGGGAGTACGTGGGAAGGAAAGTATTGGACTTACATTTAGCGGGAAAGATGAAAAAGGGACTCCCAAATACTAAATGGTTGGATAAAGTAAAGGACTATATGAAAAAACTGGGCCTGTAGGAAGATGAACTGAGATGCATGGAGATGTGGCATTCATTATGACAACCCTGCAAAATGTGGGATAAGCTGAAAGAAGAAGAAGAAGAAGAAGAGTATATTATAAATATGTAATCAGATTATCAAAGAGATTATCAAAGTCGATCAAAGAAAAAAGAGAGTACTTCAAGATGCCTTAATATTGTTTTTGTTTTGTTGTTTGTTGTTTGTATTTTTGGGGTGGGGGGGGGGGGGGTGTAGTGTCTCAGATATTGGCTTTTTTCAGGAGTGACCAATGATATTTTGGCATGTTTTTAATATTTTTTTTTTTAATGTCATGATTTCTCGAATCCAATTGAAATCTTCTCTATCACTCCTCAGACCAAGTGTGCTGTGTCTGTGTTCCTGACCCCTGAGAAGTCTTCAGGCCTTGGAGTCCAACACCTTTGGGTTTGTTCCTCCCATGAGTCGAGGGGCCAAGTCTCAATATTGTCCATACACAACTCCAAGCCAGCCCTGACTGAATCATTCAAGTGAATATTGCTTTGGTTTATCTGGTTGATGTTTGGATGATGATTAAGAAAAGAACTATATGATTAAAATAATGATTTAAATGTTAAATACGCCATCATCAGAGGTCTCAGTAGCCCTATGGTTATACACTTTATTCAAATGCAAAGGAACCTGGAACAAATCTACATGTTTTTGTTAACCTCTATTCCCCCAGACAGGGTTGTCACGACCTACTCCCCTGCTCCCGCTTCTCTCTAACAACTCGGTAACCAACCGACACGCCACATGGGTGGTCAAGTAAAACTTTCTTATGGGGCAATGTAACCATGATTAAATGCAGACCAAACCTTTATCTGACTTCACTGGATAGATAAATAGATAACACTGATAATGATGATATTATTATTATTATTATTATTATTATTATTATTATTATTATTATTATTATTATTATTATTTTTATTTATTATTATTTTTATTATTATTATTATTATTATTATTATTATTATTATTATTATTATTATTATTATTATTATTATTATGGTGATGATGATGATGATGATGATGATGATGATGATGATGATGATGATGATGATGATGATGATGATGATGATAATGAAAAATATCAATATAGCGCACAATGATGACCAGGTCATGCTCTGTTTTCTGTTTGCCATAATGCTTACTTCAGATTACTTCTTATATTAATCCTATTTAATGTCTAACTATTTTTCTGCTTGACCTCCCAGGGCATGTGATTGTGAGATATTGAGTGTAGAGCTAGTTCCAGGCTGTGGAGAGGAGACCTCACCTAACCAGTTCCTCTTTGTAGAGGACACAGTGTGGATGACGACATGCAATAACGAGTGAGTTCATTCAACTGTTCTATATGTCAGTTGTCACAACATGCACTGAATTCATTTAAATATGCTACCTGATGCTTTAACTCTAAAAGAAAATTAATATGAAGAAATGTTAATTTCAATAAATAGCATATGGCAAAGATTGTAAAGATTTCGGATTTCCCCTTTATCACAACCCAAGATTTTACATGTAAACGTGCAGTTCTGTGGTCTTGTGGTATGACGCTCGCTTTTGGATCAGAAAATCCTGAGTTCGAGTCCTACTCTGAGCAGCATAGTAGAGTCCTTGGAAAAGGCTCTTTACTCACATTCCCCCACCATACTCAGTTGTAAAATGAATACCTGGATTTTAACAGCATTGTCTCAGTCCGAAAAAAAGTAATATTGCCAAACAGGCATCATGTCTTGTCCTACATGTTTACTGTTAAAATTGATTATGTATAGAAGAAAAAAGAAAATCAACCATGACACAGTGTATTGTGATATGTTTACATCATCAACAAGGAGATGTCAAGACGATGCATATAGGTATAGTAGAGTGAATACTAGGATTAAATCATCCTGAAATGTCAGCTTTTGGGATCAAACCTCACATCTGGATTTCTGTTTAGAGGTGCTAAATTGACTTAAGTATGTAGTGGTAAATGGGGAATTGAACTAAACATAAGTAAAACGAAAGAAGTCAAACTCTGTACAGAGGGTAGAAACTGTACAGTAAATAAATATAGTTGTAGGAAAGAATATAATAGTAGTATTGACATCAAGGTATCTTGATTCTATATTTGGGTTGTCAAAAGTTTATAAACTGAACAAGAAGGATATAATTTTTATTTAAAAAAAAAAAAGAAAACACATTAATACCAATGATGAACTTTTACCCCAAACCCAAATTAACATTATGTAATGGGGCAAAACCATTGAGACAAAGAATGGCAGATCCAGTCAAAAGATTCCTTTTTTATGGATCAAAGAAAGGTTCGTCTACGAAGAACTTAGTGTGTTTCCACAACTGATTGAAAGACGAGTAAGGTTATTGAATACTGGCTCAATGTACTTCCAGGAATCAGTCAGTTTACTCAGATCCTACATAAGGTACTTGTAGAATTGATGGAGCCAGGCTCGATGTAATTACATGGGTTAGCTGTGTGAAAGAACTAATAAATTTGAAACTTTAATGAGAGGAATGCATTGTGTACATTTCTAAGGTACCAACTACCAGTAATGCACCAGCATATTTATATATGTATTTTTCAACATGTTGATATCATATCTAGCTAAAGGTTAATAAGGTACACCTGTCTTTGAACACTCCTTGTGTATATTATCATAATTATAGCGGCAAGTTTGTCAAGCATTCTTTAGTTCTGAGAAAATATATATAAATTACTTTACTTTCGCAGCATCTCTTTGCTGATTACAAACTAGTGGACGTTTGTCCTTTTAAATTATTTGCTAAGGAACAGAATTCAACTAAAAAACTCATCCTAGAATCAAGAATAGATCAATTCAGCCAGCTGAGAAGTTTGTCTTTAGCATCTATTATTTCTAAAATATGAAATTAACCCAAGTATCAGCTGCAGTGCAGAGTTGCCATTGTGTAATAGATACAAAGTTTCTCACCCAAGGGGAAAAAAAAGAGATTTCAGCATGGTGAACACGTTTTTTTTTTCTTCTGCGTTTTATGCAATCTATCATCTATTCAGCCAACTCTCCAGTAAGGTTGATTAGTAGCAACACTTTACCTGTAATATCTCCTTCTTCAGCCTTCTGGTATTCCCACCCACTAGTGCATGTGGCGTACGCCGTGACCCCCTAAGAGCTATTCAAACCCCATCCACTATCATATCCATGCGATTTGTGGATGAGAGGATTTTCTGTGGATTGGATAATGGATGTATCAGTGTTTATTCAAGGGAGTCGGGTGAGAGATATTTGAAAACGTGACTTAATTATAATTATAACTTAAGGTTAAAAAATTTAATTTACAAGATAATGTCATGTTTTTCTTTTTTCTTTTATTTTCTTTTACTTTACTCAACTTGACCAAACTAGAGAGACCTCTTGGTTTCTGCCCTTATGTATATTATCTAAATGAAAATGTATAAATATTTTATTTGTATAAAGTTGAGTGTAAAAAAATGCTGATATACTTTGACTTCTGTAGCATTATTGTGTCTACTTTAAAATGTGGATCAGTACAATTGTCAGTTGAAATTGTCTTGTCATTATTATTATTGCTCATCTCGTACCACTTAAAATATATCGACAAATATAAAACAATATTATCTTATTTCCTCACCTCATTTTTATAAAGGTCTACAACACTATTTCCGTTCATAACCTCTTTAGGGCTACATTGTTGAATGGTTGTTTGTTGTTGTTTTGTGTAATGACTTCTTCTTGTGTTCCTGGCTTGTTCTTGTGTTTACAAGTGGGTGGAACGTCTACTGGAACAAATCGTGTAATCCCTTGTCTCTTCACTTTTCAGAACTTTGAACTATATAAAGTCACAACTAGGTAGTGCAAGAAATACGCTTTTATTTATAACAGCAATATGCAGATTGTAATGTCGATTTAAGATGCCCTCATGGTATTCAGAATTTAGAAACTAACTCTTGCAGAACTGTTAACACATGGTATTGAACACTAAATACCTGAATACCACCCATGCCTTCTAACGGCTGCTTTTATAATAATTAAACCATATTGCATTATAGCAAATAAATTTACAGCACAGTACATACAGTTTTCTAAGACACATTAGGCAATTCAAGACAACAGTACGTTATTTAAGATCTGCCATATATGAAAGGTTGACGTCAACAAGCTATTTATTGTCACCATTTAGGTAGTTGTAGAGGTGAAAAGTACTCGCTAAATTCTCTTTAATTGACTACAATTAACTAAGTTTACACATATGTTTGTGTATTGGCTACTATTGTTGTTACTATTACTTGTGAAATTTTATTCAAACACATTCAGCCTATGTATATGGATCTACACATTACACATGTCTCATCCTGCATGTTAGATATTATTACTGTTGCCATGGGACCCCTTGTAAAGTGCTTTGAAACCATTAAGTGGATTCAGTGTTAAACGAAAACTCACATTTTCTTTATTATTATTATTATTGTTGTTGTTGTTGTTATTATTATTATTATTATTATTATTATTATTATTATTATTATTATTATTATTATTATTATTATTATTATTATTATTATTATATATTATTATTATTATTAAATTCTTCTCTAAATTGTCAAGGAATTATCAAAACAAATTTTATGTTATTTTTAAGATTTATATTATGATGATACCATGACAATACAGGTCAGATAAAAGTTATTATCTTTGTCAATAGACGGTGCTTGGAATATGGACAGTCCAGTTGTATTGGAATTTGGATCGTCTTTTGTACGGATTCATTTTGTATGGGAAGAAGACATATGGCTGAGTTGTGGCAACAGTCTTTACGTACTAGAAATTGACAGTCTGGAAGTCAAGGTGAATATTTTACTGCTATACAATGACGAGGCAGCACGAGTTGACTCTGTATCTGTACCTGCATCTTTATACGAGGCTGTAACAACAACATCAATGATAATAATGATAATAATAATAGTAATAATAATAATAATAATAATAATAATAATAATAATAATAATAATAATAATAATAATAATAATAATAATAATAATAATAATAGTACTTTATTGCTTCTCTCAGAAATGATCACATGTGTTACATCATCGCAATAAAAATTATGCTAGATAAGATCAGCATAGTAATTAAAGCTAGGATAGATAACTAGATAAGCACATAAATGAATAAATAAATAAATAATAGAGAAATAAAGATAGTTCATTAGATAGATAAGAATGCTCTTAAATAAAGGCGACATATTATGTACATGTATGCTGGGCAGCAGCTACATTTTAGATGGATAAATGATTAATTTCTTTTTAGAACTTTGCAGTGTGATTACTAAACAAGCATGACTTATTAGTCGATGAATAAGATTCATTGTTGATTAATAATGAAGAAGAAGAAAAAAATAGCTAATGTTATGCCTTACATAAAGATAGAGGACTAGAAAAGGTCGTTTTGTAACATTTCAACACTAAATGGCATCAATATTATACGATTTTTGACCAGATATTATATATTGACTGAAGGTCCGATAGAGAGTCTGCAAGGTTTTTCATGGAGGTCAATTGGTATCCGATTTTGGTTAAATTTCTCTATTATTATTCTCTATTTCTCATATCTAAGAAATTTTAAGAATAGAAAATGGTGAAATTCGAAGGAATATCACACCATAAATTATTTGTTTGTGCACCATATTGCCAATTAGAAGGAACAAAGAGGAAAAGGGGTGTTATGATAGTAATCTTCAAAATTTATGAAAGGACTTTGTTTTCTTCAGTTCCAAACTAAAAATGATCGACAAAGTATTCCTTGTATTCTTTGGGTGCCAGTCATCCTGCATTTTGGTCATTTGTAATTATTTAACTCTGAGAAACTGATGGAACCTACTTAACTTCTTTGAATTACCTAATATTGCCTCATCTGTACTAAATTATGTCTTATTAACCATTTGCTTGGAGGTTTTTTAGGCTCTTATAATAAATGTTCCTGTCTCAGGTGATTTGTGGAAAAAATGAGTCGTGTATATCAGTTTCACAAAATGGCTGTTTATGTGCATAGCATGATGGTCAGGTTGCCAACTTGGTCTGAGGGTACACCATCTTGGTACACCATCTTGTTCATATATAATTGGATTCAGTAGTGTGATGTCACGCCGCCCGGCAACGGTGGCCATCTTGGTTCTAAACAAAGAAAATCATTACTTTTTATTATTCATGTTGGCTAGAACTTTTCATATGCCTTGTGATCAGAATGTGTAAAGGTCAAAACATGATCAAATTTATGTTTTTTTTCCCCTTTGGATACGCTTTTATGCTCGTCGGAGAAATATTTCATATGGCGTCCGCCATTGTTCCAATAGTTTAGAGCCAGTGTTACTAAGCTACCATGCGTCATTAGGAAGGAAGTGACGTTACGACTGTTGAAGAGTATTACCATTCATCTGTCAAACACTATATCACCATTTCAAAACTGCCGTGAAAGTGTTCATAGAAAAAAATGTGTTTGGATTTAAAATGGACTAGAAATTTACACACACTATCATTCACTTATCTTCCTATTTTGACCCTCTAGAATGAGCAAGTCCTCCATGCTGATCACGAGGCTGTAGTTGACCATATCGTAAGGGCAGGGATGGGCATCTGGGTATCCTTTACCAACAGTGCATTTATCAAACTCTTTCACGTGGAGACCCTGGAAAACTTACAAGAGATGAGTATTGGGCATTTCTTACAGAGGATAGCAGCAGGTAAGAGGGATGATCATGAACTGCATTCTTGTTAGTTTTCTTTTTGTTTTTTTCTTTTTACCTTTATCAAACTATCTTCTTATTTAATTTGAATAATGTCAATGTCTGCAACCTCAGAAATTATATTGTTTTACCTTATGTTTTGTTGTGAAAAACCTCTCGAAGGATAAGACGCGTGCTCAGATCATGTGATATGTTTCTTGCAAATAAAATATTTTGTAATGATTTGATAAAAGTTTTCTTTCTTTTAAAAAAATTATTGGAATTGTGTTTTAAATCATTGTTAATATTTCTTCATAATTAGGATGTATTTAAAAAGAAATCAATTTCAATTTTTGGACTAGGAGTTATTAAATTTAATTTCTTTGTCTTGTACTTTTAATTTTTTTTGAAAATCATCAATGTCAGGTATCATGGAATGCCATTCTCTTACTTGATGATGACTCAAGAAGTTTCCTTGCCTTTTTGTTGTTTTATACCACACACCCAATTTGGTACAAAACTGTAGTCGCCATTGTGCGGCTATGTGGTCACTTGCTTTTGGATCGGAAGGTCCTGTATTTGAGCCTCTCTCAGCGCATAGTTCAGTTCTTGGGAAAGGCTCTTTACTCACATTCTCTCATCGTACTGAGGTTTAAAATGAGTACTTGGCTGTCAACAGCATTGTCTCTGATAGAAAAATTGTAATATTGCCTAACAGACGTCATGTCTCGTTCTACATGTTATGTGTTGCTGTTGGTCATTGACCCGTTGTAAAGCACTTTGAGCACATTTATTAGATATTGCACTATATAAAAACTCAAGTTTTTGGGGGGATTTTTGGGTTGTTTTTTAAAAAAAACTTCTGGTGATATCTTAGAACTTGTTTTTCTGCTCAAAATAAACTTGGTAAAACTATTGATAAAAGCTATTGATAAAACGTACTATTGTATAATTGATTATCATTAATCATTTTCATTTCAAAATTTTCTTTGTCCCTCAGAGAAGCTTTGGACCCTGAACCCGATTACAGAAGATCTCAAGGTAACCAGTCTGGCGTCCAGTAAAGGATTTTTGTGGATTGGAACCAACCTGGGTGTTGTTTTGACACTTACCCTTCCTAGGCTTAGGTAATCTCACTCTTTTTTAATATATTTACAAGGATCAATATTAGAGCTTACATTAAATAGTAAAATTGAATCCTTGACCAATTACAATGTTGTATCTTTAATATAGGTCTTTTGTTTGTCTACGTTTGCAAACAATATAGATTGAGCCTGTCCGTTTTATTCCTTTATCTTTCTCAAAGGGGTTGAGATGGCTGAGTAATCCTAATTACCCAGATTTGAGCTGCTTCAAGTTTGTTTTTTTTTGGGTTTTTTTTGTTGTTGTTTTTTTTGTTTTTTTTTTTTGTTTTGTTTTTTTGTTTTTTTTTGTTTTTTTTTTTGGGGGGGGGGGGTTCCTGAGTAAGATTGTTAAATCTTTAAATCGTCTTTTTGCTCATTTGGATAACAGGAGTGATTAGTTTTGACATGCAAATACAATCAATTTTCAGAAATTTTTTATCTTGGAGTGCTTAAATAATGACATTAAAACAATAATTGAACTTCAAAGTGCCCACCAAAAACACATTTTCTTACAGCTATCATCACATTCTCTCTTATCTGTTTTTAGAATATTCACGGAATAATTTGCATTGCTATGTCTTCTCTTAAATTTTCTAATTTTATAAACCTCATATCATATTCATCTTCTCTTGCTTCAGTGATGGTGTTCCCTTGTATCGAGGCAGACCCAGTGTGTCCCTTCATGCCCATAGAGGTCCTGTGAAATTCCTAATGCCTCTTATTTGTGCTTCCAACACAATGGAACTCAGGAGGTCAAGTACGCTAAGATCAACCCTAAAGTCAAGGCCAAGCAAGAGGAATATGGAGCGGCTAGAGTGGGAGATAAATGAAGATAATCAAAAGTCAGTGTCCTCACCATCAGATTTAAAGGAAGAAAGTTCTAATGTTAGTGGAACTGTAGTGGAGAACAGTGTAGATATGGCTAGTGCTACTGATCAAAATGGTGATGAAAGTCCTTATCAAAATTTGAGTGAATGTAGAAATTCTTTCAAAGATCAAGAGTTACAACAGGAGGAAGAAGATAAAATAACAATGTCATACGATGATGATCTTTTTGCTCTTCGTAAGAGAGCCAATAAAGAATATTCCTCCATGAAAGTTGGAAAAAGTCGGAATCTCTCATTCCGGTCTGAACTGGCTCAACGAATTAGGGTGCAGTCTCGACGTATGTCAGGTTCTTGCAGTGATTTGTCATTTACCAAACCCTTAGAGGTTGAAGAGTTGTATGAAAACCTTCTTGAGGATGATAATAGCCTCATGAATAGAGTTGGTTCTTCAAGTGACGATGGTGCTTATGGTCCTGGGTCAAGACATACCCTTAGCAACTTTAGAACAGCTCATTTACGAAAATTATCATCAGCTTCTCAAGCACGGCTAATCAAAGATTCACAACAAATGGAAAACCAGGCATCATCTAATGACATAACAAAGAAAGGCAGGAAGATTTCACAACCTGATAGAAAAATAGAATCTACAGGAATGCCATCCTCTGTATCAACTCCTTCTCTGGCCAGTCCAGGAGGTAGGAAGAAATCCAACTCTTCCATAAAACTATCCAATGCTTCTGATCTGACTCCAAATAGACTTAACAGAGCTAGCACTGTGCGTGGAACATTAAGAAAATCAGGGGGAAATAATGCTGTCATTGTTTTAAGTGGGGGTGATGGATACAGAGACTTAAACTCCTCTCGCAGTCAAAGTCGTAGTGACGATGCCTGCATCATGCTATGGATTTACAAGTTTTAGATGTTGTTTTATATTGTGGGCTTCCAGTTCTCTTATCTTAATAGTCTAATGCAAAGAGTTTTTGACCATGTGTTGATGACTGCATGTTAAGTGTTTTCCTTTCATGTTAAATGTGTGTAGGACTCAGTAGTTTGCTCATTTCTCAAAGAATGAAAAGATAGGGCGATAATGAAACTGCACTGATGCTGTGATATTTTTTGTGACTGATGTTTTGAATTCGTTTAACTACTTAACTCCATTATGTTCACTGTACCATATTTCTACTATGTGTATCAGAACTTTGAACTAAAGCTCTCTTTTGATTTTAAATAACATTATTAAATGAAGAGTTTAATACTCTTGATTTTAATTATCATTTTTGCTATCAATTTATAAAATTTAGAGACTACTTTTACAAAAGTGCGCAGGCTTCCAACTTGTAGTTATACAAACATTTAGTAAAAGTTGGTTTTGAATACAAATTATATTTATTCTACTTTGTGAAAATGCACTGTATTTACCCCCTCACCATTTTTATATTAAAAAAACTCCATTTCCATGGGGATTAATATTTCCAACTACATTATCTAGAATTATAAATTCTATACTCGTTATTAGAAACCTCTAATTTGCTCAATATAATGTTGGATAAATGTCTCAGGTTAATTGTTTCTTGAGAATTCATACTTTTTTCTCTCCCTTTTTCACTGGGAAAATTATTGATTCCAAGCTTTGTACATAACATGTTTTAACTGTGAGACTTGCTATCAGACACACAGATTGATTGCTCTTGAAATTAGTTTGTCTCCTTTATTTGACTTTGTCGCATTTTGATGGATTGAATTCCCCTTATGGAGATGTTGGCTTTCTATTGGTCTTCCCTGGGCTACACTAGTTCACAGTCTTGCTTTCTCTTCTATCCAGGTCCATCATTTGCTCAGGGATGCCACTTTTCCGGTTTTAGCCGGAAATCCGGTTTTTTTACCACCTGCCGGTTTTGATCCGGAACCTCGGGTTTTTGTCCGTCGTCACTATTCAAAAAAAAAATAAAATAAAAATAAAAAATTTTTTTTTTAAAGAAGAAGAAAAAGATCGAGATTTGAGCCGGAACTTTTTCGCCGGGTGAATAATTTGGGCTGTCATCGCCGGTCGAATATTTGGGCACCTAAATGGTAGTTTATCTCCGCCCATCCCCATCACAATTCCTCCTTTTTAAAAAAAATAAATTTTGATAAATAAACAGTGAGTTTGCGAATTTCTCAGAAATTTTACGCTGAATTTGCCGTATCAAACATTTCCCTCAAAACCACAAAATCACCATTATGTCTTATGTCATATTTTGACACCTGTGCAATAGTCTCGTGAAATTTAGTGACGGTCCCGTTTTTATGACGTCGGGCCAGACTGAATGGCACCAGATGTCACAATTGACACAGACGACCAGTGGTGTTCTTTGATTAGCTAGTTGATGGTTGAAGGGGAGGGACAAATCTCTCTCTCTCTCTCTCTCTCTCTCTCTCTCTCTCTCTCTCTCTCTCTCTCTCTCTCTCTCTCTCTTCCTCTTTTCCTGTGGCTCTCTTTCCATTTCTCTTTTCTTCTTTTTTTTTTTGATATAGAATTCCTAAGATCAATTCATAAATTATTCCGGTAGAGAAGTCTCCTCCCCCCCCCCTCTCTCTCTCTCTCTCTCTCTCTCTCTCTCTCTCTCTCTCTCTCTCTCTTTATTTCTTTCGCAACCATCCGTTAAATCATCTGGCTCAGAGATAATACATTAGCCTAGAATAAAGCAATGGTGATTGGCTTAGTTTATTCTTCTTTCTTTTTACCTTTTGACTATGGCTTTAAATTTGTGAGATTCTTGGGTTGTATTTATAAGCTGAATAACCACTAGGTTTCGGTACAAAATAAAAGATATTTTAGCCTGCTTTATAAAGTAAAAATCAAAACAAAACAACACTTTCTGGCCTTTTATTTGAATAACATTGTAGGCCTTTAACATGTGGAAAGGACAATTCATTAAATGTTTACAAAAAGTAAATTTATGTTTAATGATAGGAATGGATTTATACTAGTAATAGTAATATATTACATAATACCAATACAAAACTATGTTCCTGTTATTTTTACACTTTGCTTGCGTTTGACCGATAGACGGAGAATTTCCCTCCTTTTTGACAAATTGCTATTATTATCACTGAATAAAAAACACTCACCAAAACCACTACATCATCTCTACCACCACTACTATTACAACCACCACCACATCATCATCCCTACCAACACTACTACTATAAATAACACCACATCATCCCTACCACCAGTACTACTACAACTACCACCACATTATCATTCCTACCACAACTATTACAACCACCACCACACAATTCTCTCTAAAAGACCACCACTACTACAACCACCACCACATCATCATCCCTAGAACCACTACTACTACAACCACCATCAGATCATCATCTCTAAGACCACCACCACTACTACTACTACTACTACTACTACTACTACTACTACTACTACAACCACCATCAGATCATCATCTCTAAGACCACCACCACTACTACTACTACTACTACTACTACTACTACTACTACTACTACTACTACTACTACTACTACTACTACTACTACTACTACAATCACCACCACATCATCATCCCTACCACCACTACTACTACAACCACCACCACATCATCATCCCTACTACAACCACCAAATGTAATTACAATTTCAACTTTTGAAATTCTCCGAGTCATATCAGAAATTGCTGGAGTCGTATCAGAAATTGCTGCAAGACAAATTTTGGATCGCATCTCAATGAATTTGAGTGAAGTTCAAATTTATAGGTTATGGTTGCATGGGTGGGTCATGATCTTCACAATGAAAAATTTTCTCCTTTTATGTGACCAGTCATTCTCACCCCTGATAGCTATTGATATTAATTTGTCTATATTTTGTTTTCAGCACCTTATTTTATCAATTTGAAAACTGTTAACTGTAACTCTCCTTTCTTTTGTGTGTTATTTGCTCTCAATTGCAATAATAAGTACTGAAACAATATTCCAAATTTGATATTTTTCAAATCCCTACAAAGCCCTTGACGTTGATTTGTATCTCGTCAGCGCGAGTTTTCAGGCTTTTAAAAATTTGCTTGGTGGCATCCCTGTTTGCTCTTTCCATGTTGTGTTATGTCCTTGCTCAATATTTAGGCCATCTGATTTCACTTGGGCCTTACTTGGAATCTTTTTCACTAAGGGAAATTGAGATGGATTGAACATTTTTGAGAAATGATATTTTTTCCCTTTAAATCATTATGTAGTTTGTCATCATTAAGTTTTTAAAACGTTTTTTTCACAACCATTTAAGTGTATTCCTTTTGGTTGAAATCTTTTAGGTGATTTCAGACTAGCGACCAGGATTCCTTGTCATCCGATCTGCTTCTAATCTCTGTTGAACTCATTTCCTTTATTTCACTTTTTTTTAAATTGTGACTTTTCTATAATTTTCTTATTACTGGTGCTGAAGTAAGCTAACAATGTTACAAGTCCTGTACAACCTCTGAAAACAAATAAACAACTTGTTACCATTGTCTTACCTTTTATAATATAGTGAGTAGGTATGAATAATCTATAGATCCATAATGTTTTAACAATCCCGTCATCTTTCTTTTGGGTCAGAGCATTATCCTTTAGTCTGATTCTTATTTGTAAGTTATTATAATGCAAGAAGCTACAAGGGTTTTAGTTTTGGAGTGCGGTATATACATCGAACTCTCGAAATAATAAAAAGACAAAGCATACTACGGATAAATGTCGACTGACAAAATGGAGGACATAGAAACAATTGTCTCGACAAAAAATATGTGAGAGAGAGAAAGAGAGAGAGAGAGAGAGAGAGACTACTATTTCACCATATTTTAAAATTACTAGTTTATAAGAGCAACGCGGAATGCCAAACTCATTTTCCTGTTATTTGTTATTGAAAGTTGTTTCCACACTTCCATTTATTCCTTTATCTTTCATATTTACCCATGTTCAAAATTAGTCTATTGTGAAGGTATCCAAAGTTTTTAAAACCACACATATTATTTTTTAAATAACTATTTATCAAATACTGTATTAATGTGCTATTATTATAATACTTTCACCTTCAATACGAATTGTTGAAGCCAATAATACAATTACATCCTATCGATAGTGAAAGTCAGTTGTTTTTAATGCATTTCTACTGAACTGGATTTTTTTGTCACAATAGGGACTACTTATACTAAAGAGAAGTTTTAATTGTATTAAGTGCCTCCTTACCGATCATTTTCTGTATTCTTCCCCAAATGGCAGGCTCACCTAGCAGAAAAATTGTTTTTTTTTTTAACACAAACAAGCTCTCTACAAAACAACGTTATGTTCTTATTAATTAAACAAAGATCATTCTTCAAAGCTTGTGATGTACAAAATATATCTGCATTTTTAAAAATGTATATTGTGTCCTAACAAATGTGACGATTTTTGTTGCAGATGGTAAGGAGAGGGTTAAAACACCTCACCTCGTGATCATCTAATAAAATGGTGAAACTTGATGGGATGCCACTTCATCATTTACATTAGAAATGGTTTATTATGATTTTTGAAGGAAAACTAAACAAACAAAACTATTGATAGGTATCATTGGAATGCACAAACTCTTTCAAGATGACACCTGGATGTTTTTAATAGTATACGGTATTAACTTTTACTGATTTTATTGGGTTTTTTTTTTTCAAATGAACACAAGACAGTATGATGTTATATTCATTCCAAATTAGTGATTTGTTTAGTTACGTTCATTTGATGGTATTTTGTGGAATGAAAATTAAATGATTAAAGACTGTGGCATAAAATAGAAAGTGAAAGAATTAATCGATGATAATAGTGAAGAGTTAGAGAATTCACCAGATATTTAAGAACGCCAGTTTAAAAAAAATTACAAGTAGTTTCTGTCAGGTCATGAGTCAGATACCACGCGTCATCAAAATGTCATTTTTTTTTTTTTATTGGACCCTTATTTTAATAGGAACAAAGAGGAAAGTATGTGTTATATTATCATTTAACTATAATCCTATCATTTCCAAAATGTGTGGTTTGATAAGATATTCCACTTAATCCAAATTTTTTACTGTTATTCCATTGCTGTTGAGCCAGTCAGTTTTTCTAAAACCCATTTTTCTTTTGGTGATATTTGTACACTCACCTTTTATACTATCGTCTTCCCATGATCGCAATCAATGTATATTTTATGATAGCTATTCATATTTGTAGAAAACTAGTTGTTATACACAATTTTGTGGTGCAGGCATATTGCTAAAACTACTTTTTATTTTGTTCTACATAATTTAAGAAGCAGTGTGACAAAGTTGTTGACTTATATTTGTTTAAATGTGATATTTTGTTTGATCATTTGTGCCTTTTATTCGTTTTCAGGGATCTATTTCTGTTTAATCTCTGAATTCATTTGATCTTTCTTAAACCGTCTTGCAAAAATACGATAGTGTCCATCAGAGAGGAAAAAGAGATTGTTTATTGATGGAAAGTTTGTGTTGCATAAGAATCTTTTAGTTCCCTATCATTTTATTTGTTTAACTATTTATGCATCGATGTGTATTTATTAATCAATTTATTTTCATCTTTTTTATTTGTTTTCACATTGTTTTTGCTCGGTGTTCTTTAAGGTATAGCCTCAAGAAAATAACTTGTATCTTTTCTGTCTGTTGTGTATATAATGGGAGATTCTAGCACACTCCACTTACTCTGAAGTATGATATTTTTAAAAATATATAATTTCTGTGGTTTTTAGATTTTTTTCTTTCTGTACCATGTCATCCGACATCTTTACTATGGATTACTGTACAGTTATCTTGTTAACTTATATGAAACTATGAACAGCGCAGTACATATTTTCTGCTATTTATTAAAAAGTCTGGTTTTATTAAAAATTTACTATATTCATCCAGATCTTATGTATAAAGATAAGTTATACCAATGGCAAAATACATTCCCAACTTAGTCATGCTTTAATTAACAGAGTATTCTGATTTAGTAGGTATCATGTACATAAATCGTATTTGTAATGTTAAAAAACATATTTATATCGGAAGTACTCTATTCAAATTCAAGAAACAGTTGTGGCAGGTTGGGTTAACCAGTAGTGCTGCTTCTTTTACTCTTTGATTAATAATTGATTAATTACTCGTTCCCACTTGCCAATTTGATTTTGGGTTTGTGGATAGAACTTATTTTGTCTTGTGCGTCCGAAGAGTGACACTTTTTTATCAAATATTTTTATCTTCATAAATGTGCAATATAATTGGGATTTTAGTTTTCTGGTCTTTAACTTTCTTATTTCACTCTTAAAGTTGTTTCTGTGTCGTTGCCAGCTTTATTATGTGTGTATATATATATATATATATATATATATATATATATATATATATATATATTATATATATATATATATGTGTGTGGTGTGTGTGTGTGTGTGTGTGTGTGTTTGTTTTAATTATTTTTTCCAACCAGATTCTTTTCCAGCCAAAAAATGTTTCTTTTTTTTTTTTTATGCCAAAGTAGATTTTTCAAATATATCATTCTTGATTGTTTTAATTTTAGAAATGCTCTCTTTATACCTTTTAAATACCCAAATCATATCAAGAAATTTTTTTAAAACCTTTTTTATACATATTCAATTTTTCTTTGCCTTGTTTTGCTATCATAATAATTATACTTTCCCCCCCATTCCAATGTCTCTAAAAGATTAAATGCCTATGTGGGTCTTTTGACCTCCCATGTGGGCAGGAGGTCACGTTGCGTTTTCTATCCCCCTATATCTATTTTGCAAGTTTTCTATTTGTTTTTGTATTGGAATGGGATTACTTGGTTTTGTCCTGGCCTTGACCAAATCCTTAACTGAGAGGGAAACATTCAAATGTATAGTATTAGTTTTGGGAGATGATATGTAATTTCCTTGTAAATCATTTCTCTCTTTCGTACTTTAATATTTTATGTTTTGAATATCATGTTGTGTATTCCCCTTGGTGGGATCCTGTTTGTGTCTGTATGGGACTTTGAGATGATCTAAAACAAGGCACATTGATGGTTTGCTCTTGGAATCAATCTCTATTCCCTTTTGATCCCGTCTCCTTTGTCTTGCCTTTTCTTNGGT
>NC_088363.1:72785370-72795370 GCF_034508935.2 Berghia stephanieae
GGTGGCATGCAGTACGCAGGACAATAAAAGGTGTGATGTGCCACAGTCACGAGACTTATTGAGTCATTTTTAAAGTCTTTTTATTTGTATAATTGTTTGTTTGGCTGGTTGGTTGGTCTGTTTATTAACGAAATCCTGATAATCATTATCATCATCATCATCATTATCATCATCATCAACATCATCGTTCCGAATCGTCTGTATTACAGTTAAAGAACAATGTTTTAATTGATTGAATTCCATTTCCATTTGAAGATACCTTGTTAGTTTTGTTAGTTGTTTTTTTAATCGTCTGTGCCATTCACTTACATGAATTTTTCAAGAAGAGCATTGTTTTCAAGATGTCGCTGACACAGAGTAATAGAATATGCGTGTTTCTAGTGAGACTTCTTTATGATGATCGGGGCGTCAATGTTTGAGATTCATTTATTTCAAAGAATACTGAAAAATTCATGGTAAAGCTGATCGAAATGTGGAAGATGAAACTGAACACATGTAAATGGGTATGAAAGCACATGTGAATTAAGGCAGTTTTACATTGACATGCACAGACCAATTCGTGATTTCTGTTTTATAGATAGAACGATATTGACGTCACTCAGGTCTTAGTTATTGTTTTTAGCGCCAGCCATTTAAAATGAATAAATAATTAAATAAACTTCCCTCCATTCATCCCCAAGGGGAAATTTGTGTTTAGGGTCTCTGCCAAGGGAAGACTGGAATAACCCAGGCGTCAGCCGCAGTGCAGCGCCGCAAATGAGCTAGGGCGAGGTGACTTGCTCAAGGCCTCACAGCGAGGCTAATCGTGATACGAAGCAAAGACGGTAACGCTGAGCCACGCTGTCCCATAATGAGTAATGAGTAAATTTATGAGTAATTCTCACTGAATTAATCAGACTATTGATGAATTGCGTTTAGTTAGAACGCTCATAACATCAGATCGCCAGATATAACGTACCAAACACAGAACAATGTGTAGCCTTAAACGTTTATAGTCTGATTAATACTATTTAGTGAGAAATTCTCATAAAATGGTTGGGTAAACACAATAGCAAAGACCCGAGTGACGTCAATTTCGTTCTATTTCTATCTATAAACGTTTAAAGTGTTGGTACTTTAAATTGTGCTGACTGGTGTTATGAGGTTTTTTTTTTTTTAACGAAACGCAATGCATCAATTGTAAGTCCGCCTAGTGTTTCATCGTTATGTCCGATATGTGCTAGTTGGGTCACGTGCCCTCTGCCTCTTCAGAGACCGCAGCATGGTATGCGATGTATTGAATGTGGCTATGGTCAAAGCCATCGTTACCATTTGTAGTGTTGGAGGAGTATTTTCAGCCTTTTTCGGGTTGTTTTCTTTATGGAAGATAATTTGGTTTCTTCCAAAAGTCAGAGCTCCAGGGAGTGGCGCTGTTCACGCCTTGCAGGGACTTGCGTTGCCGTCGATCCCCCTTATCGATTTAGGTTTAGGCCACTTGAGTAAGGTAACAGAATGGAGGTTACCCGGTAAGTGGTGGCCTACT
This sequence comes from Berghia stephanieae, assembly GCF_034508935.2. Taxonomy (NCBI): domain Eukaryota; kingdom Metazoa; phylum Mollusca; class Gastropoda; order Nudibranchia; family Aeolidiidae; genus Berghia; species Berghia stephanieae. The sequence continues at coordinate 72,786,893 of NC_088363.1, forward strand.
AAACGGTGTGGGTGTCCGTAAGGTGTGGCTTACTAGACGAAATGTCAGGGAAACGGGTGTTGAGCCCTGGTGGATTGCCATTAAGTTCATGCATACTCGGGCAGGTCGTCTGAGGCACCCGCATAAGCTCGTCCACCTGAATGGTCAAGTGACGGTCATCTGGTAGACTTTTTGCTCCAGCAGTATGCACTTAAACATCCTGACTACGACAAGACGGTGAACCAATTGAGGGCGGAAATGCGGTGACTGAAATTTCCAGCGGGGCTAGTGAACGTCTTCTCCCAGGACCAGTGGATTTGTCACCGATCTATAGCTGAAATGACAATTCAGTTTCACCCTGGTCCTGTCTGGAGGATGTTGCTGAGAAGAAAACAGATTTTTTTTTGTGTGTGAAACAATATTTTTTTCCATTGCGAATTATCACACTTGGATGTATTCTTCCAGGGCTGGGTTCTTTGTTTTGTCACTTACCAAACATCCTTTCACTTAAAGATTCATTTGGCTGTGGTAGTGGCAAGACTAGGATACTGCCAGACTAATAAATATAAGGATGTGTTGCCTCTGGGTTTATTTCTGATCTCTATTGAATATTCCCCTTTTATGCCACCCCTCCCATTGGAAAACCCTATCGTTTCTTAATGAAAATGTAATCGTTGAAACTGCTTCGAACCCGTTGATTAAAAAAATTATTCAACGATTGCAGAATATCTTCACTCATTTTATTGGCTTAAATAAAGGCTGAAAAGACTGCCATTTAAAATAATCTTTTGGTGGGTATCAATACAAATTGTTTTTATTTGGATCAAAAGTTTCATTATAGCAGACGAAGAAAAAATAATTGTTTGAGAATGGCGAATATTTGGAAGGGATCGACATTGAGGATATTTTGAGTAATTTTTTCACTGAACAAAATACTTCAAAACCAGATTCTAGAACAGTAAGGCCAAAAAAGTATGGTCAAATCAGAACGAAAACAAACGTTGAGTCAATCAATCCAGTACAGATGTTCAAGATATTCGTCGGTAAAAAACCAACGAAGTCGAGATCCCGATTGGCCCCCGTATCTGATGTGAATCTTCTGCTGCTCCCCCCCCCCCCACACAAGATAATAAAATTACTGGTTACAAAATCACATCGAGCCTTCAACACTATGGTAATCGAATTGATTTGACCTAATGACATAAATTATATTCTATGCGGGAATTCAAAAACCAACTAATCATCATGTCAAGTCCACACTGAAGGATGAAGAACAGCAGAATCTAAAAAAAAAAGGGGGAAGGGATAGGAAATACTTGATATTAATCAAAACATGAAAGCCGAGGAAGAGATCCGGTTGATGACCCACAGTTCAAACTCATTTTTCTCTTAAATTTATAATGGTGGTTGTCCATCCAAAGTTTTGAAAGTCGGCGCTAGTTTCATCGAATCAACTGACGGTGTAACACTCCTCTTAGTGTAGTGATCCCACTCAGATCAATTGATTGATTTTATTGTCATTGCACGCTTCTTTCACACAGTATTCATGTCTGACAACAAAATACACGAAAATTAATTGATTTTGAAAAATAAAGAAAAAAAAGGAAACAAAAGAAACATCAGAAATACGCTTTTATAGTAGAAGTTTCCGGAATGGTACAAATTTCTGAACATAATATTTTATCGTTCGGTAACATCTCGCCTAAGTGCATTTGATTTTAATTACGGTTCTGAAGAAAGAAAAAAAACCCTCATTCTGAGTGTGTTTGAGTTTTAACTTGACACCTACATTAACCATCGTGGTTGCTAAAGACAAAAGCAAGAGTCATGTCAAGGATTAGTCTGTGTAGTTGTCTAATATGTTTTGTGTTAATGACGCGGCATACCGCTTGGAGCGCATCCCAGGCAGATTATTACAGACTTTATGACACGTTATTCAAGAACTACACGAAGGAGATTCGTCCCGCTTTAGAAGATTTGGTTGCAGTAAATATCAGCCTTACTTATCAACCCTTGTCGCTGATTGATGTGAGTATTTTTCTATATCTATATTAATTATTACAGTTTAACTTGAGCTTTTATATAGTGCAATATCCACTAAACGTGCTCATAGCGCTTTACAATGAGCCCCTGATCAACAGTAACATGTAGAACGAGACATGACGCCTGTAGGCGATATTACATTTTATTTCCGACACAGACAACGCTGTTAACTGCCAGATACTCATTTTACACCTGAGTACGGTGAGAGAATATGAGTAAAAGTAGCTACTCCAAACTGCCCGATTCTGTCGTCCGAGAGAGTTTTTATTATTTTGTTGTTGTTGTTGTTGTTTGTTTCTCTCGGAATATCCTCTTTAAAATCTGCCGGCATTTGCTTCATAACTGAACTAGGAACATATTTCTAACACAGTATAAAAGTGCTTTTCTTCTTCATTCTCAAAATATCATAATGATTAAATTAGTGTTGCAGGAAATATAGGTTAAATTGACTCCGGGTATTACGGTGTTTTAATAGCCAAATTATCTCTTTGGCACTCTCTACCTGGGTGGGGTTCTTGGCCTCCCATAGAAGGCAAGGTGGCACTTACTGTGTCTTCTATCCCCTTATAGCTGTTTTCTAATTTGCTTTCTGTCTTTGTCTTGGAATGAGATTACTTGGTTTTGTCCTGGCCCTGGCCGGAGTCCTTGGCTGAGTGAGAAACAGTCCATTGCATAATTATTGTTTTGGGAGATGATATTTTCATCAGTGTAAATCATCTCTCTGTTATGTATTATTATATTTGTTATTTTGAATGCAACAAGATATGAAGTGAATAGAAAAGTGCCAGAAGACAATAGAGAATAAAAATTTTTCGCGGCGGTGGTGGGGTTTGAACCTGCGACCTTATTGGTACGACAACTCCGCCTGGCAGGTGAGAGCGTGGCTCTACCGTGTGAGCTATCCACGAACTAAATATTCGTTTCAAACCCAAAGTCATTACTAGATCCCTCTCTCACCCACTTCTTGAGACCGCCGATTCGTTCGTACACCACCATCGCGAATAATTTTGACCAGCAGTTAAGCTTAATAGCCAATATTCTCAACACAAACATATAACATAGAAACGATTGAGACATTGAGTATGCTCCGGTGTATGGGGTGAATTTTTAATTCAGAAAAGTGAGTGGAGCAGGCACTTATGTTGGTAACAACAAGATATGAAGTGAATAGAAAAGTGCCAGAAGACAATAGAGAATAAAAATTTTTCGCGGCGGTGGTGGGGTTTGAACCTGCGACCTTATTGGTACGACAACTCCGCCTGGCAGGTGAGAGCGTGGCTCTACCGTGTGAGAATCCACGAACTAAATATTCGTTTCAAACCCAAAGTCATTACTAGATCCCTCTCTCACCCACTTCTTGAGACCGCCGATTCGTTCGTACACCACCATCGCGAATAATTTTGACCAGCAGTTAAGCTTAATAGCCAATATTCTCAACACAAACATATAACATAGAAACGATTGAGACATTGAGTATGCCCGGTGTATGGGGTGAATTTTTAATTCAGAAAAGTGAGTGGAGCAGGCACTTATGTTGGTAACAACAAGATATGAAGTGAATAGAAAAGTGCCAGAAGACAATAGAGAATAAAAATTTTTCGCGGCGGTGGTGGGGTTTGAACCTGCGACCTTATTGGTACGACAACTCCGCCTGGCAGGTGAGAGCGTGGCTCTACCGTGTGAGCTATCCACGAACTAAATATTCGTTTCAAACCCAAAGTCATTACTAGATCCCTCTCTCACCCACTTCTTGAGACCGCCGATTCGTTCGTACACCACCATCGCGAATAATTTTGACCAGCAGTTAAGCTTAATAGCCAATATTCTCAACACAAACATATAACATAGAAACGATTGAGACATTGAGTATGCTCCGGTGTATGGGGTGAATTTTTAATTCAGAAAAGTGAGTGGAGCAGGCACTTATGTTGGTAACAACAAGATATGAAGTGAATAGAAAAGTGCCAGAAGACAATAGAGAATAAAAATTTTTCGCGGCGGTGGTGGGGTTTGAACCTGCGACCTTATTGGTACGACAACTCCGCCTGGCAGGTGAGAGCGTGGCTCTACCGTGTGAGCTATCCACGAACTAAATATTCGTTTCAAACCCAAAGTCATTACTAGATCCCTCTCTCACCCACTTCTTGAGACCGCCGATTCGTTCGTACACCACCATCGCAAAAATTTTTATTCTCTATTGTCTTCTGGCACTTTTCTATTCACTTCATATCTTGTTGTTACCAACATAAGTGCCTGCTCCACTCACTTTTCTGAATTAAAAATTCACCCCATACACCGGAGCATACTCAATGTCTCAATCGTTTCTATGTTATATGTTTGTGTTGAGAATATTGGCTATTAAGCTTAACTGCTGGTCAAAATTATTCGCGATGGTGGTGTACGAACGAATCGGCGGTCTCAAGAAGTGGGTGAGAGAGGGATCTAGTAATGACTTTGGGTTTGAAACGAATATTTAGTTCGTGGATAGCTCACACGGTAGAGCCACGCTCTCACCTGCCAGGCGGAGTTGTCGTACCAATAAGGTCGCAGGTTCAAACCCCACCACCGCCGCGAAAAATTTTTATTCTCTATTGTCTTCTGGCACTTTTCTATTCACTTCATATCTTGTTGTTACCAACATAAGTGCCTGCTCCACTCACTTTTCTGAATTAAAAATTCACCCCATACACCGGAGCATACTCAATGTCTCAATCGTTTCTATGTTATATGTTTGTGTTGAGAATATTGGCTATTAAGCTTAACTGCTGGTCAAAATTATTCGCGATGGTGGTGTACGAACGAATCGGCGGTCTCAAGAAGTGGGTGAGAGAGGGATCTAGTAATGACTTTGGGTTTGAAACGAATATTTAGTTCGTGGATAGCTCACACGGTAGAGCCACGCTCTCACCTGCCAGGCGGAGTTGTCGTACCAATAAGGTCGCAGGTTCAAACCCCACCACCGCCGCGAAAAATTTTTATTCTCTTGTCTTCTGGCACTTTTCTATTCACTTCATATCTTGTTGTTACCAACATAAGTGCCTGCTCCACTCACTTTTCTGAATTAAAAATTCACCCCATACACCGGAGCATACTCAATGTCTCAATCGTTTCTATGTTATATGTTTGTGTTGAGAATATTGGCTATTAAGCTTAACTGCTGGTCAAAATTATTCGCGATGGTGGTGTACGAACGAATCGGCGGTCTCAAGAAGTGGGTGAGAGAGGGATCTAGTAATGACTTTGGGTTTGAAACGAATATTTAGTTCGTGGATAGCTCACACGGTAGAGCCACGCTCTCACCTGCCCGGCGGAGTTGTCGTACCAATAAGGTCGCAGGTTCAAACCCCACCACCGCCGCGAAAAAATTTTTTATTCTCTATTGTCTTCTGGCACTTTTCTATTCACTTCATATCTTGTTGTTACCAACATAAGTGCCTGCTCCACTCACTTTTCTGAATTATTTTGAATGCATAATGTAAGCATTTAAGTGTATTCCTCTTTGTTTGATCTTGTGCTTGTGTCTGGATTAGACTTATAGGCGATCCCAAGCTTAGTACATTGATGGTATGCTCTTGGAATCTACATCGGATCCCTATTTGTTCCCAGATACCCTTTGTCTTACTTTTTCTTGGGTGCTTTAATTGTAATTCTATAATTTGAATATCATATTTTCTTCCTTTTTACTGGCGCTGATATAAACTAAATGTGTTGCAAGCGCCGTAAAACTCTTTTAAAAAATCAAAACAAAAAGATAAACAAAAAATTTAAAAAACAAGCAATTTCCACGGAGGCTGAACTACGCGGATAATCGGATATTCACAAGTGGTACCAATATAACGGCAAAACAAAGATCTTTCTTTAGTATAGCTTTCAATCGTGTTTACGGGAGTTAAGCTCTAAACAATAATTTGAAAAGAAAATGAAATCGAAGAAGAAAAAATACAACTTCATATCATTATATAGCCCTGGAAAGTGTATCAAATGAAAGCCCACCCTCTCTTTTGTTTCATGCCAAAATCTGAGTCGTATCCGTTGTTTAGCAGTAGCCTACTATGTTGTTTTGATGTTTTGTTATTAAAAAAAATAAAATAAAGTCTATCTGATTGTTGGTTTGTACTAACCTGCTTCAATTTGACTGGATGCTGAAGTATTTTACTATAATTTTTTATGTGAATTTTTGAAGTTCCTTGTTTTCCTCATTTTGTTTTCTACTATCAAATTTGAAGCATGAATATTCGGTAAAGATGATAATTTTGGTTGATTAATTTGATTTGATTAAATACTAAGTAGATCTACTCATTCTGGGCTTTTATTTGATGTCATCTATATCTTTATTTGAATTTTTAATGATTTTGTGAAAATTTGTATTTTTTATAATTTTTACATCAAATTTGATTTTTTATCATTTTAATGCAATAATTTCAAACTTTTTAAGAAAGTAACAACCTTGAAATAAAATTGGGTGATTTGTCTGTGTTGTGTAGTGTCAGTTCAAGAAATTTGAGACGTTTGGGATTATAACTAATGCCATCAGCGGGATCTGAAAATGGGATTTTAGTCCATTATGGTCCATTGGTCCATTTGTGACACACCCCCTCAAAACGGTATAAAGTCGTGATGAACCAAAAAGTGAGTCTCAAGTAAAAATGATTTTAAAAATATGAAAATGTATTCTTTCCCAACGCAAAAAATGTTTTTATTCCTCTTAATAAACCACATTAGCTTGTTCAATGCCTCATATTTTTGACTACACATTATATCTTATGTAAACCCGACAGAACACCGTTTTGAGGAGAAAGGTCATGTATGACCAACAAAGTCGAAAGTTAAAAAATCGCATAACTTTTGAAATAATTACCCTACCGTTTTGGTTTTGGTATCAAAAGTTTTAGAATTATGTTTACTTTCCATAGCAGGTAACAGATTTGCTCTACATGTGATTGGGGAAAAATTGGTTTGAAATAACTACCAAAAAATGAATTTAGAATAACAATATAAGAAATATGAAGTTTGAGGTAGTTTCAAAAAAAAGTATTTAAGATTCTCCACCGTGATAAATAGAAACAAACCCAAAGTTTTATATTGTTGGCCATAGATCAGCAACACTTTATCCTGGAACGACAATATCGACAAAATTAAAAAGACGGCTAATCACCGCGCTTCATCAAAGAAATAGAAAAGTTGTCCCAGAAACATTAAGGCCAAATTATGCTAAACGACCGTGGTAATACCTATCGTGGAAATGCCAGCAGTGTGTGGAGCCCTTTAGCTAATAAAAAACAAGAAAAACGATGAGATGGTGCAAATAATGGTGCAAATAAGAGCTGCCCGTTTCGTTTTCGGCGATTTTGATAGGAGACACAGCGTTGAAACCATGCTAAGCAATTTTCAATGGCCAACTCTGGAAGAACGAAGAAAGCAAGCTAAAGCAACTACGCTATTCCGTTCAACGCATAGTTGATTGAAGTTCCCCACGACCTTGAACCTGCAAGAAGGGGGAAAATTAGAGGACACGGTGACGGATTCCAAATTCCACGCTCAAGAGTGCAGTGTCATGAACAGTCGTTTTTTCCATCAACGATTAGCATTTGGAACAGCCTGCCTTCGGATGGTGTTAGCTCTAAAAACCTTAAACAGTTCAGAGACTGAATCGCTCCTGTGCCATTCTAAACACCAACATGCACACCAAAGTCAGCAATACACCTCAGATGGTTTGCAGATATGCAGAAAGAAAAAGAAGAATTTCAGTTTTCAGCATCAGTTCATCCCGATATAATGCCGCTTTGAGACGGTAGGTCACAAATAGTCTTTTGCCCTACTTGTACATTCGTGTGCTACGAGTGCTCTCACTATGCGAATTGAACTATGAGATTATTGGTTATCGCTTGAATGAGGAACACTGTTCCAATCACCAACCAACATTACTTCCAGGTCTAACAAAATTGTAAAACCCGAAAGTTGGCTGTCCAAGGCATGGCGACTGATAATGTTCCACGGCTGTTTAATGGCCAGTATCGGGCGTGGCACTGAACAATAATATCATAATTTCCATTGTTACCATTAACTTTTAGTGCTGTTACAATATCATAATACCTCTAAAATAAAATTGTCCAAAGCGATAACAAACTATACGAGAAATTCTTTTCTTGTTTTGTTGTTTTGCTGACAAAATTGGCTTATCAGCTTGATCCGTTTATTTAAAAAATTGGCCAGAAGACTTTCCTTCAACTTTTGATCGATTTAAAAGACCCTCCTCTTGGCAAAAGGAGTTTTTTTTTTTGTCATGATCAAGGTCATTTTGGCCAAATTGTAAATACATGTTTTTTTCAGAGTTATATCCAGTTAGATGGTTAAACCACCATGCCACTATTGACTGACAGTTGGCCGAAATAATGATCCGTAAAAATCTTCGAGGCTTTTTTCCAATGACCCAAAACAACTCACCTATTCCATTGG
>NC_088363.1:72798461-72805105 GCF_034508935.2 Berghia stephanieae
TGCATCATCATACACATAGCCCGCCAACTTTAAATTTGGGCCACAGGAATTTCAGACACCACTCGTAGGAATTTCAATGCCGAAAGGGGAAATTTTCCCCACAAAAAGGAAAAGGGGGTATTTGGCATACAAAATTGTATAGTATCTAGTTCAAATAGATAACTGAAATAATTATACTATGATATATAAACAAAAATCCCAAAATACAATTCGGAAGTTTCCTTATTTCAAATGAAGTAAAGCTCCAAAACCTAATGGTAGTGATTGTAGTACTGGTGGTAGTGAGGATGATGTGGTGTTGGTGATTGTAGTAGTAATGGTATTGATGATGATGTGGTGGTGGTGGTGGTGGTTGTAGTTGTAGTAGTAGTGGTAGTGATGAAGATGTGGTGGTGGTTGTAGTTGTAGTAGTAGTGATAGTGATGATGATGTGGTGGTGGTTGTAGTAGTAGTGGTAGTGATGACGATGTGGTTGTGGTGCTTGTAGTTGTAGTGGTAGTGATAATGAAGTGGCGCTGGTGGTGGTTGCAGTAGTGGTAGTGATGATATTTTGGTGGTGGTTGTAGTAGTAGAGGTAGTGATGATGATGTGGTGGTGGTTGTTGCAGTTGTAGTAGTCATGATGATGATGTGGTGGTGGTGGTTGTAATAGTGGTGGTATTGATGGTATAGTAGTAGTGGTAGTGATGATGGTGGAGTGGTGGTGGTTGTAGTAGTGATGGTGATGTGGTGGTGGTGTAGTGGTAGTGATAATGATGTAGTGGTGGTGGTTGTAGTAGTTGTGACAGTGATGATGTGGTGGTTGGAAAACACATTATAGGTTATTATAATACATGATTACACACATTCTCTAACTTCATTTTTTGACAGCTTTATTGTGGCATAAATATACGCAACCGTTCTGAACCATTTTATTGTGGATTTTGATATTGTTGTTGTTTTTCTTGTGTCGTTATGTTGACATAGAGACCGAATGAATGGCAATGCTTACATTCCCAGCCCAAGATAAAATGGCGCTGAATGCTTTAATTGGTGGACACTTTTAGGCTCCGTACCTATTCTCATTCGTTTAATTCTATGCCTAAATCACAAAAATCTCGACGTCCTTCATCAGTAAGATAAAATTCCCAATGATTTTATGATCTAAAACATTGTCCTCTTTCAAAATATTTCCCACAACTAATCCGGTTTCGAACCCAGATACAGTCGTTATATTTATTTATGTGCTTATTTTTTATTTTCCTCCCAACCACCATTGTGAGGCTTGGTTCTGACGGACACTACTTCCAATCGATCAGCATCCTATTCTAAAGAGAAACATTTGGCAATTCTACCTAGACATGGGCTCTGTATAACTATTTTGTTTTCATTATTTCAGCCACAACACTCTCCAAGTTAGATTACACAAAGAAGGCATGCTGGCCTGGGAGCCTTCACTTATCATCTCTACAGCTTGTGACATGGATGTCACATACTTCCCTTTCGACACTCAGGTAGCTCATCTCACGTTCGTCTTCGATGTCTTACCGAACGCTTATTTGTTGACAGAGGGGAAACTCGAAACTTCTATATCATTTGTCTTTGTGAATAAGTTAAAGCGTACAATCTGCTTTTTCACTTTAAAAAAAAATAAACGTTTCTAGCGGTAACATTTGTAGTCCTTCAGAGCCACTGGGCGCATGGAGCCGGAGTTTATCCCGGTTTCTACAGCGTGAAACAGACAATAGCAATTGTTTATTATTCTTTGAATAGAACGCTAGTCTATCGCAAAGTACTTTCGACAAATATAATAGACTCAGCTACTTATTCAATGCTGGGTGGACTGCATTGGGATCGATCTTGGTCCCTTTGCGTATAAAACTAGTGCTCTACAAGCTGAGCTATCTGGTACCTCAGCAACATTTGTACTTTAAAGAAATTTTATATCAGCTACGCGAAGTAAATTGGCTGTGTATCTAAGAAGTAACTGTAGGCCTATGCAAGATCGAAAAATGTTTATTTGCAATTAGAATGTATTCATTCAATGTATGATTTCTTCAAACTTTAAGAGGTGCTGTGTTCATGTTTTATTTTTTAAAATATGTATCCATCAGAAATATAACTTACTAAGCTTCATAGTCGATTGGTGATACTGGTGATTTAGCAAAAAGGATGCAAAGTAATTGAAAAAACAACAACACAAAGACAAGAGCATTTAAACAAAGCAATAACCGCTAAACGTGCTCAAAGCGTTTTTCTAGGGCTCCAACAGCAACACGTAATAATATGTAGGACGAAACATGACGCCTGTTAGACGATATTGCAGGTGTTTTTTTTTCCAACAGAGACAACGCTGTTAACAGCTAGGTACTCATTTTGTACCGGAAAACGATGTGAGAACCTTTTCCAAATATATGCAGCTCAAAACGGGACTCCAGCCCTGGACTGTCCGGTCCGAAGTCGATTGTCATACACCGCCAGTCCACGTTGAATTTACGTTCATAGAAACATTTATAGTGACATATTATGCACCGTTTACTTAAGAACCCACTTGGAGGAAAACCGAGAGGAACAGCGAAATAAAGTGAACAAAGAGGTAAAAATAAAGAGATAATTAATGGTTAGAAGAAGAAGAAGAAGAAGAAGAAGAAGAAGAAGAACAACAACAACAACAACAACAACAACAACAACAACAACAACACTGACAACAACAACAACAAAAACAAGAAACAAACAAGCAAAGATAGATAGAAAGAAAGAAATTAAGAAAGAAAAGGAGGAGGAGAATTGGCAAAAACAAAAGGAGGAACACGATGAAAAGGAGTTGGAGGAGAAATAATGTTCTTTTCTCTTGTTTCTTGTTAATGATTACGCCCATGGATATCATTCTAGTCGGCGTGTACTTATTTGCAGGTCTGATAACCCAATTCATTATGGGCTCATTGTTGTAATGGAAATCTCAAATAATGACGCAAAATATTGTCCATTACAACAATGTTAAACTAGGCCCATAATTACGTTCGGATGTCACACCTGCATCTATTTACACGTCGTTCCATGTCTTATGTTATAATTTAGAACTTGTGGAGCAGGCACAGGTGTAAGATAAAGATCTGAACAGGCGTGTGTTAAACGATGTCCGACAAAGGAAGAAAGAAAAATATAATAACAAAACCATCCCAAACATTCAGTCTTCCTCGACTGAGGATCAATTACCGGTAATCAGGAGGCGTGAGGTTCGATATTCAGTCGAGAAAGACATTTTTGGGATGTTTGTTTTTCTTGAATGTTTCTTTCTTGTTTTGTCTGGCACCGTTTATTACACTTTCTTGATCATATCTGATTACAGCGCCCCTGGGTTTTTTTTCTCGTTCCAGACATGCCATGTGATATTTACGACATCCGCGTCAAGCCTCCAAGAGATCGAATTATGGACTCATGATAATGACGGGATCTCCCTGTCGTTCTACTCGAAAAACGGGCAGTGGGATATCATTGGCAAGACGTCTCAACGAATCCTCGAGTACAGTACCAAAATCAAGTTTGGGTTGAAAATCAAACGTCGACCAAATTACTACGTCATGAACATTCTCATTCCGGTAAGACGAATTAGTTTTTTGCCTGGCTTTTGCGTGGCTTTTTTTCAGTAACTAAGTGCACATAATGGCAGGTCTGATAACCAAATACATTGATGGGCTGTTCTTTTTTCACATTGTTGTAATGAACAACATTTGCGTTGCTTTGAGAGTATTTTCACAACAAAAATGAGCCCATAATAATTGAATTATCAGACCTGCAAAAAGGTAAACGTTGGCCAGTAAGGTCGTCCGACTTAACTGCATTTTAAAAGATTTGTGACTCCTCGCTTCAAAGTATTATTGTGTCGGGTTGAACAAAATGCCAAAAGCTCAATTTTATAGTTAACTCTCTCTATACCAGCAATTTTCAGAATGTTCACCATAACTTCAAATCCACCCAATACAAAAATGTATTTATCTTACTCAAACAGAAAAGTAAAAAGTACATTCTATACGTAATATTGTTCAGCAAAATTATTTCTACAACACAATGTCAAGCGTTTATAGTTATAAAAAAGAATTTTCTTAAAATTTTGCGATGTACAAAAAACATTCGAATGAGAAAATTGCTGGCCGCATTATAACCATTATGACGATGTGCCTGTGGTTGGTAAGGAGAGGGTTAAAATAACTGGAATAATGACATAATATTCGTCTTTGTCACTTTAAAAACTGTCTTTAACACTTCAATAAATTAAATAAATCTAACCCAGCCGCTCCTTTGGGGCAGAGAACCACACACACACACGCACACACACACACACACACACACAGAGAGAGAGAGAGAGAGAGAGAGAGACAGATGAAGAAAGAGAGAGTGAGAGAGGCAGAGGAAGAGAGAGAGACAGAGAGAGAGAGAGAGAGAGAGAGAGAGAGAGAGAGAAGAGAGAATGGAGAGGATAGCGTTTAAAGGTTATATTTAAAATGAAGGAAAGAGATAAACTAAAAATCAAAACTAGTTTGACCTAACTGGTTAAAAGAGATAGGTAAATATGGAATTATTCTAAAGTGAAATCAAAATAAACAGATTTAAAATGGTATAGATAGAATGAAGATGACGTCATTCACGTCTTTGTTATTGTTTTTTGCCATCTGCGTTTATGAGTAATTCTCACTAAACTGTATTAACCAGACTATAAACGTTCAAGGTTACACTTAGTTTTGTGTGTTGGTCCCTTATACTTCCGGATGGCAATGTTATGAGCTTCTTAGCCAAGCGCATAATATCCATAGATTCTCCTCAAATGTAAAATTTGTTAAAAGAAATAAATAACATAGTTAATATTTATTTTATTTCTTTTAACAAATTTTACATTTGAGAAAGTCTCTCACAATTGAACCCTCTGGATTAGTAGTAGTAGTAGTAGTAGTAGTAGTAGTAGTAGTAGTAGTAGTAGTAGTAGTAGTAGTAGTAGTAGTAGTAGTAGTAGTAGTAGTAGTAGTAGTAGTAGTAGTAGTAGTAGTAGTTAGTAGTAGTAGTAGTAGTAGTAGTAGTAGTAGTAGTATAGTAGTAGTAGTAGTAGTAGTAGTAGTAGTAGTAGTAGTAGTATAGTAGTAGTAGTAGTAGTAGTGTAGTAGTAGTAGTAGTAGTAGTAGTAGTAGTAGTAGTAGTAGTAGTATAGTAGTAGTAGTAGTAGTAGTAGTAGTAGTAGTAGTGAGTAGTAGTAGGAGTAGTAGTATAACGGACCAACACACGAAACTCTGTGTAACCATGAACTTTTAAGTCTGGCTAATACACTAAGTTTAGTGAAAATTGCTCATAAACTTGGATGGCAAAAAATAACAAAGACCTGAGTGACGTCAACTTCATTCTATCTATAGAACCAACTCAGAAAACTTTATATAAACTTAAACGTCTTTAACATGCTCGCGAAACTCGTTTAAGAACTAGTCACTCATTTGGCGGTATGAAAACATTAACAATGATCAGAGAGAGGTCGATTTCATTCACTTGATTACCACCAACTATGTTTGTCCGAGCACGTAAGAAGGTGTGTCACAAATTCCATGTTTTGATTGGTCAAAATCTACTGGTTAATTTTGAAAAAGTTCCCAATGACGGGAATTGGGAAATAATTACATGTCAAAATATATTTCTCATAAAACCGAATGCATGCCAGAGAAAAAAAATCCCCAAACTCTTGACATGTCACTCTTATTCATAAGGTTTATTTTTGAAAAATAGGGACGCCTCGTACAATTTTTGCTATTACACTATAGAAGGAACGAAATCGACGTCACCCAGGTCTTTGTTACTGTTTTATGGCAGCCGTTTTTCTATGAGTAGTTCTCACTAAATTCTATCCATCATACGCATAGTTTTGTGTGTTGGTTTATTTTATCCGGCATGTGGATGTTATACGAGTATTTTAGATAAACGCATATCATCGATAGTAAAATCAAGTTTTCCCCAAAACCAAAATGGTATATATCACATTCTTCATTCCCTTTCGTCACTCGTGGATTCTATGCTTCATTGGGTTCAAGTCACAGCTCAATGATGCATCCCCAAAGTGAAAGTACGACCATCGAATTTGTTGAACCGATCACACTCGATTATGAATTATTGAATATCAACTGGTTGAAAATGAAACATATAAATTTGCATAATGCTTTCATTGTGGATGTCCTGTTGATAGAATCGGAGAAAAAGATGGAAAAAAAAGACTTAGTTCAACCAAGCAAACAGGCGCGTGTACGAATGCGCGCACACAACCATTAAAACACTTCTTAATATTCGTGTCTCCCTTACAGCCTTTTACAGGCGGGGCTCGATTTTGAATCAACCTTACATGACATCTTACCGTGTTCTCCAAGAGAGCAAAAACAACAATGTATCGCTAGCGTTAACGACTGAGCCGCATCTCTGAAACCCGAGTCACGTCTATATTTCTGCTTTGTCGTTCTCTAACTAAATATTTTTCTTTATTTTGACTAGAAAATGTATACTTTGATTATCGATCGATTAAAGCGATTGTCAACTCGTGAAAACGGTTCACAACTGAATATTCTTATGATCTATTTTTGACGAATTAGTATGTCACAATTGATCCATACTTAAAGAAAAAATAATTGGGCCAAAATGTCG
>NC_088363.1:72805203-72811255 GCF_034508935.2 Berghia stephanieae
CGCCTAGGGGAGCCGTCCTTAGGTCATCTAAAGTATTTTCAGGCCATCCGGAGGCCCTTACAGTTGTACGAAGCTTTCCAGAAGTCCAAAAGAGAGGCCTTCCGAAAGCTCCTCGTTCTGCTCCGGACGACTCCGGACGGCAATTAGTATTACTAGCACGAGGAGCTCCGGACGGCTCCAGAAGGCAATTAGTAGGACCGTTAAATAGAAAACATAAAGCACATGTAGAACATTTATGCTGAGATCTACATGAGAGCTGAATAAGGAGTGCATTACTTCTGCTAACTTACTTCAAACGGTGACAGCGTAAAGGGGAGCATGTTTTCACGGAAGACTGCTGCCTCGCTCGGTTGGGAGCGTGATGTTCGTCAGGTCACACCGAACCGTCAGCCAGTTACTAGGCGAAATAAATTTAACAAATGTGACAAAACCAAAATTGGGACATGGAATGTCAGGACCTGTGCCCAAAAAGGAAAACTAAACAACATTCTAAAAGAAATGAAACGGCTCCAAATAAATATTCTTGGCCTGGCAGAGATGAGATGGAAAGAGCAGGGAACCATGTCAAAACAAGAAAACAACACGACATATAAGATCATATGGAGTGGTGGAACCTCTTTCCAAAAAGGAGTAGGGATGATCTTAGACCAAAAATCAACCAAATTTTACAAAGGGCACGTAGCAATCTCAGACAGAGTTTTGCTGGTTAAGCTAAGAGGACCTGTAGTTGACACCAATATTATTCAAGTTTATGCACCAACAGAAGAGGCGACAGATGCAGATATGACAGAGTTTTACCATTCACTAGACAAAGCAAAACGAATGTGTAAATCACAAGAAGTCCTTATGGTAATGGGGGACCTAAATGCTAAGATTGGCAGAGGCAGAGATGGTGACATAATCGGACCACATGGACTCGGAGACAGAAATGAACGAGGAAACATCTGGGCAGATTGGTGTAGAACAAATAAATTAATGATTTCAAACACCTGGTTTCAACAACACCCAAGAAGAACCTGGACATGGCAATCACCAGGGGACAGAGCAAGGAACCAGATAGACTTTATAGCAGTATCATCAAGATTCAGAAATGGCATATTAAATTGCAAAACCTACCCAGGCGCCGATGTAGACAGTGACCATGTCCCAGTTGTTTGTACAGTAAGGATAAAGTTTAAAGCTATTCAGAGAACGGCTGGTAGAATAAAGAGGGATTACAGGTTATGCAAAGACAATGGCATACAAACAAAAATGAGAGAAGAATTTGAAAATGCACTCATGATACAAAGCCAAAGTGAACCTGATAACGAAAAATGTGAAAAACAATTTGATATATTCCAAAAGTGTGTCAAAGCAACTGCAGAAAAACATTTACCAATAGCTCAAATAAACAGCAAAAAGGAATGGATGACAAATGAAATTCTAAACCTATTTGAAGAAAGACGAAAATGCAACAGAGGGTCTGCAGAATACCAAACATTGAACAACCACATTAAATCCAAATGCATCGAGGCACACGAGTACTATCTAGACTGGAAATGCTGCGAAATCGAAAGAGAATACAAACCCAACCCCCAACAAGCTCACCAAAGAATAAAAGAACTATCAGGGAAAAGGAAAAGCAAAGCAGCAGGAAGTTGTATCCAAAACAAACAAGGGGATCTGCTATTTGAAGAACAACATATAGAAAGCCGATGGGTAGAATACATAGGCGAACTGTACAATGATCCAAATAGAAATGAACCACCACTGAAATTCAAAGAACCATTAAGCGGTCCAAACATCACCAAAAGTGAAATTGAACATGCCATGGAACGAATGAGGGATGGTAAAGCAACAGGCCCTGATGAAATATCTGTAGAGGTATTAAAAAGCCTAGGAGATCTAGCAATTGATGAACTTCACATATTATTCAACAATATATACAATACTGGGAAAATTCCAGAAGATCTCTGTAACTCTATTTTCATAGCAATACCAAAGAAAGCAGGTGCAGTCAGATGCGAAAATTTTAGAACTATAAGTTTAATAAGCCACATCAACAAAATACTGTTGCGTATAATTATCAACAGGCTAAGGAATAAGATTAACCCCGAAATCGCAGAAGAACAATATGGATTCCAACCTGACAGAGGGACAAGGAACGCAATATACCTCCTCCGTGTTTTAAGTGAAAGAGCTATACAGGTTCAGACCCCACTATACCTCTGTTTTGTCGACTACAAAAAAGCTTTTGATAGAGTACGCCACGAAGAAATACTAAAACAACTGCACTCCATTGGCGCTGATGAGAAAGACCTCAGACTTATGCAAACATTATACTACACCCAGCAGGCATCTATCAAAATCGGAAACTCTACAGGAAATTCCATTCCTATTAAGAAAGGAGTCCGTCAAGGGTGTGTTGCCTCACCAGATCTGTTTAATCTATACCAAGAAACAATCATGAGGGGCATAAATAATATGGAGGGAATAAAAGTGGGAGGTCACAACATAAATAATATAAGATACGCAGACGATACGGTACTCATTGCAACATCAGAAATCCAACTTCAAAAGATTGTTGACAAAGTGGTAGTAGATAGTGAAGCCAAGGGAATGGAAGTGAATATCACCAAAACGGAATGCATGGTAATACAGAAAAACCCCGAAAACAACAACACCTGCAATATAACGATTCACGGCGAGCAACTTACCAACGTAGAAAGTTTTAAGTACCTAGGTTCAATAGTGACAACAGATGGAAGATGTAACCGAGACATACGAGCAAGAATAACTCAAGCCAAACAGGCCTTCATGGACCTGGGAAACATTTTGAAAAACAAACAGATGTCGTTCGGGATTAGATTCCGAGTCTTGAAGTGCTACGTGTGGCCAA
Source organism: Berghia stephanieae (assembly GCF_034508935.2). Lineage (NCBI taxonomy): Eukaryota > Metazoa > Mollusca > Gastropoda > Nudibranchia > Aeolidiidae > Berghia > Berghia stephanieae. Next base: position 72,808,082 of record NC_088363.1, read on the forward strand.
TCTTGTTATACGGATGCGAAAGCTGGACTACAAATGCAGAAACACAAAAGAACATTGAAGCTTTTGAAATGTGGTGCTTGAGAAGGATGCAGAGAATATCGTATACTGCACACAAAACGAACGAAGAAGTGCTAAAACAAACATACCAACAAAGGAAACTAATGCCCTTAATAGTGGATCGACAACTATCCTTTTTCGGACACATAGTAAGGAAAGATAAGAAGGAATACCTGGCAAGTTGTGGAAAAATACCTGGTAAACGCGCCCGGGGGAGACAAAGAAAAACACTCATAGACCAACTGAAGGGCTTCACCAACCTAACAATCCAAGAGCTGTTTGAAAAAGCAAGAGACAGGGAGGAATGGAGAGAGATAATTCATGCAGTATCCGAAGCCTGGACCAGGCATGGAACCTAGAAGAAGAAGAACTTCTGCTAGTTGAGAGCATTTTACTACTGATGTTTTTTTTCTACAATGTAATTCAATAAATTATTTCCCTCCCTCATCACTTCAAAACTACTTAATGAAGAATAATAAAATTTGGAACGACTCTGCCATAATCATTTTGTAGGTGGTGTGTACCAATTTAACCTCCAGTGTTTAATTAATAGAAAATTATCATCCTTTTCCTGTTGATATTTTAGTCATGATGTTCGGCATAATAAATGCTCAGAAAATGAGAGGATCTTTTTCAAGGTAATACGTTCGAATAATAATGAAGTTTTCACTTTTACTCAGTAAGTCTGCCCCAGACATTTACAGAGATTTAGTAATTGTCCTCGGGGACAATGTACCACCCATAGAAACCACTAGATAGTGGAAAATGAAAGCCGGCCCGGGAAGCCTACTGGTGTTTGTGATGATAAAGGAATGTTAGCTGTGGAGCAATCCCTGGCTGAAAATGAGAGAAAATCATGCTCTAAGATTGCTGAAGAATTGTCCATGTCAGCAACGTCTATTTACCGGATTCTCACCGAAAAACTTAAAAATAGATAACTGTTCTCAAAATGGGTTTCATGAGTTCATGTTTTTAGATCAAATCGTCACTGGAGATGGGACCTGGGTTTATTCTTGGGACCAAGGACAGAAAGACAGTCTGCTGAATGAAGGAACAATGATGAACCTCGTCAGAGAAGACACGTCGAAAGCCAGGAGCCCTGAATGCCATGCACATGTTATTCTTTAACAAATATGGCGCCATTTTGCGTTGGCCTTTTCCTATCGGTAGTACAATCAAATCCCGATACTATAAAATGATTCTTCAAGAAAAGTTGAGACCAACCATCAGAAAGAAACGGCCAGGTCTCTTAGTATCATCTCCTTCACAACAGTGCACTGGTACATACAGCAAAATTGGTGAACGAGCTGTTGGACAATATGAGTGGGATGTGTTGGAGAATCTATGCTATTCTCAAGTTCTGACTCCCTGTGACTTTTGACTGTTACCAAAGAGAACATACGGAGACAAAGATTTGAATTAGCAGAAAACATTATTTTTGCAACAAAAGAAGTTGTCAAACAGGTGGACAACTCGTCTTACGTCACTGCATTTAACGACTGGTTTAAGTTAATGGAGATGTGCATCGAAAATGGAGATTCCGTCGTTGAACAGTCCATATAATAGGGATAATTTGTGCCAAGTTTCAGTATCGTGTGTCACTTTGCTTTTGAGTAATAGGGTGAGGGAAACTTACTTATGGAATGGACATCGTACATGATGGTAAACCAATTTTCTGTCTTTAGATTTGCATTAGATTATTTTTACTGCGATATCATGAAAAAAAAAATATTATTTCTTATGAACGAAACTTTTCAGAATTGAAGAAAAGTCATGATTTTTTTCTTTATTGAAACTTCATAAGGACTTGACCTCATCGTTGAATTGGCCTCAGGTGAAAATATGTCTAGTCTTGTTAAAATGAGGATGAGCTCAAATATCCTCCAACACCGAGAGAGATCAATCCCGCAAGGGTGACGGTGATGTTTAGAAAGGAAAAGACAAACAGACAGAAACTATCTAAGGTTGTAGAAACTACTTTCCATGTCAAAGGTTCCTCGGGCAAGTCTCCACCAGACGGTTCTGCGTCTTCAGAGTTACAGCCATTCTGATTCACACTTCTGAAATTTTAAAAGGCAACACACAAGAAAGTTAATCGTATGATAACATTTTTCTTATATTATAATATGATTTTAATTCATGAGAAAAGCGCTCTTCTTCTTCTTCTTCTTCTTCTTCTTCTTCTTCTTCTTCTTCTTCTTCTTCTTCTTCTTCTTCTTCTTCTTCCTCCTCCTTCTCCTCCTCCTTCTCCTTCTCAACCTTTACCTTCTCCTCCTCTTTCTTTCGGGAAGCATCTCAATAATTGCTCTTTTAGTAAACCCAATAAAACTAATGCACTGCCAGGGTAAAACGAATCTCGCCTTTGGGTGATTACAACAAAATGCCCACAAAAACCGGAGTGGTTTAATAGAAATCGAGATAAGCTGCCGCCCCACGGTAACTACGGCTGTATCAGATAGATTCATGAGAACCATGACCCAGGCCTATCCCGGTTTTTAAAATTTAAACAGACAGTAACAGACGTCTACTGCCCTTTGAGTAGGGCGTTAAAATTTAAATGATCTCTACCCTCAACTATCGGATTGGACCTAATGGCTGAAAGGGGCCAATTTAAAAAAAAGCAACAAAGCTCTCAACTTAATATATTATCACCAAGAAAAGTCACAAAGATCCAAAGACTGTTGAAACAGATACACTACCGTACTCTGAGAAAACAAATTTCATTCCTTTTTGCCCAGAAATCCTTCACTTCAACTTATGGAACATTTAAGGTGACTCCTAACTTGTCAAAAAAATTAGGAAACTTCAAAAAATGCCCACATTTTAGATATTAATCCATCATTGTTTATAATCAAAATGTCCTGACCAAAATGAAAACATTTCGTAAGAGAAGAGCAGCAGCTTTTAGTTTATGACATAAATCTATCAGAACAAACTCATCGCTTCAATTGGTAACACGGCCCGGGAAGCTTCGTCCACAATGCAACGTTCAAATAAGATCTCTTACGGTTTCGAGCTCTTGACCATAATGGGTACATATTGGGCAGATCAAGCCCCAACTGATGAAGAGAGTGTGCTACCATCCAATGTCCCATCTATCTGATGGAGAAGCCTGGG
>NC_088363.1:72811355-72823855 GCF_034508935.2 Berghia stephanieae
GGATCATTTTGTCCTAGTAAAATATATTTTTTCACGAATTTTAAAACAATAGGAAAGAATTTCACTTATTACAGCTATATTAAAATCGATAACTAGTAAGTATTGGAATCTAAATATGATTATAGTGTCAAAAATATGATTTTCCGCTTATCCATTTTGAAAGAATTTGTTAAAATGGAATGTTCGGTTAATTGAAACTTATATGATGTTCGTACAGAATCCGAATATGAAGGAACGACAGACATGTTTACATTTTATAACAATCAATATACGTTATTGATGAATACAAATGAAAGTGAACATTACGCGCTTCCAACATTATTTTGATTTAAAATTGTTGAGAAATAGCTTGTTCTTTATGCCAAAGAGGATTACATAAATTTAATGTAGACCAGTCAAAAGTAGAAATTCATCAATTTATGATACAATGTTTCCACAAATATGTGCTTGTGTTCAACAACAATAACATGCAAAACTGAGGGTTGATTGTGAAATTCCAATTCCATAGCTGTCCTCTTTAATTAATGACTTATCGATAGATAAAAGTGGACTTCTTTTCGCAGCCTTACGAGAGAGGAACCGATAGAGATTCCGTATCATATCGTATTGTTTAAGAGCTTATAGGTTTAAAAGAAAACTTAAAATGCTGTGTGAAACGTTCATGCATAGATACAATTTTTCAAAGTTAAATATAAACGTTCATTGTTAATTTGACAATTTTGAGTATTTAATCACTAGTTCAAATGAGTTAAAGCTAGAGATTCATATCAGTCTTCGGTAATTGTGACGTGATGTAAATAAAAAGCAATAAATTACAAAGTCAAAATGGGATGCAAACTACATTAGTTGTTACTTTATAACAGTTAATGTGTGTTGCTTTTATTCGGAAAATAGGATGATATGAACTCATAACTACTAGCCGGAACTACCGTGTCACAAGATTATTTTGAAAAACGATGAATTCATCTTACTTTGTGGTGCGAAAATGTTTACATTTTTAGCAGAGTAAAATCTCTAATTTTATGACAGGGGTTTTAAAGTAGATTTTTATAGGTCGTGAAGAAGAAATCTTTTTTTGTGATATGGCATCACAATACGGGCCAAAATGTTTATTCAGTTAATAGAAATTGATTCGGAGGTTGACACAAAGTTTTACAACTTTTGATAGAAGGACATCTGAGAAAAACTAGAAAAACATGCGCCATTCATAAAAAATCTGACTACTATACTATAGTTCATTCCTTACAGTCAATGAGTAGCATCAGAATCAGATCCATAGTTCCCTTCCATGTAGTCAAGAGTTAATTAATAGAGTTACTTCTCAGATCATTGAGACAAAACTATATATTCAGACTACTAGTACAATCCTTTCAGTCAATGGATCCATAATTCCCTCCCATAGTCACAGAGATAATTAGAGTGATTGAGTTGGGTGAGTGTAACTGTTGTAACAGTAACATCTCAGACTCAGATCATTTTGATCAATGAGGCAAAACTATATATTCAGAGTACTAGTCCCATACGATTGACAGTCATATCAGCAACACCAGATCCATGTAATGGGCATAACTATATATTCAGAGTCCAAGTTCCATCATATATGGTAATATCAGACCCACTAACTATTCTAGTCTAGCTATCTAGCAATAGCAATGACTACTATCTATCTAGCAACTGTTCAAGTTCAAATTGTGAAGTTGACGTGACGATCAAAGGGTCCTTTAGAATTATACACTAGACTAATACAATAAAGTCAATATTTATCAGTTAACCATATAGAAAAAAAGATATAAATATAAAGCCACAAGCCATAATAAAATAAGAAACAAATCCGAATCAGGATGTCAGTCTGATCACCATATCTGAATCTGTGCGACTCGACAGAGCAAGCACGACAACGGGTCTATCTATCGTCTGCAAGAACTACAGCCAGATGCTAATTCTAAACATTTCTTAAATAATAATTATACGCAATTATTATTGGTACTTACCACTTTTCAAAGATTCTGGTTCGATAAATTAGCCATAGATCTATCTAGTTATTAAAAGCAATTGAAAGCAGATTCGTACTTTCGATTTTAAAAAATGAAAACAAACCCAATCACTCAATTTGTAAGAGGGCGTCATAAAAAATAGTTCATACTTTCCAGTAAAATTGTTGATAGTTCACTACTTTTTATATATTTTCATATCATTCAAGATATAAGAAATATTATTTAAAACTTATGGTCGCCAATTAACCAATTTCTTATAAAGTACCGAAATTATAAGAACAGAATCAATTATTGCGCATTCAAGGAAATTGTACCAAGGCAGAAAAGTAGTAGTTTTGCTTGAAATCGTTATCCAACCAATGGCCCCCAATAGCGGGGGCTGAAGATTCCACATGTCAATCCTTTCAGTATAGTAATCCTTAATACACTGTTAAATCAAATGACTTATAAAAATGTGTTGCTCTAGATCGATCGTATCATGTTCATCACATCACTGATTACACTTGATGACTGTTATTATTCAATGCTTATGTCAATAAATTTGTGTTTATGGAGACTGCGAATAAAAATCATGTTATCTTGTCTTTCTCCAGTTGACTATGTTAGACTTTTTACGAATAATATACTGGTTTTTTAAAAGATCGATTGTTTACTATTTTAATCTCGCGAATGATGCATTAGTATCACCATCGTTGCAAAATTATTGGAGGATCATTGTTATGTTGAGATCATCTGCTGCCAATAGAAATTTTTCAACGTTCTTGTAGGCGGAAAAGACAAATCTTCAAAAACTAACCGTTCTGACATGGGTCCCTCAAGAAAAAAGAAAAAGAGTCGCCATAGAACGTATGGTGAAGAGATCAAGAGATACACACAGAGGATTGGCTACACCTGGATCCATTTAAAACTGAAGAAGAATTAAGTCTATGTGTGTAGTTAAATTCAATTCTTTTAAATGTAGACTAACTAGATTCATGTCTCAGTCTAACAACTGACCTTTGACTTTAAATCTTAGTCTCTCCGATACCTTTGGCTAATCAGTTAGTCAGAGGCTCTTTAGGAAATTGAACGAATTATTAGAAGGCTCGTGACAAGGATGCTTGCTTCATCAACAAAGTTGTTGAGAGATTGAGACCTTCACTTCGGAACAAAAATACGACGGTTACGCATGATCGTGGCAAAATAAATGTGCCCTATTGATATTGTCACTGACATGTTTTTTAAAAACTGTAAGAAAATCACAGAACGCCGACACCGATCAGGACTTGCGAGAGAAAATTTCTCTGAGATTGAAGCAGATCGCTTCAAAGAAGATAAAAATGTTTTGAGAAAGTATAAGGGAGACAAAGAATTATTCAGCTGGTATTCTGACTGGGTTTAATTATGCGAAAATCATGTGGTTCTACTAAAAAGAACTTTTTTAAAAATGTATATATATATATATATATATATATATATATATATATATATATATATGTATATATATATATATGTATATAAATATGTGTGTGTGTGTGTGTGTGTGTGTTTGCGTGAAGAATCGGCCAAACTTCGATTGATTATCAATGTCAAGGTCAAGTCAAAATGAAAATAAGTACATTCGTCATTCTGTTGATTACATGATTTGATTCATGTGAGATTTTGACTCGTGTTTATCAGCTTGGTCGAAAGAAAAAATCGTAAGATCAGTGGGGTTTTTTTTGTCACTTGCTTCACCCAGCCTTAAGACTAGAGAGTCTTTTACTAGGCTAGACAAATACTAAGATTAGTAACTCTACATATGACAAAAAAAAGTCTTGGAGGCATTCGAACAGCCTTGATGGTAAGACAGACCAAAACTTCTGACGATTTTAGACAGAGGGCCAAGCACAGAACAAAAAGAACCGGTCCAAGTACTATCAAGAATAATTTCCTCAGATCTATAGTTAGTTCATCGTAATAATCTGTTTACGGTTAAACGAATGTGACCTAAACCAATTTAGCGCTGCATCAGTCAAGCCATAAGTAAGACGTTTGAGGAAAAGAGTGTGATCGATCATGTCAAAATCGATCAAGCAATCCAGCAAAGAACACGAATCATTGTCTATAACTGAGTAAAGATCATTAACAACCCTAACAAGTGCTGTTTCCGTCGAATTACGTTGCCTATACGCCGACTGAAATTTTTCTTCAAGATAATTTTTATAAAGGAAGATAAGAGACAGTCGATAGTTTTTTTAAAAAGTTCTCTCTATCTAGATCAGTATTTTTTATAAAGGGGTTTGACATGAGCAACTTTGCTTATGTTTAGTACAGCAACGAATCGAATGGTGCTAAAATTACTAAATGAATTTTTACGGGGTCTGATCACAACTTTTAGTTGGAGACGACATAGTGCGGTCACATAAGTCAGCTTCAGTGATCTTTGAAAAAGTTGTTAACGGATCAACATCAAACTTGTCAAATGTTCTTTGGATCGATTCGTGTGAGAGTTCTTTCCTGTGGCGGTATCAGTTTTTTCTTTAAAATATTGACCAAAGGGAGTTGGTAAATCGGCCCGATAAATTAATGATGGAAGAGTTGCTTGCATCTGTTGTCCCAGCAGTCCCTTGGTTATGGCAAAGAATTACCTCGAAAACTCGACGTTCAAGCTGTCTTCATCATGTTTCTTTTTAATGATAAACGATTGCAATTTTGTAAGCTGTTAATGAAGATCCTTTGCTTTACTTCTGCCACATCGCTTAGTTCATCTCAAAAATATGTCTAGGCCGAAACTTTTATCAAATCTCTTAAGTCGTGGTTTAAACCTGTTTTAAAGAGGTTGAAATTTATTTTTGAATAACTAAATGGCATATCAGGTTTTTGTGTAGTGTTAATTAAATCATATTCAAAGTAAACTTATTCGCATGCGTTTGTCATGCAAAGGTTTTTTCATGGTACCCGAAATAAAAAATGAGAATGACAATTGTTGGAAGGAAGTCCAGGACCGTAATAATAGGGGGCAATACGTTCATATAATTCATAAATAATGATGCCACCTCGATCCGGCATTATGTCGGGGTTAACCATAATACATCTTTCCATAAACTTACCAGGATCCATTCTTTCAAGAGCTTGAATTTCTTTATCACATTCCATCACGATTCAGTGCGCTTTCGTTAGATTCTGTCGTAATCATTCCGATCATTTCCTGACCTTATCCTTCATCTTTCCCATGGTCCTTTATTTTTCATAGATTTTTATGTAATATTCATCACGTTTGCTTGCATGTTAATGATTGACTCTTGATGATTACACGTCTAGAAAAATAAATTCTACATAGTAAAGGAGAGGCAATGGGATGATGCATCCTTAGTACAACTCTTTTCATTTTAATTGATTTAAATGTGCCGTTCTTAATTTTATTGTAACTTTTTGTTTTCAGTCAAGATTTGCAATAAGGACAATGTGGTTTTTACCTTTTCCTATTGTCTCGAGATTTTTGTCATTGTTGATAATTATTAATGGATCCCTAGGCTCGTATGCTTATATCATTCACAAGTCTGAAAAACGAATGCAAAAACACGTCTTGCCATTATCATCATGAAAATGTATTTCTATTTTTTTTAATCATTAGACGCACGTTCTCATTTTACCAAAGATCAATCGATATCAATGCGTTTGCAATTCCTGACGATGTAAACCTTTTCGGTCAGGTGTTGGCATCACAAGTCGGTCAATCAAATTCCAGGCCATTTGCTGACATCTCTAATCATGTCTCTTTCATCAACCACCACCATATCCTGTCTTAGTTACCCGAATTTTAGTGTCAATGCTGATGTTTCCGGGGTATTAAAACATTTAAGACCATTAAAACTTTCCTTTGCCAAAGCTTATCCTTTAATGTCATTTTCGTGAAAGGTTATAATCATCTTTTACAATTAGTGCAAAGCATTTAGTAATTTTGTGTCTGGGGGGTGGGGGTGGGGGTGGGGGTGGGGGGTGTTGTGAAGCACTTTGCATTTTGATGCCTTTGATTTCCGTGTTACGACCTAAGACAATACATAATATCCACTACTCATGCAAAATTAGGAATGAGGAGCTGTGGTATGGATAAAAACAACAGGGAGTTGATGCTAAGATCCAGAGAAGATTAGTCACACAATTAGGTAGCCATAATTAAAATAACTTGCCAGACTTAAAATAAAATGGAATCAAAAAGGAGACTGAAAAGAGGTTACTCAATACTCAGAGAAAGGACTTGGATACAGACTTGAGACATATTGCATTCAGTTGAACATAGGTAGAGACATTAGACCAGAACAGAGTCTGATGGAGAGATCTTGTATATGGCCTAGCGATGAGCAATGGGTAAACAGGGCACACATATAGCTAGCTACTTTGAAAGAGAGAAACATAAATAAATTAATATATATATCTGGATTCAAAACCAAATACTTTCGGACTGGAATAAAAATAGGTTTTCAAGTTCCCTAATAGGGAGACCTGGGGGATTGAAAGAACGTCTCGATTCCTAGTAAAGTTTTCACTAGAGTGGTATTGGAAAGGCTGAAAACTGCGCTTGATGGGAAACTTCGCAGTGACCAAGCTGGATTCCGAAAAGACAAATCCTGTACCGACCAAATAGCAACGTTTGATTATAAAAGAACCCTCTCTTGAGTGGAAATCACCACTTTATATGAATTTTATTGCCTTTGAAAAGGTATTTGAAGTATTGTTAGGAGGTTACTTGGAAAATACTACATCATTACGGCATACCAGAAACTAATATAAATCTTATTAAACAACTATATAACCGGGCAAGCTGCCAAGTAATGCATGGTGGAAAACTTTTTGATTCCTTTGAGATTAGAACTGGAGTGAGGCAGCGATGTCTTCTTTTACAATAGTGTAAATGTTGCTGCTCGAAGTTTTGTTGATAAAGGGGAAACCCGAAACGTCCATTTGATCTGTTTTTGTAATTAAATTGAAGTTTACATTCAACTTCACGTTATTATTTATCTTTTACAATAATATTTCTAACATTAATTGACTGGATAATGCGCAGAACAATGGGAGATAGAAAGACTGGAATAAAATAGAGCTTGACATCAACAATCCCACCAACATTTACAATCAAAAACAAATTTGTCAAGGGAGCAGCACAAACGTGTTTAAGAATAAACACAAAGAATACAGAATAATGAGATTACTATAAAAAAAACACCCATCGTGGCAAATAGAAACAATCTGGAGGACATAGACAAATTTACATATTTTGGTAGCATTGTTTCAACATTTGGAGGAATAGATGAGGACATAGAGCCTAGAATAGGAAAATCACGACATGCATTTATCACCCTTAGACCTATATGGAAATCAACAAATCTATCACCAAAAAAATTCAAAACATACAACGCAAACCTAAAAGCAGTCCTTCTGTATAGCTCATAGAGAGTGACGAATACGCTTTGTAAAAAAAACTTCGAACCTTCACAAACAGATGTCTTCGAAACACACTCGATTTCAGATCGCGTCGCCTGCGAAAATCAGTAATAAAGACTTGTGGTTAAATGCTGGATAAGAGAAAATTGGTAAACAAGAAAATTATCACACTTTCAGAAAACCAACAACAGTCATAACAGACAAGCTGTGGACTGGGACTCTCAGGGGAAAAGGAAGGTTGGGAGGCCAAAGAAAACATGAACTTGGTCTTGTGAGGAAGAGATAAAGTTGTCTGGAATGTCCTAGGAAGTGATGAAAAAGAGGACGAACAGAATACAATGGAGATATACTTTTGAAGCCCTATTGTCCACAGGGAATGTAAAAGATTAAATGATGAATGATGAGAAAGATGGATGGAAAGATAGAGTTATATAGAAATATAGATATATAGAAAACAGAAATATATATATAAATATAGATAGATAGATAGATAGATAGATAGATAGATAGATAGATAGATAGATAGATAGATGGATGGATAGATAGATAGATAGATAGATGAAATATTCTAAGTATATTTCTTTTTCAGCTTCTACAATATTGTTTCATGCATACGCAATCTTCAGGAAGTGAAAGTGAAAGGGATTGATGTTGTTTTCTTATTTCCGGTTGGCATATTGTTTTCGGCTTCGCGATTATAAGGGCTTGTAATTGCATAAAAGGTGTTTGTGTCTGCATCAAGATGTACGTTCGTTTCTTTGGTCGAGTGTTGTTATGTTTGGTTTCGTGATGATGTAGAGTTTTTCTTCCAAGTAGAGGTTGCAATATTTTATGAGTGGGAAACGATCTACTTCATTTAAACTAATTCCTCTCCTAACTCCACCTTGATTGATTGGTCAACTGAGTCAAATTTGAGAAATAAGTCCGTTGCCAAAGACGAATGTTTTAACCAAAAAGTAGCAATTAATTGTACTTGTGGTTGCATGAATTGTACGACATAACCTGGCTTAATGAGTCTGATGAGTCTGAAGTACTAACCACTTGCAAAACACCTTTTTCACTTTGGCCAGACAGCTTTTACTGATATAGCTAAAATACAATCTAATATCAAACTCATGTTTAAGGCTGCTTGGCGAGCTGGGGATCATCTTAATCTACCAAAATGTCTTCTGTCAATAATAATAATAATAATAATAATAATAATAATAATAATAATAATAATAATAATAATAATAATAATATAATAATAATAATAATAATACTTTATTGCATCCCCAAAAGGAAATTTTTTGTACAGACGTGTTATAATTTACACAATAAGATAAAAATACAATGGAAATAGGATGTATATATATAAAAAAAAAAGAGAGGAGCAGCTCTATAACCAGAGCTGCGCTTTATAATATGAATAATATCAACACTGTAAAATAGTTAAAACTGTCACTATAAATTGAAAATTGAAAAGATTGCAAAACAAATAAATTAATAAATTAATATTTATATTTTTAAAAAGTAAAAATAAGAGATAATTATATAAAATGATTATTGCTTGTTGTTATAAAGCCTAATGCTGGACGGCAGAAAAGATTTTCGGTGTCTCTCTGTTTTCGTTGAAATAGAGAAAGGGCGACCACTTCTTTCTGACATAATAATTGATGGTCTTAGTGGATGATACTGGTCATTTAATATTTTAGTTATTTTATTTATACAAAATTTCTCGTATAAAAGATCTACATCGTCAACATCATTTATATAGCGTTTAATGGATTTTTTAATATTTGAATTTATTTTGTTCCTTTCCACTGCTAAGCAATTGCCTCCCCAAGCTGTTATACAAAATGACAAAACACTTTCGATTACTGCTCTATAAAATAATGTGCAGAGGGTTTTATCTATTCTAAACTGAGAGAGTTTTGATGAAAAATATGTACGTCTGCACATCTTATGCCTATTATTTTCAAGTGTTCAAAGAAGGAAGATAGTTTTATTTGCCATAGTAAAGCTGTAAAGTACCGTTAGCTACATATTTGATTAGAAAAAGGCCATCAGAATTTTGAATTAACAGTCTTGCAAGACAAAAGACATTGTCCTCCTTCCACAGATTAATGCATGTTCGTTCGTAGAATTTGACATCCAGCAAGTAAAGCAACTCAAATTTGCATCAATATTCAAGTACTCGGATCTCATTGCTCTTATAACCGTGTTCAACAACCCAGTAATTGTAATGGCTCCACATTTGTTTCACGATCACCTTAGCATTCATTTTACATGACGTTTCACGGGCTGCCGATTTTGAATCAGCAAAATTTGAATGGACAAATATTAATTTCTCGCAATTAATTGGATTGAAAATGTTCAAAAGAGTGATTGTTATGTTTTGTAATTTTTGCTGCGTATTTTGCGCCTCATTGTTTTCTCTCCTGCATGGCTCAGCTTCAATCAGAGAAACTACATATGATTTTGGTAGTAATTCACGATATGGATCAATCATATCTGATCAGGTTTTAGCTGCATTCTGACAAAAATTTGGAGTATAATATTTTTGATGGACAAAAAGAAAACATAGGGAGAGAAAGAAAGAGAAGGGGGGGGGGAGGGACAGAGAGGGTGAGTGAGTGAGTGAGAGAGAGAGAGAGAGAGAGAGAGAGAGAGAGAGGGGGGGGGTGATAAATCTGTGTTGCCATATACTGTTAATGAAGCATCCCTTGAATGTTTCATAAAAGAGACAAAAAAAAATATTGACAACAACTTAACGCCTCTCACTTCTTGCTAATCCAATCTATTTTCTCTTCTTCTATGCTCACTTCTCTTCCTTCCCCATTCTACTCCTCTTCTCATATCTCTCAAAGAATTCATCATTGATGAAGCCTCTAAATGAAACCCTTTGACCTCCCAAGAGCATTGCATTTTGGTCAGAAAGGAGCATCCACTTTTAACATCAACATTTAACATCAACTTAAATAAAATAAAATGCTATATCTAATAGTGACCGTCTTTCAGCAAGTCCAATATCAGACCCAGCCACCTAATTGTCTCAGAGATAAATGAGAGACTAAGAAAAAAAAAAGAACAATATTATAATAAGGTCCATATTCGATTGTTTCAAGTGTACCCCAACCACCGAGCTAAGGGCACCCAATATTCCACATGATAAGTCTTCAGCTATTCATAAAGGACCATTCCCTCCATGTCTTAACTACTATTATGAAACCCATAACGAAATTAAGCAATTGTCTGAATTGATGTAGTGTGAAATTATTTTGACAACACGCATATCGATAACTGATATAAAGAATAAACTTGATCTGTGACTCATCGTCTTAAGAAAAGGTTAATTTATGTTAGGGTGAGCTGGATAAGATGCTTTCAATAGAAATGTGGGATAAACACATAAAATCTAAATTAAAATAAATGCCTTTGTTAAGAAGAGTGAATTTTGTTTCTTAAACTTCAGAATACTCCGATTTTCGAATTTCTATTCTTTTGACGTAACCCTTTTTTTTTCGTCTGGTCTTTTCCGACATATAATCAGTCTGATGCTGTGGGCCACATATAAAAGATCATACAAAGATGCCCTTACACCAAATTTTTTTCTAATCTTTAAATTATCGCTAAAGGCACTTTTGGACATTTTTATGATTAATTTACCTATCGAGAAATACGAGTTACAACCTAAATAATTCCGTCTTTATCCATTTACCTGCCGTATTCTGTTTTCTTTACAATTAAAAAAAAATAATATTTGTCTTTCCAGAGTACGACAGTTAGTTTCTGATAAAGGCTTTTTCAACGATGCATTCTTAGAGAGATATGAGAATAGAAGGAGAAAGGGAAGGAGGAGAGGTGAGCAAAGAAGACGAAATTGCAGATACCAAAAGGCTGTCTCAAAACTTTTAATTAAGAAATTCTATTGTTATTGGTACACTCCATTGAGACTACTAAATTAAGTTTCTCATGCTATTTCAGTCTCGAAATGTGTAGGTTTAGACATTTTCCCCTCAAATTCAATTATTGGTATCTTATCCACCTAAACATAGTACCGTGATCTCAGTCTATAAGTAGGATCATCGGGAATCAAGCAAAGCATGCTTATAGCCGGATCGTGCTTATAAGCGGATTCGGAATTTTTGCTGGGTTTACGCGAATACTCGGTTTTAATGTAAAAATAAATATTTCCCTCTTAGTTTGGAAATGTATACACGATGGTATAGACTGGGTTGCAGGCAAGGGACTGCTTTTGGCCAATTAAAACGTTTTTTGTTAATTTTTTTTTAGTTTTAATTATAATTGTTTTGGGTAAACAGACCCTTTCTTTTCTGCAACAGTAGACGACACCATCACACTAGTTACTGTTTAGTATGGGAAGAAGGGCAAAGACGCTTGTGATTGGTGCAGGTTTGAAGATAGATTTGGTAACAGACGCATGCGTAACACCTAGAAGGTCACAGGCAAAGAGTAATTTGTCTTCATATACCTCACATTGTAAACACACTAAACACCTCTGTAAAGAAACTGGTCATCAAATTGACGGTTTACCAGTAGATTTTTGACCAATCAAAACATGAAATTTATGACACACCTTCACACGTACTCGGACAAACATAGTTGGTTATTTATAGATAGTTCGAAGATGACGTCACTCAGGTCTTTGTTATTGTTTTTTGCCATCCGCGTTTTAACCCGACTATAAATGTTCATGGATACACACAGTTTTGTGTGTTGGTCCGTTATACTTCCGGATGACAATGTTATGAGCTTCTTAGCCAAGCACATACTATCTATAGACAATAACGTGAATGAAATCGACCTCTCTGTCTGATCATTGTTATTATTTTAATACCGCCAAATGGGTGACTAGTTATTACACGATTTTCTCGATCAGATTATAAACTTTTAAGTTTACACATAGTTTTCTATGTTAGTTCTATTGATCAATAGGTAGAAGAGTGGTTGTTTTACTAAGAAATAATATGCCATCGTAAAGTTATGGCCTGACACTGACCAAAAAATGACGTCAAAATGCCAGTCCTTTTGGTCAGACTAAGTTTACGAAGCCTCCGGTCACTATCCCCGTTACCAGCGATGTATCAACGTAATCACAAG
>NC_088363.1:72828855-72836355 GCF_034508935.2 Berghia stephanieae
ATATATATATATATATATATATATATATATATATATAATATATTATGTTGTCGAGTACGAGTAATATATATCCTGAATATTGAGCTTTAAAAAAATTATTAAAAATTGAGCTTTATATAGCGCAATATCCACTAAATGTGCTCAAAGCGCTTTACAAGGGGTCCCTGGTCAACAGCAAATTTAACATGTAGGACGGGACATGACACCTGTTAGGCGATATTACAATTTTTCGGACAAAGACAACGCTATTAACGGCCAGGTACTCATTTTACACCTGAGAAGGGTGAGAGAATGTGAGTAAAGAGCCTTTTCCAAGGACTCAACTATGCGCCGAGCGAGAGGCTCGAACCCAGGACCTTCCGATCCGAAAGCGAGTGTCATACCACTAGACCACATAGCCGCACACTTTTAAAGCCTGTAACCGCCAGATTATAGATGGTGCCAGTCTAAGATTTTACGACAGACCCCTTTAATGAAATTTATTTATAAAGTCTTTAAAGAAAACATTTTGAAAAAATATAATTACAAATGTTTTAATAAACACAAAACATATTTATATGCTTTTATATTATTTCAGCTTCCAGAATGGAGAATAAGATGTCGCTGCTAATAGTTTCCTTATTTGTATTATCACCATTGACGCAAGCGGCAGTCAAGAGAGATTACTATAATCTATACAAGTATTTGTTCGATGATGTGGAATTTTATAATAAAAATGTGCGTCCAGCTGTCAATGAAAGCCATCCCATTATTGTCAACGTCAACTTTTATCTCAGTTCCATCATCGATGTAAGTTATAAATATGCCGATTAAATGACAGCATTGCCTATTTATATAGATGATGATGATGATGATGATGATGATGATGATGATGATGATGATGATGATGATGATGATGATGATGATGATGAGTTGGACTAATGCAATGTTGAAATGATATTTTAGATTTTAGAATTAAGTTGAAATAAATCTGATAAAAACAGTTAAATATGAACAATTGTACCGAGCTTTTCCATCAATTTACCATGGTCCATGCGCATCAAAATATTTTGTTTTATGATCCCAGTAGGCCTTAATATGCAACCAAATGTTCATTTCATACAACATTGAGCATAATGTTTTACTATCACTCTTACAATATCCATCACTACCTGTAGCTAGGTACTCACTCACACCCATCACTACCTGTAGCTAAGTACTCACTCACACCTGAGTCGAGTTGGGTAATGTATTTTAAGTGCTTCATTCAAGCACGCGACGTCAGGAACAGCTTGACGTATTCCTGTTTCTATAGCAACAAAGCTAAAATTCTAACCTGAATAAAAACGATACGAGATTCAAAATAGTACTTACTTAAGTGCGAGCTCTGTGGTAAAGGTAAATTAGACTTTAGATTGACCCACAATCTTGCCCAGCAGTTAGTGTGCTGAATGTAGTAAGAATAAATAACTCATATTATCATCTGATGTTTCTTAAACCTTATTGGAATGTTTCGAGTCAATCGAGTGTTTGTTTGTGTATGTGTGTGCATGTGTGTGTGCGTGTGTGAGTGTGTTTTAGTGTTGTTATAAATTTGGATCACAAAAGAGACCAAGAAGATTTTACTTTGAACGTTCTTTCTAAAGCTTTAATCAACTTTTAACACAAGCAGGCATCTATAACGAAAAGAGAAAAACCAAACATTGGATGTATAAGACACACAACATACATACCACTACATTGTCAGCGGCTTTAAATTTAAACCAACCTTGTCAATATTTCGGTCCACTTCTTAAATTATAACATCTCGTTCTAATGAAGTGACAAGTTTGAAGACCGGTTCAGGCATAGAACGAGTTTCTGGCAGAGACATAGAATCGGGTGTATTGTCAGACACAAGATTGGTAGCATCGGATGTTTGATCTGGAGCAGTGACGACATCGGGCTCTACGGTCAACTTTATCTGATTATCCTGGGGCAGATCATGAGCTTTGGCACGGTCTAATGTACCAACTGGTGTGGTTCAATCTGTCTGTCATTCCCAACTGGAGCTAGATGCCTTAAGGAAACAGTTGATTCTCTGCCATCTGGTAAAAGGAGCGTATTGTGAGTTTGCTTCGAGCAGTTCAACTTCATCAACAATTGGGCCATGCTTTGATGTTGTGATATCGAGTCTGTGGTAAACAGGCCCAGGCGATATAGACCATGAGGGCAAAGAGCTGCCATTAAAAGAGCGACGAGTAAACTGGAACGTGCATTCATGTGGCTTTTGGATTTGAGAGAGAGAGAGAGAGAGAGAGAGAGAGAGAGAGAGAGAGAGAGATATTTTCTTTTCATATTGTGTTGTTGAGTCGTTCCACTTGCCCATACCCTCTAGGGTTATATGGAGTGGATCTGCTAGTTGATATTCCTTTTTTCGTGGAGAAATTACTTCAAATCTGGCATAAATTGAGGAGCTCTATCAGAATGTACATAGTGAGGAATGTCAAATATTCAGGCAGTAAATTACAGTGGTTGTATCATGTCGGCACATGGGGAGGTAAATGAGAACCTGGAATATTCATCAATCAGTGTCAATAAATATCTATTCCTGGTAAAGGTAGGCAGTGGCCCCTTGAATGAAGTCAATACTAAGCCTTTCCATTGACTGGGTAGATTTGGTGAGGTTAGGCGTTTGTTTTGGTTTGTAAAATCTAGAGCAGACTGGACATCCAGATGTCATTTTCTTTACTTCCTTAACACTGTAGGGTAAGTACTTTGCTCGTACAGAGTGAATCATCCTAGTCACACCTGGGTGACTGAGGGCTTCATGGAGGTGTTTTAAATCGTCACAAGATGCAACACTGCATGTAGCTCAAAAGAATGCGTCAGCAGCATGGTTTTCAGGCCCGGGACAGTAGATTATATCGTAGTTGTAACAAGACAGTTTGATTTTCCATCTTTGAATTTTGTTATTTTTAACTTTTCCCTTTGGCTTCGAGTCGTAGATTAAAGCCACAGACTTTTGATCCGTCACAAGTTTAAGATGAGTATTGAATAGAAAGTAACCCCATTCTCTGATTGCTTCCAATGTAGCGTAAGGCTCTATTTCGACAGAAGAGTTGTGGTTAAGAGTAGCTGAAATAGCATTGTCTGATGCATCGGACTCTATTGTAAGAGAAAGCTGTGGATCTACAGTTAACAGGACCGCCTGTTCTTTCTTTGGATTGCCAAAAGTCTGAAGTACTTCAGCTGGAAGTGGGAATGTGTGTTATTACTCAGCAAATGAACTTTATCATAGAAGTGGGATATCCAGGGAGAGTAGTAAGCGAACATGCCACATGCCCTTTTCTGAGCTTTCAGAGATGTAGGAGGCTCCATTTGCCGAAGTGGTGTTAGTCTCGAGGTATCAGGACGTATTTCCCCTTATGAAATCTTGTAGCTAGTAATATCAAGGAGTTCAACATCTATAATGTTCTTGGTTCATTGAAAGTCGATCTTTTTTAGCAACTTCTCTGAAGCGTTTTACATTAGAATCATGTTCACTCCATTCATCTCCACACGCAGTCACGTTGTCCAAGTAAGCAAAGGAAGCCGAGAGTTCTTGCTTAATTATGTTGTCGATCGTTCTTTGAAATTGGTTACACCGAAGGGGATTCTTTTGAAATGATATAGGCTATCACAAGCCTCGAAAGCAGTATTTTCTCTTTGATACCTATCTGGTGGTAAGCGCTTTTCATGTCAAAGGTACTGTAATACCTATACTTAGAGATAGACTCTGCCATCGTATCGAGTCTTGGTAAGGGGTATGCATCCAGTAGAGTGTATCTATTGGTAGTTTGACTATAGTAAATGACAATTGCCTTTTTGTTTCTTTCCACTCTTAACCAACACTTGAACCCCCCATTGTAACGATGAAGGCTCGATGATAATTTCCTTGAGGAGCTTCTGCACTTCTGACTTTATGAAACGTTCGTCCAACTCTGAATGGCGGAGTGACTTAATAGCGATAGGTCTATATTCTTCAAAATAGGTTATCATACAGAGACGGAGCTTCGACGTTGCCTGCTACTACTTTAATGCTTTTGAGGGGGATTTGAGATCCATCGAAAGGGAAGCAGACTTTTTTAAAAAGGGAAGCAGACTTCAGAGTCCTTGCCTAAAAGATAATGACCTAAGATGACATCGGCATAGAGATCAGGCAAGAGTGAAAGCTTTTGATGTACAGTTTATTCTTATAGGAAAGAGGCACAATACAATGGCCCCGCATCTTTTTGGTCAAACTTGTCGACGTTATGTTAATGCTACATGAAGAAGGGGTTACTTTCCAGTAGTTTTCTTTAGCGTTCCTGCAGTTAATGTGACTGTCAGAGCTTCCGGTATCTACCAACGCATTGAGTTTAATACCATGTACTTGAACAATTACTTGGGCTTTCTTTAAGCAACTAATGGCGGAGTGGTTGCGAGGTTTGGATTTCCTGATGTCAAAGAAGAAGCTATGGCAGTTTTACGTGACTTTGCAGCACCGGTAGATTTACAAATTTTGCAAAATGTCCTAATTTACCACATTTTTTACTCGTAGCTTCTCTGGCAGGGCATTTGAATCTTGGGTGTTTTTTGTAACCGTAAAAGACACGTTTTTCTTCACTGAATCCAGCAGCACTGTCAAAGGTTTTATAATTGTCTAGTGTTTCGTCGACATCACGTCTGAACGTTATAACAAGCTCCGTCTAGAGTTCTAGCGTCCTCAAAGGCAGTGCCGAGATCGAGTTTGTTTTCAAGTAGACGTAGGCGTATGTGAGGTGAAATAAGGCCACTGATGAAAGCATCTCTGATGGCTTCATTTTTTGTGAACTTCAGCGGTGACGGCTTAAAAATTACTGTCCTTGGCAAGATTTTATTTTTTTGTAGATATTGATCTAGCGTCACGTCTGATTAGCCTGTCCAGCTGTGTTCATTATTAGTTTGACCAGGGAGTTTATATAGTGTGATGATTGCCAAAAAATTGAGTGACTCCTACTTGTCTTTGAGAAACATTCTTAGTACTTGTATGTTCTATTTCCCCGCAACATACCTGGTACCTAGGTAGAGAATTGTGTGACGCAGACCAAAAAAAATGTTTAACAATATATATATATGTATATATGTATTATGTATTATGTATTATATATATATATATATATATATATATATATATATATATATATATATATATATATATACACAACTTCGAATCGTTCAATATTACGACATTCAGTGCCCTGGTGGTTACCCACATGGTAGTTTCACCTTGAATGAATATCGTGATCGGGGAATCATTTACTTATTGCTTTCATTTCTAACAAAGGTAGATGAAAAAGAACAGACACTGGTGACAACAGCAACTGTGCAGATGACTTGGGATGACAACTATCTGTCTTGGGACCCGAATTCATATGGCGGTTTATCGACGTTGCTTGTTCCCCAAATGAATATCTACCTCCCTGACTTGATTGTATCCAACTCTGTTAGAACCAGAGCACAGATGGGGTGAGCCTTCTCTCTCTCTCTCTCTCTCTCTCTCTCTCTCTCTCTCTCTCTCTCTTTCTCTCTCTCTATCTATCTATTTATCTATCTATATATCTTCCTATATATCATGTCACTTAATCTATCTATAGTTCTGTCTATCTGTATATCTATCCATTTAACTGTTATATGAAATACCAGGTGGCTCAGAAGAACTCTCCCCTTTTGGCAGTTTAGTGTGTCTACTCTATTTAAGCCACATTGCTGCATATTTTACATAAGTTTTCTACAAATGCAATTTTTTAATGCAAA
Source organism: Berghia stephanieae (assembly GCF_034508935.2). NCBI lineage: Eukaryota > Metazoa > Mollusca > Gastropoda > Nudibranchia > Aeolidiidae > Berghia > Berghia stephanieae. Next base: position 72,834,631 of record NC_088363.1, read on the forward strand.
ATTTCAAGTAATTCCAACAATTATAAGTGTTATTATTAAAGTGTTATTGACATGGCCATGGCAAAATCAGCAATTTTTGTGTTTTAATAACTGTGCGTCTCTTTTTGTTTCAATAGACAAATAGTGGAAGGGAACTTAATCACGCCTCTTGGACAGGCGACATAATGTAAACAATGGCAGTGATAGGTAAACATAACGTACTAAACAAGTTTTACTAAGTAAAAGTGTCTAAGTACAAAATATCCTCTATTTCTACCGCTTGATCAATAAAACCAATACAGAAAAACAGTAGAGTAAACTTAAACGTTTATATTCTGATCGAGAAAAATCGTGTGATAACAAGTCACCCATTTGGCGATATAAAAACAATAACAATGATAAGAGAGAGAGAGAGAGAGAGAGAGAGAGAGAGAGAGAGAGAGGCCGAGGTCGATTTTATTCACGTTATTGTTTTTTAAATAACCAACCATATTTGTCCGAGCACTTGTAAATGTGTGTCACAAATTCCATGTTTTGATTGGACAAAAATTTACTGGTTAATTGTTTGATTGTGGAGGGAGATAGATAGGAAATTCTTCTTATCGATTAGAAGATCAACTAATGGAATATTTAATAAAAGATAAATATCTCAAATCCCTTTTACCAAAAAAAATTCTGAAATTTATTGTTTTCACTTAAAATGCAATGTTATGGCAACAGCCTTGATTTTTAACAACGATGGCGCAGATTGGAAAGAAATGAAGAATCACTCTTCGTGCAAACTAGTGACCAAAATATTATATTTCCGGCTGAAATTCTATCAAAATTTGAAATGGTTTTTCTCTGGTTTTCATAAAGTTTTTGTCGAAAGGGCATTTTTAAAAGTTATGATCCAGTGGATTATAGTCCGAAGAATTTGGCAACCAACTTTCTTTGAATATGAAAAGTCCTGATATTTGACGATGCAGAAATTCATGGCAAATCCTAGAGTACGTCATTTACAAAAATTGAATCATTTTTTCAAATTAAGATAAAGCTTTTGCAAGCCGGCAACAAGTGTCTCTGTAAACGGTCCGTCCGTGTAAAATAAAAAAGTCACTTTTGTTCTGTCGGGAATGATGAAATCATTTTTAATGGAGACATAACATGATACCATGAGTTTCTGTGAGAATTTACTGCTTGTGTGGCACAGACAATCCAGAGGAATGGTTTGTTGGTTTTTTTTTTGTTTTTTTTTTGTTGTTTTTTTTTTGGTTTTGTTTGGGGGGGGGGATAAAAGCAATGCTCATATTGGTTCATTTTCATGCAAAAGTAACTCCCGATTGTAATCAACCAAATCGTGAAATCAATTACTCAAGAATTCACGCACTTTTAAAATAACTTAATTTGGCATCATACTTTTTTTTGTTGTTGTGTAAAGTAATTCAAGTTTATTCAATTTAAATGAAATTTAGATAACATCATTTTAAATATTTGATTATCATGCCATGAGAATTTCAAGGTTTTACGTAAGATCGTAAAGAAGTGGGAGACCTCTAAACAGGGGACATATTTTTCTGAGCCACCTAATAAATTAAGAGTGCTTGACATAAACAATATATATATATATATATATATATACTGGAGTGGCAGGGTGGCGAAGAGGCCGAGTGGTTAAAGAATTGCACTGTGTCTTGACGGTCCCAGGGTCGAACCCCGCTTCAGGCACTTTCGCTTTTCTCCAAGCTTATAAACCCCCAATTCGCT
>NC_088363.1:72841355-72843269 GCF_034508935.2 Berghia stephanieae
CGGCCATCAACGCATTTTGTATATCTAACCAGAAACAGCATCGTGAAAAATCGCAGGTTTGCATTTCAGGCGCCATGGTTCTCCCTACGTCTTCGGTGTTATTGACTTGGGTTCTCCTGTAAGCACTTTAATAATAATAATAATAATAATAATAATAATAATAATAATAATAATAATAATAGATCTTTATTGTCCATAAATATGGCAATTTGTCATTTAGTTACACTTGTAATAACCTTATATGATAACAATAACATTGAACAGCTATTTCACTCCAACTTATTCTCTCTCTCTCTCTCTCTCTCTCTCTCTCTCTCTCTCTCTCTCTCTCTCTTCCTCTCTTTCTTTCACGCGTGCGATATACACAACATAAACATATTCATTTCATTTTCAATTCGTTACATTTTCGGCAATTCAACACCAAATGTTATCATCATTATCAATTGGTCACTTAATCTAACATTAAATAAATTAATCAATCAATCAGTCAACGTATCTATCCTTGGTTTTGCTGTACCATATGAAATATTCAACATTTTTATTGCTGATGGAACCAACGTTGATTTATACTTGTTAGTTCTACATTTAATCTGACAAAACCTTCTCCCAGATGGTAAAATACTAAATTCATGGTATAAAATATGTTTTTTATTGTTGGTAATTGAGAATGCTTTCCTTTCTATTGCTTTTCCATGAATTCTTTCTACTCCATCAAGAGGATGGTTTATTATTTTTGATGCCTCTTTGTAATTCTAAATCATCATACAACGATTTATATAATATTAAGCGAAGGATAGGTCTTCAATCAACAAATCGCGAAATAAGATGAAATTAGCGGTGCAATTTTGTGTCGGAAGTAAACATAGCCGCCGCCATTTCGATTTCCTCGAGACAAAAACACTGATACGAACGATTTTTCCGAGGATTTGAAGCAGATATATATAATTAATATAACATATAATTGATATTGCTCTATATATAAATTCACGTCTTATATTCTTATCCACTATACTTTGATCCCTTTGGGGCTCTTGAATTAGATAACGAAGGTGTGTCATTTGTGAATGCTGGTTTTAAATAACAATATAACAGATGGAAGCAGGATTAGCCGCCAAATGAATATTTTCTCAGACGTTCTCAATAACTCACACGTTCTAAATGCACGTCATTTCCCTGCTGATACAAAAGTGACTTCATATTTTTTTTTTTTTTGGTAAACACAGGTGTCTACCCTGGGTTTGTACCTTACCACGCTACTGGGCATGTCGGCTGTCAGTGTGGTTGTTTGTGTGTTTATCCTTCGACTGCATTTTCGAGACGACGACATTCCAGTGGGAACCAAGACCATCAAACTCACGAAATTTCTTCGACGACTAACGTGTTACAAGACAGACAAACATGTTGAAAGGAATAAAGTATCACCGTTAGAAAGGTAACCACAGTTGCACACCCTGGTGTCTTTGCTTTGTTGTGTATATTACAATCACAGATCCTACATGTATAACCACCATTACCACCATCACTACTACTACTACTACTACTACTACTACTACTACTACTACTACTACTACTACTACTACTACTACTACTACTACTACTACCACTATTACTGCAACTAATATTAATACTATTTTTAAAGCTTTTTTATATAACGCAATATCTACTAAACCTGCTCAAAGCGCTTTACAAGAGGTCCCTGACCAACAGCAACACGTTACGTGTAGAACGAAACATAATGCCTGTTAGGCGGTATTACCTTTTTTCCGACATAGACGACGCTGTTAACGGCCAGATTACCTGATTACGGTGAGAGAATATGAGTAAAGATTCGTTTCCAATGACTCAACGATCCGTTTAGCGAGGCTCGAACCCAGAACCTTCCGATCCGAAAACGAGTGTCAAAACCACATAGCC
>NC_088363.1:72843369-72852321 GCF_034508935.2 Berghia stephanieae
TAATATAAAACTATTAATAATGATAATGATAATAAATCACTCATAATAATAATAATAATATAATAATAATAATAATAATAATAATATCATAATAATAATACTAATCATAATAATAATAATAATAATACTGATTAATAATAGATGGCATATGTATAGTGCATTTTCAAAATCATATAATGCTCAATGCGCTTTAAATTGGTTGAAAAACAATGCATCTCTTGTGCCACAACCCACAACGTCCCCTCCCTCCCACGCGCACACACGCAGACCCACAATTGAATATTCACAAATAGGGTTATAACCATAAAGTATGTCTCAGATGTCATTGAGAGTAGTTTAAGGGATAAAGATATCACTGACAGTAGATGAGGGATAAAGATGTCATTGACTATCGGGGATAAAGGTCTCATTGACAGTAATGAGGGATAAATATGTAATTGACTTTGGGGGGTAAAGATATCATTGACAATACAGTAGGGATAACGATGTCAATGACTACATTTGAAGGATAAAGATGTCATTGACCATGTGGGATAAATATGTCATTAACAATATATGAGGGATAAAAATGTTATTGACAATATATGAGCGATGTCATTGACAGTTGATGAGTGATAAAGATGTCTTCGACTGAGGATCTACTCGGAGAGATAACAAGGTCTTTAACAGAAGCAGTGGCGGTTCTAGCCTATTTACAGTGGTGGGGCAAAGATGATTCGGTCATAAATATATATATATATATATATATATATATATATATATATATATATATATATATATATATATATATATATATATATTATTTTTTATTTTATTTTATTTATTTATTTATTTTTTAATTAATTTTTTTTTAATTATTATTTTTTTTCACCTTTAAAAAATAATATTTCAACCACAAATAATCACATTCACAATGAAATGACAATACAAGTAGATTTTAATTATTCCAAACGTAATCAAAACTGAATCACGAAAGAGAATACCACTAAAAAATAAAGCGACGAGACATAATGCGACAACACCTTGACAATACAAGTCCATTTCGTTCACTCGAAAAAATTAAAGATTTGCTTTAATCCCTCAACGGCGAGATTAATATTTCTGTTACATTATTGGTTTTCAGTAGTATGTAGTAACCTTAAAGTTTTAATCGAGAAGCAACAACAGCGATATGACTCGAGTTTCATTCAGAGCTCAAATTGCATTTCACTGCTGTCTTGATGATTAGAGTGATTGTGCCGGTGGTGGTAGTGGTTGGAATAGTGGTAGCCGTGGTGGTGGTGGTGGAGGAGGATGTAATTATGGTAGTGGTTTTGGTGGTGCTGTTGGTTAGAATGATAGTTGTGGAGACGATGACGGAAATGTTATGATGATGTTGATATTGTTTTTATTGCTATTGTAGTACTTGTTGTTAATATTGTTGTTGTTGTTAATGATGAAGATAATGATGATGATGATGATGATGATGATGATGATGATGATGATGATGATGATGATGATGATTATGATGACAACGACGATGTCGTCGACAATGATGGTTACCATACGATATTACAAAGTTTATTCAATCTTAGGCTTTCGACAATAAATCATACAATTTGATGACCACATGAAAGTGGGAAAAAAATGGTAAATGGAACCAAACAATAAACTGATACCATTAATAACCACACAAAAATACAACAATAGTAATACCACCAATACGTACAATAATAATAATAATAATAATAATAATAATAATAATAATAATAATAATAATAATAATAATAATAATAATAATAATAATAATAATAATAATAATAACAATAATAATGATGATGATGATGATGATGATGATGATGATGATGATGATGATGATGATGATAATAATAATAATAATAATAATAATAATAATAATAATAATAATAATAATAATAATAATAATAATAACAATAATAATATTACCATCATCATTACTACCACCACCATCATTACTACTACCACCACCGCTACCACTATCACTACCACCATCACCATCATTATTACGTTTCCAATCATTTTTTCTCGTTTAAAAAAATTGATATCTATCAAAACAGTCGAAATTCCGGTCATTTTTTAAAAGGGTAGTTAAAATATCTACGATTTTATTAGCCCTGAAAACTACGATTTTTATTTTCCTATTTCAAGTAGGCAGCTCTGCTATGACAAGTACTCGTATCAGTATCAGTTCCATAGTCAAAATAAGACAAACAAAAACAACGTTTATTTAATCTTAGGCTTTCGCCAATACTTCATACAATACAATTAAGACAAAATAATGTTACGAATTTCTCCTCATGCATTCATTAGACTATAACAATAACGACCGTGTTATCTTTACTCCTTACCCAACCAACCCGAGCTTCCCGCCTCTTCATCGCGAACTATCTTATGTATGTATTAGCTTCAGGACGGGCAAGTACGGAATCTGCCCACCCTTCCGTATTTCCTCTATAAGTCAGTTAGAATTCAACTCTCTCCTTTTCTCAGAAGAGTATTTCTCGTATACTAATTCAAATGTTGAGCAAACCAAAATGGTGGTTGTATTTTATATATTTATTTAGTCGTGACTTTTGAATAAAAGTGTTTTGTTTTATTATACGGAATACAATAGAAAATTACATTGTTTGGCAAAATTATTTTGTCTGGCAATAAAAATACAGGGGTAATTACTTTAAGAATTAAAAAAAAAAAGAACTAACAAATTAATTTGTTAAAAAACAAAACAAAAAAAAAAAACAACAACAACAACAAAAAACAAATAAGAAAACAATTTAAATAAATGAGTTTTGAGAAGCACTAAAGAAAACGAGAAAAAAAAGAAAAGTTTAAATGGATAAACAAATATATAAAAACAACACAAATCAATACTAAATTGATGTAAAATGAGTAAATTAATAAATTTAATTCAATACTGGAACATTCCCAAAGTCATTACATCAATGCTACCAGCACAAGTAAGGCAATAAATAAGAAAAAGTTCGTTTGCCAAAATCTCTATTTAGTTTTCACTGGTTAATAAGGTGGGCTCATTTGAATTAGCCCGACCTAGTACTAGAGAGGCCAGACAGCAAAAATCGGAGTTAGTTCACCGTCAGGCGACGAGACGATGAGATGACGATGTGGGCGGAGTGGAGTGGTTGGGGGGGGGGGGGGGGGTGATAAAAAAAAGAACAGGAGCGTATCCTGTTTATGCATTAAGGGATGCATGGTGATTCGCAATCTATCAAAAATACACACAAATTGATTTCAGTACGAAGTATAAAGTTTAAGTAGTAACTTTTGAAATTATCTAATTTAAATTTGATTATTTCAGACCTGGTAATACAGCATATAACTTGAAAAAACAGGCTGGTATTTGCCCACCCTGCCCATTATTACCAGCCGTCCCTGAACAGAAGTAATACCTGGACGGATACTGAAGATGTTGGAAATTGTCATCTTCCATCCTGACTTATTCCAATTTCAATCTAGTATTCCGCTAGGACAAAGTGAATTCGGAAATTAAATAAAATTACAAAATGTCAATCATAATTTTTAAAATCTTCAAAGAATAAGAGATTTAAATTATTATTATTATTATTATTATTATTATTATTATTATTATTATTATTATTATTATTATTATTATTATTATTATTATTATTATTATTATTATTATTACTATTATTATTACTATTATTACTATTATTATTATCATTATTATTATAATAATTATTATTATTATTATTATTATTATTATTATTATTATTATTATTATTATTATTATTATTATTATTATTATTATTATTATTATTATTATTATCATCATCATCGTCATCATCATTATTGCATTTTCATTAAAATTGATGACAAAACAATTTCAAATTTGGTTAAGATCAATTTGGTAACAGTTTGCGGCGGTGGGTCAAAAATGGTATGATTTATTTATTAAACTTGTATTCATTTGGTAAAGCTACTATATGTGTTAATTAGCATCGCATATCTATATTTTAAAAATAGATTAAAAAACAAGTTATCATCCCGTACTTTGACAAAACGTATTTCGACATTTTGGCCCAATTATTTTTTCTTTAAGTATGGATCAATTGTGACATACTAATTCGTCAAAAATAGATCATAAGAATATTCAGTTGTGAACCGTTTTCACTAGTTGACAATCGCTTTAATCGATCGATAATCAAAGTATACATTTTCTAGTCAAAATAAAGAAAAATATTTAGTTAGAGAACGACAAAGCAGAAATAAAGACGTGACTCGGGTTTCAGAGATGCGGCTCAGTCGTTAACGCTAGCGATACATTGTTGTTTTTGCTCTCTTGGAGAACACGGTAAGATGTCATGTAAGGTTGATTCAAAATCGAGCCCCGCCTGTAAAAGGCTGTAAGGGAGACACGAATATTAAGAAGTGTTTTAATGGTTGTGTGCGCACATTCGTACACGCGCCTGTTTGCTTGGTTGAACTAAGTCTTTTTTTTCCATCTTTTTCTCCGATTCTATCAACAGGACATCCACAATGAAAGCATTATGCAAATTTATATGTTTCATTTTCAACCAGTTGATATTCAATAATTCATAATCGAGTGTGATCGGTTCAACAAATTCGATGGTCGTACTTTCACTTTGGGGATGCATCATTGAGCTGTGACTTGAACCCAATGAAGCATAGAATCCACGAGTGACGAAAGGGAATGAAGAATGTGATATATACCATTTTGGTTTTGGGGAAAACTTGATTTTACTATCGATGATATGCGTTTATCTAAAATACTCGTATAACATCCACATGCCGGATAAAATAAACCAACACACAAAACTATGCGTATGATGGATAGAATTTAGTGAGAACTACTCATAGAAAAACGGCTGCCATAAAAACAGTAACAAAGACCTGGGTGACGTCGATTTCGTTCCTTCTATAGTGTAATAGCAAAAATTGTACGAGGCGTCCCTATTTTTCAAAAATAAACCTTATAAATAAGAGTGACATGTCAAGAGTTTGGGGATTTTTTTTCTCTGGCATGCATTCGGTTTTATTAGAAATATATTTTGACATGTCATTCCCGTCATTGGGAACTTTTTCAAAATTAACCAGTAGATTTTGACCAATCAAAACATGGAATTTGTGACACACCTTCTTACGTGCTCGGACAAACATAGTTGGTGGTAATCAAGTGAATGAAATCGACCTCTCTCTGATCATTGTTAATGTTTTCATACCGCCAAATGAGTGACTAGTTCTTAAACGAGTTTCGCGAGCATGTTAAAGACGTTTAAGTTTATATAAAGTTTTCTGAGTTGGTTCTATAGATAGAATGAAGTTGACGTCACTCAGGTCTTTGTTATTTTTTGCCATCCAAGTTTATGAGCAATTTTCACTAAACTTAGTGTATTAGCCAGACTTAAAAGTTCATGGTTACACAGAGTTTCGTGTGTTGGTCCGTTATACTACTACTCCTACTACTACTCCTACTACTACTACTACTACTACTACTACTACTACTACTACTACTACTACTACTACTACTACTATACTACTACTACTACTACTACTACTACTACTACTACTACTACTACTACTATCTACTACTACTACTACTACTACTACTACTATACTACTACTACTACTATATACTACTACTACTACTACTACTACTACTACTACTACTACCCACTACTACTACTACTACTACTACTATTACTACTACTACTACTACTACTATACTACTACTACTACTACTACTACTACTACTACACTACTACTACTACTACTACTACTACTATACTACTTACTACTAATCCAGAGGGTTCAATTGTGAGAGACTTTCTCAAATGTAAAATTTGTTAAAAGAAATAAAATAAATATTAACTATGTTATTTATTTCTTTTAACAAATTTTACATTTGAGGAGAATCTATGGATATTATGCGCTTGGCTAAGAAGCTCATAACATTGCCATCCGGAAGTATAAGGGACCAACACACAAAACTAAGTGTAACCTTGAACGTTTATAGTCTGGTTAATACAGTTTAGTGAGAATTACTCATAAACGCAGATGGCAAAAAACAATAACAAAGACGTGAATGACGTCATCTTCATTCTATCTATACCATTTTAAATCTGTTTATTTTGATTTCACTTTAGAATAATTCCATATTTACCTATCTCTTTTAACCAGTTAGGTCAAACTAGTTTTGATTTTTAGTTTATCTCTTTCCTTCATTTTAAATATAACCTTTAAACGCTATCCTCTCCCATTCTCTCTCTCTCTCTCTCTCTCTCTCTCTCTCTCTCTCTGTCTCTCTCTCTTCCTCTGCCTCTCTCACTCTCTCTTTCTTCATCTGTCTCTCTCTCTCTCTCTCTCTCTCTCTGTGTGTGTGTGTGTGTGTGTGTGTGTGTGTGCGTGTGTGTGTGTGGTTCTCTGCCCCCAAAGGAGCGGCTGGGTTAGATTTATTTAATTTATTGAAGTGTTAAAGACAGTTTTTAAAGTGACAAAGACGAATATTATGTCATTATTCCAGTTATTTTAACCCTCTCCTTACCAACCACAGGCACATCGTCATAATGGTTATAATGCGGCCAGCAATTTTCTCATTCGAATGTTTTTTGTACATCGCAAAATTTTAAGAAAATTCTTTTTTATAACTATAAACGCTTGACATTGTGTTGTAGAAATAATTTTGCTGAACAATATTACGTATAGAATGTACTTTTTACTTTTCTGTTTGAGTAAGATAAATACATTTTTGTATTGGGTGGATTTGAAGTTATGGTGAACATTCTGAAAATTGCTGGTATAGAGAGAGTTAACTATAAAATTGAGCTTTTGGCATTTTGTTCAACCCGACACAATAATACTTTGAAGCGAGGAGTCACAAATCTTTTAAAATGCAGTTAAGTCGGACGACCTTACTGGCCAACGTTTACCTTTTTGCAGGTCTGATAATTCAATTATTATGGGCTCATTTTTGTTGTGAAAATACTCTCAAAGCAACGCAAATGTTGTTCATTACAACAATGTGAAAAAAGAACAGCCCATCAATGTATTTGGTTATCAGACCTGCCATTATGTGCACTTAGTTACTGAAAAAAAGCCACGCAAAAGCCAGGCAAAAAACTAATTCGTCTTACCGGAATGAGAATGTTCATGACGTAGTAATTTGGTCGACGTTTGATTTTCAACCCAAACTTGATTTTGGTACTGTACTCGAGGATTCGTTGAGACGTCTTGCCAATGATATCCCACTGCCCGTTTTTCGAGTAGAACGACAGGGAGATCCCGTCATTATCATGAGTCCATAATTCGATCTCTTGGAGGCTTGACGCGGATGTTGTAAATATCACATGGCATGTCTGGAACGAGAAAAAAAACCCAGGGGCGCTGTAATCAGATATGATCAAGAAAGTGTAATAAACGGTGCCAGACAAAACAAGAAAGAAACATTCAAGAAAAACAAACATCCCAAAAATGTCTTTCTCGACTGAATATCGAACCTCACGCCTCCTGATTACCGGTAATTGATCCTCAGTCGAGGAAGACTGAATGTTTGGGATGGTTTTGTTATTATATTTTTCTTTCTTCCTTTGTCGGACATCGTTTAACACACGCCTGTTCAGATCTTTATCTTACACTTGTGCCTGCTCCACAAGTTCTAAATTATAACATAAGACATGGAACGACGTGTAAATAGATGCAGGTGTGACATCCGAACGTAATTATGGGCCTAGTTTAACATTGTTGTAATGGACAATATTTTGCGTCATTATTTGAGATTTCCATTACAACAATGAGCCCATAATGAATTGGGTTATCAGACCTGCAAATAAGTACACGCCGACTAGAATGATATCCATGGGCGTAATCATTAACAAGAAACAAGAGAAAAGAACATTATTTCTCCTCCAACTCCTTTTCATCGTGTTCCTCCTTTTGTTTTTGCCAATTCTCCTCCTCCTTTTCTTTCTTAATTTCTTTCTTTCTATCTATCTTTGCTTGTTTGTTTCTTGTTTTTGTTGTTGTTCTTCTTCTTCTTCTTCTTCTTCTTCTTCTTCTTCTTCTTCTTCTTCTTCTTCTTCTTCTTCTAACCATTAATTATCTCTTTATTTTTACCTCTTTGTTCACTTTATTTCGCTGTTCCTCTCGGTTTTCCTCCAAGTGGGTTCTTAAGTAAACGGTGCATAATATGTCACTATAAATGTTTCTATGAACGTAAATTCAACGTGGACTGGCGGTGTATGACAATCGACTTCGGACCGGACAGTCCAGGGCTGGAGTCCCGTTTTGAGCTGCATATATTTGGAAAAGGTTCTCACATCGTTTTCCGGTACAAAATGAGTACCTAGCTGTTAACAGCGTTGTCTCTGTTGGAAAAAAAAAACACCTGCAATATCGTCTAACAGGCGTCATGTTTCGTCCTACATATTATTACGTGTTGCTGTTGGAGCCCTAGAAAAACGCTTTGAGCACGTTTAGCGGTTATTGCTTTGTTTAAATGCTCTTGTCTTTGTGTTGTTGTTTTTTCAATTACTTTGCATCCTTTTTGCTAAATCACCAGTATCACCAATCGACTATGAAGCTTAGTAAGTTATATTTCTGATGGATACATATTTTAAAAAATAAAACATGAACACAGCACCTCTTAAAGTTTGAAGAAATCATACATTGAATGAATACATTCTAATTGCAAATAAACATTTTTCGATCTTGCATAGGCCTACAGTTACTTCTTAGATACACAGCCAATTTACTTCGCGTAGCTGATATAAAATTTCTTTAAAGTACAAATGTTGCTGAGGTACCAGATAGCTCAGCTTGTAGAGCACTAGTTTTATACGCAAAGGGACCAAGATCGATCCCAATGCAGTCCACCCAGCATTGAATAAGTAGCTGAGTCTATTATATTTGTCGAAAGTACTTTGCGATAGACTAGCGTTC
>NC_088363.1:72852421-72872421 GCF_034508935.2 Berghia stephanieae
GTAGAGTTTAGTAGTAGTAGTAGTAAGTAGTAGTAGTGAGTTAGTAGTAGTATAGTAGTAGTATAGTAGTAGAGTAAGTAAGTAGTAAGTAGTAAGAGTAGTAGTTAGTAAGTAGTAGTATTAGTAAATAGTAGTAATGTAGTAGTAGTAGTGTAAAGTAGTAGTGTTAGTAGAAAGTAGTAGAGTAAAGTAGTAGTAGTAGTAGAGGTATTAGTGATAGTATAAATTTAAGTAGTGTTAGAGTAGTAGTAGTAGTATAAGTGTAAGTGTAAAGTAGTAGTAGTAGTAGTGTAGTAGTATAGTAGTATAGTAGTAAGTAAGTAAATGTTAGTAGTAGTATAGATTAAGTAGTAGTAAGTAGTGTAGTTAGTTGTAGTTAAAGTAAGTAGTTAGTAAGTATAAGTAAGTAGTATGTAGTAGTAGTTAGTAGTAGTGTAGTGTGTATAGTAAAGTATATGAAAGGTGAGTTAGTAGTGTTATGTTTAATTGTAGTAGATGAGATTAGTATTGTAGTTAGTAGTGTGTGTAGTAGTAGTGTAGTATGTAGTAGTAGTATGTTAGATAAGTAAGTTAAGAAGTAGTAAGTGTAGTAGTAGTAGTAGTGTAGTAAGTAGTAGTGTAGTAGTAGTTTAGTAGTGTATAGTAGTAGTAATAGAGTAGTGAGTTTGTAGTAATGTAAGTAGTAGAGTAGTAGAAGTATATGTTATAGTAATAGTAGAAGTGTAGTTATAAGTAAGTTAGTATGTAGTAGTATAGTAGTAAGTAAGAGTAGGAGTATAGTAGAGATTTTAGTAAGTAGTGAAGTAGTAGTAAGTAGTAGTGTAGTATAGTGAGTAATATAGTATTAGTAGTAGTAGTGAGTAGAGTAGTAGAGAGTAGTATTAGTAGTAGTATAATTAGTAGTTAGTAGTATATTGTAGTAGTAGTATTAAGTAGTAGTAGTAGTAGAGTATAGTATAGTGTAGTAAGTAGTAGTAGTATAGTAGTAGTGTTAGAGTAGTAGTTAGTAGTAGTAGTAGTAGTAGTATGTAGTAGTGTAGTAGTGTTATTAGTAGTAGTAGTAGTAGTATAGGTTAAGTTAGTAGTAGTAGTAGTAGAGTAGTAAGTTAGATAAAGTAGTAGTTGGTGTAGTTAGTAGTATGTAGTAGTAAGTAGTTAGTAAGTATTAGTATAGTTAGTAGTAGTAAGTATAGTAGTATAGTTAGAGTATGTATAGTAGTAGTGTAGTAAGTAGTAGTAGTAGTAGTAGTAGTAGTGTAGTATTGTAGTAGTAGTGTATAGTAGTTATAGTAGTAGTAGTAAGTTATAAGTAGAGTATAGTAGTAGTAAGTTAGTAAGTAGTAGAGTAAGTAGTTAGTATAGTATAGTAGTAGTTAGTAGTTAGTAGTAGTATAGTAGTAGTAGTAGTAATAAGTGTAGTAGTAGTAGTAAGTAAGTAGTAGTATAGTAGTAGTAGTAGTATAGTAGTAAGTAGTAGTTAGTAAGTAGTAAGTAGTAAGTAGTAGTAGATAGTTAGTATAGTAGTAGTAATAGTAGTATAGTAGTATGTTAAAGTAAGTAGAGTAGTAGTAGTAGTAGTAGTATAGTAGTAAGTAGTAGTAGTAGTAGTAGTGTAGTATAGAGTAAGTAGTAGAATAAGTAGTAGTTAGTATAGTAGTAAGTATATAGATATAGTTAGTAAAGTAGTTTAGTAGAGTAGTATAGTAGATAGTAGTAGTAGTTAGTAGTAGTAAGTAAGTAGTAGTTTAGTTAGAAGTAGTAGTAGTGAAGTATTAGTAGTAGTAGTAGTAGTAGTAGTATAGAGTAGTAGTAGTAGTAGTATAGTAGTTAGTAAGTAGTAGAGTATTAGTAGTAGTATTGTAGTAATAGTATAGTAAGTAGTATAGTTATAAGTAGTAGTAAGTAGTAGTAGTAGTAGTAGTTATAGTAAGTTAGTAGTATATAGTAGTAGATAAGTAGTAAGTAAGTATGTATAGTAATAGTAGTTAGATAAGTAGTAGTAGTAGGTAATAGTTAGAAGTAGTTAAGTAGTTAGTATAGTAGGTAGAGTTGTAGTATTGTAGTATAGTAGTAAGTAGTAAGTAGTATAGTAGTTTAGTAGTATATTTTAGTAGTTAGAGTTAGTAGTAGTAGTAGTAGTAGTAGAATAGTAGTATAGTAAGTAGTAGTATAGTAGTAAGTAAGTAGTAAGTAGATAGTATAGTAGTAGTATGTAGTAGTATAGTAAGTATAGTAGTAGTAGTATAGTTAAGTAGTAGTAGTAGTAGTAGTTAGTAGATAGTTAAGTAGTAGTAGGTAAGTTAGTTAGTAGTAAGTAGTGTTAGTGATAAGTAGTAGTAGTATAGTAGTGAGTAGTTAGTATAGTAGTTAGTAGTTAGTGAGTTAGTAGTAGTAGTAGTATAGTAGTAGTAAGTAGTAGTAGTAGTATAGTAGTATAGTAGTAAGTTGTAGTAGTAGTAGTAGTATAGTAGTTAGTAGTAGTATTAGTAAGTAAGTAAGTAGTAGAGTTGTTAGTGTATAGTAGTATGTAGTAGTAGTAGTAATTAGTAGTAATGTAGTAGTAGAGTAGTATAGTAGTAGTAGTTAGTAAGTATAGTAGTATGTAGTAAGTAGTAAGTAAGTAGTAGTTAGTAGTAGTAGTAGTAGTAGTAGTAGTAGTAGTAGTAGTATTGTAGTGTGTAGTAGTAGTAATTAGTAGTGTAGTATAGTATATGTGTGTGTGTAGTAGTAGTAGTAGTAGTATATAGTAGTTGTAGTAGTAGTAGTAGTAGATAGTAGTATAGTAGAGTAGTAGTAGTAGTAGTAGTATAGTAGTAGTAGTAGTAGTAGTAGTAGTAGTAGTAGTATAGAGTAGTAGTAGTAGTAGTATAGTAGTAAGTAGTATTAGTATAGTAGTAGTAGTAGTAGTAGTAGTATGTGAGTATAGTAGTAGAGTAGTAGTATATAGTAGTAGTAGTAGTATAGTAGTAGTAGTAGGAGTAGTAGTAGTAGTAGGAGTGGTAGTAGTAGTAGTAGTAGTAGTCGTCGTCGTCGTAGTAGTAGTAGTAGTAGTAGTAGTAGTAGTAGTAGTAGTAGTTAGTAGTAGATAGTAGTAGTAGTAAGTAGTAGTCGTCGTCGTCGTAGTAGTAGTAGTAGTAGTATAGTAGTATAGTAGTAGTAGTAGTATAGTATAGTTAGTAGTAGTAGTAGTAGTAGTAGTAGTAGTAGTAGTAGTAGTAGTAGTCGTAGTAGTAGTAGTAGTAGTAGTAGTAGTAGTAGTAGTAGTAGTAGTAGTAGTAGTAGTAGTAGTAGTAGTAGTAGTAGTAGTAGTAGATGGTACAAAGCATGACTATACTGACTGGGCCATCTTATGCACAGACTATTAGGAAGAGGAGGAAGATGAATGGAAATAGGAGGAGGAATTTACAGTTGTGGAGGCTGTGGTGTTGTGACTGTGGTAGAAGAGTGAGAAAATTTGTTTGTGTGTATGTGTGCGTGTGTTTGAGTGAGATAGATAGATAGATAGAGAGAGAGAGAGAGAGAGAGAGAGAGAGAGAGAGAGAGAGAGAGAGAGAGAGAGAGCGGTGGTTCGACCATCAAAGAACAAATAGAACAGAATTTTCTACTTTGGTAAAAAATAAACAACTTTTACTTCAAACATCAATCAATTTAGATGACCCAAAACTGTCAACAAAGAAAATCAAACCTGAGACTTCAAATAAAATATGAAACATCTTGATAAGTTGATTGTCTTCTTACTCGATCGATATTGGTAGTAAAATATTGTCACAAAACTGTAACCTCTGAATGATATAATTTAGTGATAACTTAATTATAAAAATGGCTGTCTAAAAGCAATAACAACGGGTTGAGTGACGTCAAATTCATTCCTCCAATTGATGCTCTGTGTTAAAGTAAAATACTCACAAAGTCAGCCAGCAATTTGGTTCCTTCTATACATATACAAGAACTTTACTCAATCTATCCGCTCTCTCCTCCTTCAATACATATTAATCTATTCTCTCTCATCACATTCTTGTGTGGCTGTGCATGTGGTTTTGTAGTATGACACTCGCCTTAGAATTCGAAGGTACTGGGTTCGAGTCCAGATCTGATCGGCGGATGATTGAGTCCTTTACTCCCATTATTTCACCTTTTCACGTGTAAAATGAGTACCTCGCTGTTTACAGGGTCGTCTCTGTCGGGAAACAATTGTAATATCGCCTAACAGGGGTCATGTTTGGATGTTGGCCAGTGATCCTTATAAAGTGATTTGAGCACCTTTAGTGAATGTAGCAGTAGCGCAAGTTGGTTTTGTGTTTGTTTGTTTTTTGCATATGTCATTCCTCTCTCTCTCTCTCTCTCTCTCTCTCTCTCTCTCTCTCTCTCTCTCTCTCTCTCTCTCTCTCTTTCTCTCTCTCTCTCTCTCTCTCCCTCTCTCTATCTATCTCTCTCTCTCTCTCACTCTCTCTCTCTCTTTTTTTTTGTTGTTGACATGTTCCATTATTATAACTATTACTAAATATGATGTGAAAACCTCGGACGGTTATTGATGTTATGATTTTAGGTAAAATGCTCACAACATACGCATACCGAATAACGTACCGATACACAATACTACAAGTAACATTGAACGTTTATAGTCTGATAGATATATATTTTAGTGAGAACTAATTACCAGAACGACTGCCTTAATACAATAACTAAGAGTTGAGTGGCGTCAATTTCTTTCCTTCAATAGTCTGATTGATATAATCTAGTGAGAAGTAAGCACTATTATGAGCAAGACGAAAAATAGAATAGAAAGACAGTGACTGGGACTGGTGACGGTCGGTATATGTGGGGGAAAATCCTGTGCGACTGACGCATGGATTGGGTCGCACAATAGAATACCGCGGAACCTTTCAGCACACAAGAACGCATTAAATGTGGCAGTGCTTCAATTCTGTTTCGAAGGATGGCCAAAAATTCTTCTTTCAAAACCGCTTAAAGCTCCAAAACCGTTTGTATGTAAATCCGTTTGGCTAATTCACAGACCTAACTCATCTCAAATGTATTCGATGATTGACATGTCCAAAGAGCTAGCAGCCAAAGCGTGGTCTTGTCAGAAAATCTGGATTCACTCTTGCCACAAGGGATCTTGCGTTATCCTGCAAGAAGAGTTGAAGTTCTCTATGTTGCCTGAAAAGCGGGCTCACGTGTTGTGCCAAGATTGAGCAATGGTATACGTGTGCAGACTGAAATGTGTTTGTGTATTGTCGTTATGTTTTTCGCATTACGTCATGTTTCTTTCCAACAGGGATGTTCAGTGCGCAATGGAATGCACGTAGCCTCCGACGCTTTTATGAGCCAAGCAATGTAAATGTTTTACTCATGTTGAGCTTTCGATTGTATGCTTTCTTGTGTAACTTTGATAAAGGTATAAAACAGTTAGGTAATCTTACAGATTTTCGGACAATTCGTGTAGAATTTTATTGGCTTTCACACGTTAGAATGCATTTTAAAGTTGGACACGTTTTTATGATGCTTTTTCCAGTTTATAATGATGCTCAGTATATTTTGATAGCAGTACTTCAATCCAAGCTTCAACTTTTCATTCATTTTTAAGACAAATTTTATCATTGCATATGTAAACCATCTCGTAACCCTCTTTAATCAGTGACTTTTGTGCGCTTATTGAAATATATACGATTGACATTATTAGCAACATGGGGGCTATTTTTTACTCCCCCCAAAAATTGAGCTTTATATAGCGCAATATCCACTAAATGTGCTCAAAGCGCTTTACAAGGGGTCCCTGGTCAACAGCAACATTTAACATGTAGGATGGGACATGACGCCTGTTAGGCGATATTACAATTTTTCTGACAAAGACAACGCTGTTAACGGCCAGGTTCTCATTTTACACCTGAGTACGGTGAGAGAATGTGAGTAAAGAGCCTTTTCCAAGGACTCAACTATGCGCCGAGCGCGAGGCTTGAACCCAGGACCTTCCGATCCGAAAGCGAGTGTCATACCACTAGACCACATAGCCGCACAAAATTATGTTTGTTTTTTTTAAAAAACTTTCTTTGAATTAACTCGACTATTTTCAAGGTTAGATACACAATATTTGTTTCATCACACACAAAAAGAGTTGAGCTTTTATATAGCGCAATATCCACTAAACGTGCTCTAAGCACTTCACAAAGGGTCCCTGACCAACAGCAACACGTAACATAAAGAACGAGACTTGATGCCTGTTAGGCGATAAAACACTTTTTACCGACAGAGACAACGCTGTTAAAAGCCACGTACTCCTTTTACACCTGAGTACGATGAGAGAATGGGGGTATGGAGTCTTTTCTAAGGATTCAACTATGCGCCGAGCGAAGCTCGAACCCAGGACCTTCCTATCCGAAAGCGAGTATCATACCACAAGACCACATAGCCGCACAAAATGCTATCATCTAGCAATGGTAATTTGTCCACCCTTTTTTCGATAGTACCCAATTGTGGGATAGCGCAATCGTACTTTATCTCATCTCGGGAAAGGAAGAACGATTTTATAATAACATGGTCAGTTATTATTAATTTAGTATATCGATTTTTATCGAACTAAGCGATCTTTGCCGTGAAGGTAAAATAACAAGAATGAAAAGTCACGCCTCATTTGTTGTGGAAATAAATGACAAACAAGGGGAGAAATACTAAAGTAAAACCACCCTGACGGTGGTTCAAGTCATTGCTCATTGGAGCCGTTTGGTGAGACCGTACAAGATACAAGATACACCAATTTAGAGAATAACTAAAGAGTCAAGTTTCACGTTTTGAAATTCATTTGGAAAATAAAATTAGGTAAGCAAACATCTCCCATATGGAAAGAAAAGTTGTTTGTAATGTGGGAGTTGGGTCTCTCTACTAGTAGAATTTTGACTAACCTTCACATGGCATGTAACATGTACAGACTATTTTACAATTTGTAAGAGGCAATTAAATCAATTTCCGTATGGCAATGTAATATCAAAATTAACAATTATAAACCACTTAAGGTATTGAAACTATCGATAGTTATATCATAATGGAACAACGGATATAGAATAACGGGGGGAAAATAGCCATACCTAAACATTAGGGAAATTCAGTCTCTGTCAACCATGTTATTAAATTGGTGTCAAAATAACGATAGGGAATGAGATTTCAAAACAGATTTAAGAGTAACGCCCCTTTATTGAAGTCGCGTCTTGATAACCGACAGATGCTATTGCCATTATTAGTACCAATCATTAGCGGGAAGATCAGTAAGTTTAGGAAGGGTTGTCTCATCATATTGTATTATTTATCAACATCTTTTATTTTTAATTCGTAGTCTACATCATATTTTGTTAACATTTCATAATGGAGAAAACTAAAGAAAAGATCTACGTTGAACATGATATGTATTTTGTACAGAAATATGAATAATAAATTTTGTATTTGGAGCGCTTGGCTTGTAGTTGGTTTGTTTACAAATAACTTCTCCGCCGGTGACGTCCAATCAAGGGACGCTACTCTTCCGCTAATCTCATCCCTATAAGTATTGAAATATGTAAGCTTTAATTTATTAAACGAAGAGAAATGCTATGGACGTCTCGGGTATCCCCTTTATCAGCAAAACACGATGAATGAAATACGACGGAGATTCGTCCTTAGTATTTCATTCATCGTGTATTGTTGTGTGTGTGTGTGTGTATATGTGTGTGTGTATGTGTGTGTGCGTGTGTGTTGGCGTGATGTCTTCTTGAAAGAAAAATGGTCTATTTATTATCACTCTAATGCCTTCAGAAGAGAATTTTAGTAAATCTGTGGAGGAGGTGGTGGCCAAGTTGGAGGTTCATTTTAATCGATCGATAATTGACATGAAATTTTTGTGGCCAGGTTTTACAATTTCTATGTGTTTTGTACGTAAAGCACATTATAGAATACCGCGGAACCTTTCAGCATATTAGCGATGTAAACTTTATAGAGTTCGACTTTTAAGGTTTTCTAATTGAGACGTTATATGCATTTTATAATGTCAAATAATCAAAAGTAACATCGTGAATAGATTTTAACTACAAGAAGCACATTTTTTCTCTCTCTATTGATGCTGAAATTTTCTGAAGATATACAAAAAGGGTTGATTTAATCATTTATGACAAGAAATAATTTTGGATAAAAATTGACCTTCTAACTAAACTTGGCAAAGCCTCATTTCAAACTTTTCACCATCCGACTGATCATGTCATTCACTGTAACAATATATATATTTATGTATGTATATATATATATATATATATATATATATATATATATATATATATATATATATATATATATATATATCAGTGACTTCGGGAAGAAATTCTCATGGTTCCGATTATTCTTTTCCCTTTGTTTTAAAGTATTCCTACAGAGCCATGTATAAAGCGCATGGAACTGTGTTATCTATAGTGTGAAACGGATAACAACAATTGCTAGTTACCCTCGCCTCTGAAATAGTGCAAGTCTATAGCAAATTACTTTCCTTCAAATCTATTAGAGTCAGTTATCCAATTCCTGATGCAAGTATGGGGATGGAGATTAGAAAAGAAATCTTGATTTAAATCGGGATTAACCTCACTAACCATTGTCTTTTTTGAGCTAGTGCTCTACCAAAGGCGCTATCGCCCCCCTCCCCCCCCCCTTCCCCTTTCTTTTCTCCTATCTTCAAAGTCATAATAAAAACTTAATATAACAGCTTCAAAAAAGAACTAAATACCAGACACGGTACGTTACGAGCTCAAAGCCCTTCTTCAGCCAACAAAGTGGTGGATAGCGTCGATTGTAGAACGTTTTTCCCGTGGCTAGGAGGAGGTGCCGTAGCAGTTGGGTCATGGGTTTGACTCCCTATCGCCACAAAAGTAATCTTTCTCTATTGTCGTTTGGCACTTTTCTACTCACTTCATTCCTTGCTATTTGTTTATCCTGCATAAAACTTAAATTTCGCGATTTTCGACATGCTATATTTAGTTGAATTCTCTTCATCTCATTCATCCCGACAAAATACCAGATTGACAGAGTGAGTGACAAATATATTGCTTAAAGAACCCTGCTATGGGCCCTATTCAAGAAAAACAACATTTATTAGAGCATGTCTGATCTCCGAAGAGCTGATTTTTCATATTATATCACAAGTCAACGGTCACAGATTAACAAACTAATTCCAACCTAATTCATAATATGAATATAAAGAATTGGTAGCAAATGTCATTGTGATCTGATACAAAGAAACTCTAAAAATGGGAATTCTTAAGGAAGTGAGAATTATTAAGTGAATGATAGTAGGCCTATATTATCATTTTCTTTTTTTATGTCTTTGTCCTTGCCGTTGTTGTTGTTGTTGTTGTCTGGTGATTATGATGATGATGATGATGATGATGATGATGATGATGATGATGATTATGATGATGATGATGATGATGATGTTGCCGTCGTCGTCGCTGCTGTTATAACTACTTTTGCTTTATTGCGGTCTATTATTCCATTGGATGAGACTATGGATATCTAGAAGCTTTTTTTACCAAGAACACACCAAAAAATGCAAACACGTGACGATAAGTTGCAAATTATTTTGAATTCCACACTCTTCATCAATGCGTGCAAAAATCATGTTTGTAAAATCTCCCCGTCCCATGGTTACATTGCAGGATCCTTTCACTGACCAAGTAGTCTAAGTTTTAGAACAATACCAACATGTGTTATCACGAATCAAACATTTCACGACAATGTCCGTATACCTATTTGGTTATCCCTCGTTTCAGGACCGTGTAATAAGAAGCCAGGGATAATTCTCTCTATAATAAAGAAACCGGTTAATTGGGTAATATACAAAAGCAAAGCACGCCTTCCATTTAGAAAATATCACATGTTGCCAAATGATAAAAAAACCAACGATAAACTGCTGTAAGCCATCGGTCCCCATGTCCGAAATGGCTCTCAACAAAACAACTTAGGCGCTGATTCCCTTTGATGACCGATCAACCATGAACGATCGGTCAACAACTTTACTGGTTTCGAGAGCCATTGGTTAATGCTGTGTTTATTCTCCTGAACGGTAGTTATCTTATTGCCCTCGGTGACACTTTATTGGCTCTTGGATTGTTAGGTTGGTGAAGCCCTTCAGTTGGTCTTTTGGACTTATTCATGCAGTTAACTCGGCAAAGTTACAAGAATGGTTTGCCATTGCCTATTCTTGTCGCCCTCTGCAGTTGGCCAGCTTGACCTGTTACCGTTCGACACCACGAGCTGTTTGAAAAAGCAAGAGACAGGGAGGAATGGAGAGAGATAATTCATGCAGTATCCGAAGCCTGGACCAGGCATGGAACCTAGAAGAAGAAGACACTTTATTCTTGAACATCATAAGTGGCACATGCGCTTTTGATGGGGAAATATGTTTTAACAATCACACGAAATTAATCAAAGTTTGTAAATTTTGAAAGACTCCAGAATAATATTGATAAAATTAAATACAGACAATAACAAAGATAAAGGCAATTTTAAAGCTAATATTTACGCTCCCTGTATTGCACACGAAAAAAATGATTCTTATCTCATTTAGGAAAGATTTTAATATCAAATTCTGAGTTAAATCTAGATTTACAAATGATTTGTTTAGGGGACTTTAACACTGTTGTAAATAAAGAGCTAGACATAATATCTGGCATCCCACATGATAAAGAAAATTTAGACAATTTTGATGATTTTATTAATAGATTAGCCTTGGAAGATATATGGAGAATAAAACACAATATATATTTAAAATGAATGTATCAATATTGAGTGACTTTTAAAATATATAACATTAATGAAACAAAAAATCCAAAGTTGCTTAGAAGAAAAAAGGTTGGATCCTCATCTTAAGTGTGAATGTGTTAAAATAGACATCAAGGAATTCACTCAAGACTACTGCAAATATAAACGTCGTAATAAATTAGATAATGTGCGGGTATGTGGTGTAGTGGTATGACACTCGCTTTCGGATCGGAAGATCCTGGGTTCGAGCCTCGCTCGGCACATAGTTGAGTCATTGGAAACGGCTCTTTATTCACATTCTGTCACTGTACTCGGGTGTAAAATGAGTACCTGGCCGTTAACAGCGTTGTCTCTGTCCGAAAAAGATTGTAATATCGCCTAACAAGCGTCATGTCTCGTACTACATATTAAGTGTTGCTGTTGGCCAGGGGCTCCTTGTAAAGCTCTTTAAGCACGTTTAGTGGATATTGCGCTTTATAAAAAGCTCTTTTTTATAATGAAGACATAAGAGCCCTTAATAAACTAGAAGAACAAATAGTATATCATCATAACGACGCTGATATTTTATCATAAGTGATTAAATTGAAAAAAAAAATGAAATAAAACAAATTGAAGAAACAACGGGTGCCAGAGTAAGAGAGGGCAAGAGGAAGAAGAGAAATGTAATTGATTCTTTTTATTGTTAGAAAGGAAAGGGCTATGAACAATACGATTTTTAAAAAAAAATTAAATGATAAAAATAAATAACTATGTTGCAAATTAATATGCGATCCTAGAAATCATTGGTAAACATTATTCAGAACGTTATAACGAATAGAAAGAAGACGAAACAATAGAAATGTTGAGTGACGAACATGTAAAAGATCTCAATATATAGAAAATGAAGAGAAAGAATTCTGTGACAGATTTATTACGTTAAATGAAATTAGGAATGCTATGGAAAAAAATGAAAAATGGATCCTCCTTAGAGCCGGATGAAATTCCAGTAAAATTTTACAAAGTTTTTTGGGATGGGATCAAAACGGCGATGTTCAACTGTTTGGTTTTAG
Organism: Berghia stephanieae; assembly: GCF_034508935.2. NCBI lineage: Eukaryota > Metazoa > Mollusca > Gastropoda > Nudibranchia > Aeolidiidae > Berghia > Berghia stephanieae. The sequence continues at coordinate 72,864,241 of NC_088363.1, forward strand.
TCTTAGAACAAATACGCTTAGTTACAGTCAAAGAAGGGGGGAAGGGCGTTAAAACCAAACAATCAATTTATCGATAAAGAATATTTGGGGAAATGGAAGCCTACAACTTTAAACAAATACTGATTATAAAATAGTGGCAAAACCCTTGGCAAATAAACTTAAAGCAGTTATAAGTAATCTACTTAGTAATGACCAAAAAGGATTTATTCGTGGGAGAAACATTGCAGATATATTGAGGGAAATTGTTGATTTAATAGAATATAAAAAGAAATAAACTTATCCTCATTAATGTTATCAATTGATTATAAAAAGGCTTTCGAAACTATATCAACAACTTTCCTATTAAAAACTTTTGATTACTTTGGTTTTGGAGACTATTTCAAGGGTTGTATGATCACTGTTCTCAACAATAGAAAGGTATGTGTACAGAATGTGGGGCATGTATCGGACGATTTTGATATGCAAAGTGGTGTTAGACAAGTTTGTCCGATATCTCCTTTGATTTTTATTCTAGAAGTAGAAATAATGGTGTCTAAAGTAAAACAGGAGAAAAGCATTAAAGGAATACAATTAGAAAACACAAGATTTATAATTTAACAATATACCGATAAAACAACCTTTTTTTAAAGGATCAAAAAGATTTAAAACATGTGTTACAAAAAATCAATGAGTTTTCGATATTCTCTGGACTTACATTGAATAAAAGTAAATCTAAAATTAGGGGGAAAAAATATTCAGTTTCAATATGGCAGTTACTGAAAATAAAAACAATTAGATTCATAAAATTGAAAGCATACAGAAAATGCCAAAATTATGGGGGGAAAGAATTTTTTTTAATTTTTAAAATAAATAAAATTCTCTTTATTCATCCCCATGGGGAAATTTGTATTTAGGGTTTATTCCAAGGGAAGACTTGAATAACCCAGGCGTCAGCCGCAGTGCAAGGCCGCAAAGTGAGCTAGGGGGAGGTGACTTGCTCAAGGCCACACATCGCGGCGGGTGATCAAATTCGGTACCTTTCGGGTACAAAGCAACGACCGTATCCCTGAGCCACGATGTCTCCTTTCTCTGTTAGGAAAAATAAACATAATCAAATCCTTTGGTATTTCTAAGTTAATCTATATCATGCAGAGTATTTCAATTCCGTTGATTGCATTAGAGGAAATAAATAGATTATTTTTTTAATTTCTGTGGCAAAAGAAAACTTCAAATAGGAGAGCTTTTGAGAAAGTCAAAAGAAAGACTATTTGGAACTATAAAAAAATGAATGGAGGCCTGAATATGATTGGCATAATTTCTCTACAAAAATCTTTCCTAATTAACTGGGGACAAAAGTTATATTCAGACGAAAGTATTATCTAATCACTTTTTTTAGACGTATTTGGGGGGGGGGGGGGAGCATTGGAAGCAAATGAAAACAGCTCGCAATTCAAAGGGTTACAATTTGTGAAAAACAGATTTTGGAAAAATGTTCTGATAGAATACCTCATCTTTCCTCATGAAAATCAAAGTATGGAAATTCACCAAGTAGAATTAGATTTTCAAAACGTAATGGTGGGATTGATTGATTATAGTGGAATCAATAAATCGGGTGTTATGGGGATAAATCACAGTATAATGATTATACAATCTGTATACTCATGTTTAATACAATATGCATGAACGTATCAGCTACAATAAAGGCAATAAATAAATTAAACATTAAACAAACAAAAAACCCAAAAAACTATGGTGAACATGCAGACGTTATAGCCACTATTGCACTGACGTTCAATTTGTTGGCATTCGCTTTTATAATAAAAGTAAAGACATCACAAATAGATGTGTATGTATAAATTTACACATCTATATGGACATGCGGATATGGATTCAATGACCTTTATATAGTTAGTTATTTATTTATGTTCATTGACCAAAATATTTTAGGGATCCTTGGCCCTTCCTTTACTCTGGTCGTCATGTTGATTATTAATTATTATATATTATTATTATTATTATTATTATTATTATTATTATTTATTATTAATTATTATATATTTATTATTATTATTTATTATTATTATTATTACTATTACTATTATTATTATTATTATTATTATTATTATTATTATTATTATTATTATTATTATTATTATTATTATTATTATTATTATTATTATTATTATTATTATTATCATTATTATTATTATTATTATCATCATCATTCTTTCAGCTTATCCCGATTTTTGTGCAGGGTTGCCATAATGAATGCCACATCTCCATACATCTCGGTTCAACGCATCATCTTCCCCCAGGCCCAGTTCTTGCATGTCATTCTTTACCTTATCCCATTATCTAGTCTTTGGGGGTCCCTTTTTCCTCTTTCCCGCTATTTGTAAGCCCAGAACTTTCCACGTACTTCCTCTCTCGTCTCTTTACATGGCCGAACCATTTCAATCTATCTTCTCTCATCTTTATTGATACATTCTTCACTTCAGTCAACCTTCGAATTAGTTCATTTCTCACTTTATCTTTTCTTGTCCAACAAAGTGACCATCTCAACATCATCATTTCTGCCACCTCAACTTCTTTATCTTGTTTCTTTATTGTAGTTGCTGTCTCTAGTCCATATAAATTGCTGGTCTTACAACTGTTGTATATATTTTCCCCTTCAGCTTTGCGGAAATTCTTTTGTCACTCATAACTTCAGTTACCTTCCGCCAATTATTCCAGCCTGCCTGTATCCTCTTCTTAATTTCCACCTCATTGCCCCCATCTCCTTGAAAAGTTGTTCCTAAGTATTTGAATTGATTTGTCTCTTCTGTCTTTATTGGTGGTTCTTCTCTCTGTTGTCCGATGCACAAAGACTCTGTCTTCGATATGCTTACCCTTAATCCCCTCCTTTCCAAGACCGTTTCCAACCCTCCAGTTACGTTTCTGCCTCCGCTATTATTATTATTATTATTATTATTATATTATTATTATTATTATTATTATTTATTATTATTATTATTATTGTTATTATCATTATTATTATTATCATTATTATTATTGTTATTATCATTATTATTATTATCATTATTATTATTATTATTATTATTATTATTATTATTATTATTATTATTATTATTATTATTATTATTGTTATTATCATTATTATTATTATCATTATTATTATTATTATTATTATTATTATTATTATTATTATTATTATTATTATTATTATTATTATTATTATTATTATTATTATTATCATAATCATTATCAATTCTGTTCAGTTATGTTTTTCAGTGACTGATTAACCCAAGTTGTTTCCTTACCTACACTCAAATTACTCCGCATAGCTCATTATTGTCTTACAGGAAAGAACTCCCATCCTTACCTTTACTCACAGTTCTTGGCAATAATATTTATTTACTGTTTTTGATTATATGCTTATTTCTAAAATTATTTATTTATATATTATTATTATTATTATTATTATTATTATTATTATTATTATTATTATTATTATTATTATTATTATTATTATTATTAATATTATTATTATTATTATTGTATTATTATTATCATCATTTTTATTATTATTATTATTATTATTATTATTATTATTATTATTATTATTATTATTATTATTATTATTATTATTTATTATTATTATTATTATCATTTTTATCATATTGCCAATGAAACTATCATCAATGATAATGTTCTGTCGCCTGTGCGATGACCCATAATTATAGGCAGCGACTATGTAGATAGTATTGATTACTGTCAAAATCACTCGTCTGGGCAGGAGTGTGCCAGGGTTATTAAGTCATATTAAATCAATGTTTATGTGTTTCTTATTTTTTACATTTGTTTTTATCAGTTAACATTAATTATTATTTATCCGAGAATCAATTTATTTATTTAGTTATTTTGTTTTGTATTTACTTGTTTATGAACTTTTATATGAAATAATATATTTACTTTATGAATGAATGAATGAATGAATGAAAGAATTTATATAGCGCCTAGATCCGCAATGTGCTCAGAGGCGCTTTACAATGCAAATAAAACACAACAATAAATTGATAATTTAAGCATAAAATCTATCAAATTGGAATAGCATTAATAAATTTGTAATTTAATTACCACGCACTGTGCTACAAGATGAAAATTCAGGATATATATATAACATGTAGGCCTAATAGAAATGTTAAACATCAAATGATTTTCTAAAGAGATGTGTTTTAAGTTTCTTTTTAAAGTTTTCAAATGTCGAATATTTTTTGAGGGATGAAGGCAGTTGGTTCCATAAGACGGGTGCCGACTGGCTAAAAGATCTCTCACTAAAAGACGATCTACAGCGAGGAACCTGGAAGAGATCTTGACCACTGGATCTACGTTCTCTCTCCGGCACATAGAGATTAACCATGTTTTGTAGGTATACAGGAGCTGTCTTATTAAAACATTTAAAAGCATAGCATAGAATTTTGAACATAATTCGGCTGTTAACAGGGAGCCAATGCAAAGATATTAAAATCGGCGTTACATGCTCTTTCACCCCACAACCAGTCACCATTCTAGCAGCTCTATTTTCCACTTTCTGAAGCTGTCTAATTATATATTTTGGTGACGATTGTAACAGAGCGTTACAGTAATCTATTCGGTTAAGTACAAATGATGTCATTAATGTTTTGACAGTCTCAGTATCAAAAGATGTCTAATTCTATAAATTTTATGGAGATGAAGATGACAAATCTGAGCAACTTTACTAACATGAGCGTCCATGCACAATCGTGAATCTAAATATCCACCTAAATTCCTGACATTTCCACCATTTACAATCTTAATTTGACTACCAGCAATGCTCAATGATTCTATTTCTGTTCTTTTCCGGTTATTTCCATAAAAACGTATTATTTCCGTTTTATCCTCATTTAACTTTAATTTATTTAAAACCATCCAATCGTTTATGTCTTTCACGCACGCTTCCACTCGAGGTACAATGTCCACTCTCGTATCGTTAGTAACAGGGAAATAAATTTGAGTATCGTCGGCATACAAGTGAAAATCCAACTCATACGCCGAGATTATAGCATTTATGGGTGTTGTATACAAGGTATATAAGATGGGCCCCAGGACAGAACCCTGGGGTACCCCCAACTGCAGAACACTAATATCAGAAAGAGAATCTTCAATGGCAACACACTGTGTGCGGTCAGAAAGATAAGATTCAAACCAGTCCAAAACATCATTTTGAATATTAAAATCGGTTTGAAGTCTGTTTAAGAGCAATTTCCGATCAATGGTATCGAATGCGGCACTTAAATCAAGCAGTATGAGCACTGCCGTCTTCTTATCAGCAACATAATTAACAAGATCGTTGTGCACTTTGATCAAAGCAGATTCAGTGCAATGTCCCTTGCGATAAGCAGACTGTACCATTGATCGAAAGTTGCTCTCATCTAAAAAGGTATTCAATTTAGGGCATACAATTTTTTCTATTATTTTAGATAACGTACTTAAATTAGACACAGGCCTGAAGTTTTTTAAACCATTTTTGTCCAATGAAGGCTTTTCCAACAAAGGGCGCACAATTGCTTTCTTAAGGCATGCTGGAACTGTCGAGGTGTGAAGACTAGATTGAACAATGTCGAGAATCACCGGCGCCAGCTCTTCTACACAATCCTTTAGAAGCCATGTGGGGATAGGGTCAAGCCGGCATGTCTTCTTTGGCAGTAGTTTGATTACATCTTTGATGTCTTGTAGTTTGGTGACAGACCATTTATCCAAAATGTGGTTCTTTTCTTTATCTACTGCTTTGTATTTTTCAGGCTGTGCAGATTCATGTTGGTCAAGTTGTTTTCTGATGTTAACAATCTTGTCGTCAAAATAAGTATTAAATTTTCAGCGAGCTCATTTGCATTTTTGTAATCTGGTAGTGTTTCTGATTCAGGAGAGGTAAGTCTGTTTATTATTTTGTAAAGCTCCTTTTTGTTGTTTTTATTGTTTTCTATTTCCTCCTTCAGACTGTTTGTCTTTGCCGCTTTGATTTGATTGTTCAATTTTTTTCTTGCATTAACGTATTGTTCTTTGCTAACATTCTCCTCTTCCAGATCTTTGCAGCTCTTTCCTTGTTTCATTTTACTTTTCTTAATTTTTCTCCACCTTCTTTCCAGTTTTCTTACAATCCGCTTCTGAACACGGGCTGCCTCCATAAACCAAGAGCCATTAATAGGTCTAATGGTTATCGTTTTTTTTTAATTTATCGGGGGGCGTGTTTGTCAAATATATTTTTCAGTCTTGAATTGTAAGTTTCAACTTTTTCTGACACACATTTGATCTTGGAAATCGCAAGTACAAGCTCTATCTCAATATCTTGTTTAAATTTATGTAATTCAATGTTTTTGGTTTTCTTGTACACAATTGTCTTTTTCGAATGACGTGGCTTGGAGTTCCCAGTTTTAATTGTTATAAGCTGGTGATCGGATAGGCCACAGTCAGTCTGTTGGATCAGTGTTATTGAATTGTCACTGTTGTTATTGATGACAACGTCAACAATATGCCCTTTCTGATGTGTCGATTCTTTAACATGTTGTCTGAGATTAAAAGATTCTATAAGTTTTTAAAAAAATTGAGTATTGTTGTGTTCTGTGTCATCAATATGAAAATTTAAATCACCTAAAATTAAAAGCTTTTCACTTTCCGTTATTTTGTCCAAGAGATAGTTTTCGAATTCATCAAGGAACCCACTCACTGTATTTTTGTTCTTTGTATTTGGTGGGGCTCTATAGATTCCAATCACGCGGTAGCTAAAATGAGCAATGGTGACCATGAGCTCAATATGTTCAAAGTTTTTGAATTCAATTTCATAGTGTACTCTATGAACGTTGAGACCTTTTATATAAATAGCAAGTACACCACCACCAGACTGGCCTGATGAACGATTTTGGACTTGGGCACAGTAACCCTCAGGCACAATTTCATTTATTATGTTTCCTTCTTCGTCATGAAGCCAAGTTTCCGTTAAAATCAATAAATCAATGTCTTTCTCAACAATCAAATCAATAATTAGAATCGTTTTGTTTCTTGCTGATCGTACATTCTGTGTTGCAAATTGTAGACGTGAATGTTTTGACTTAATTGTATGGACAGGTGTGTTGGCTACAATGGGGACAGTTGTGAGTGTGGAGGGAGGTCGTAGTGGTTGGAAACGGGGAGGCGGTCGGTGGCCGATGATGTTTTTGACCACTGGTTGTTTTCGTTTACCTCCACGCCGCCCCCGCCCCTACAGGTGGTATGAATGGAACGGGTAACCGTTGTTACACATTATGATTAGTTGTCGACGTATCAAAACAACAAATGGAAGGAGTGGAAAATGGCGATGAACACTTCTTCTTGTTTAAAATAGTTGTAATAAATATAAGAATGTTGTAAAAAAAGTCACTGATTAAAATCCACAAAAAATATCACATAAGATGCACTGTCCTTTTAAAAATATGAACATGTAAAAATTCCAATTGAATGTAATTCCTTTCAATTAAAGATGTCAAATGAAACGGAGCAAACGACACAGCAGCCTGTCAAGCGCAACACATCAATGAATATTTATGTTTTATTGATAACTTTTTATTCATAGTTACTTATTCAAACATATATCTTAAAATATCTTATCTCTTTTCTTCTTTTTCTTCCTTTATATATTAATGTACTTATTTAGTTTTCATTTTTATTTATATATTTATTCATTAATTTTTGTCAATAACTTTAAGGTCAATATCCATATCCTATATTTAGAGTTATGTATATATAAGAAGAAGATTAAAATAAACTGGCAAAATGAAGGCAACCGTTGGATGTCTCTCACTCCAGAGTTTAATTTTTTTTTTAATTGCGAAGAGCGTAGAGCATAGTAAAAGGAGTGAGTAAATGCTACACAAATGCGATATTATGAAGATATACTTACTATCTACCAATATAAGAGTCTTGTAATCCCCAACTCTTGTTGTCTCTTCTATCCAACCATCTAATGTACCCCTTCCATACAGCTTTCTGTCCTTCGCCTGACAGGCATAATTGGTTTCTCCTTGTATGAAAGGAAAACAGTCTACAAACAATGGATAATAATTTTGTATCAAACAGCTTTTCCCGATGGAAAATAGTTGATTTATTGACAAGGAGAAAAAAACGAAGAGAGAGAGAGAGAGAGAGAGA
>NC_088363.1:72877421-72884921 GCF_034508935.2 Berghia stephanieae
GGTTACACATCGATTCATAAGGTGGCATATATTTTATTGGCAGGATGTATAGGGAATGAGATTAGCGGAAGAGTAGTGTCCCTTGCTTGGACATCACCGGCGGAGAAGTTATTTGTAAACAAACCAACTAAAAGTCAAGCGCTTCAAATACAAAATTTATTATTCATATTTCATTACAAAAATGCATATCATAATCAACGTAGATCTTTTCTTTAGTTTTCTCCATTATGAAATGTTAACAAAATATGATATAGACTACAAATTAAAAATAAAAGATGTTGATAAATAATACAATACGATGAGACAACACTTCCTAAACTTACTGAACTTCCCGCTAATGATAAATACTAATAATGGCGATAGCGTCTGTCGGTTGTCAAGACGCGATTCCAACAAAGGGACGCTACTCTTAAATCTGTTTTGAAATCTCATTCCCTATAGGCTCATTCTTAGGATTACCCGTCGTAAAAGAGCGAGGATGGTTGATTTGTATTGACGACCAGTATATATTTAGACTAGAAAATTAGATACCATCACTCTGAAAGCAGAAGTTCACTTGACAAGGGATGTATCCAGTCCTATGGAAGAGTGGTTATACACTCCCAATGAGATTGGAATGCATTTTTTTTTAAATCACACTTTTTCCCCTTTTCTTCAGAGCTCTCAAGCTCATGAAGCCCGAGTAAATACAAAATTTAAATAATTTAAACTTATAGAAACAAAATGTTCTTTAATAAATTTAAATAGAAAGATTTATTATTGCCTTTTCTATGGATTAGCAAAATCCATGTCACCTGTTACGCGTCTTTTTTTGTAGAATCAATCTTTCAATGATGTACATGACTGCCTGTAGTCTGGAACTCATTCACACGTCTTTGCCTCATCAACAGGACTGCCAGATTTATGATTCAAAATATGTCAAATAAGGCACGGAAAATTGCAGAGTGCCAAGCTTTTCGAATAACATTTCATGATAAAATGCACATAAGAGTAGAAGTAAATCTTGATTTTTTTTAATCTTCCCGTACTGTGAATCGATAAGTTCAAATCGTCTTGCCAGTAAGGGTAAACATCTATAAATGCAAAATGCACCATGATTTGTCTAATAGATAGGCAGACATAAATTAATTCATATTCTTATTCTTTGCCCCTCTTTATGGCTGAAGGCCAATAAGATGCAGGAATGCTATGGTCTTCCCAAGCTAGTGCTGAGATCCATAGAGCTTTGAATTCATTGTAGTGCTCTCGGGTCAAATGGTTGCTGTTTGTACATTGTACTTTGTACAGTCCTGCAAAACATTTGAAAGACTACAAAAAGAAATGTCAAAAAGCTAACTCAATTTTTCAACGCCTTTTTAAAATGGATCATTTCTAATGCATATTAAAATCACAACCTTCTCAGTGCTCATTCCTCTCAATGCCAGTTTCACCAAATGATATGAAAGAAGAGCTGAAGAAAATGAAAAATTGGAAAGCTGCCGGTATAGATGGGATCTATCCAGATATGCTCACCCATCTTGGACCCCAAGCAATTGACTGATGAGCAAACACCTTCACAGACATCATGCTAATCCCTTCAACTTGGCTATGCAGCTGATTGGGTATTAGACACACAGTGAGGAACCTCAAAGCTAAAGGAATATTTAGACCAATGGTACTTGAAGCTAAACTCCACCCACAAAATATTTGTCTACAACATTCCATTTTGAACAAGAGACAAGCAACCAAAACCCTTAACATTTTAGTTGACGGAAATGTCCTGCCAGCGGACAAGAATCCAAAATATCTAAGTTTCACCCTCGATAGACAGCTTAACTACAAAAAAAACATATAGAAGGAATCGCAAAAAAAATTGCAAAAAGAAACTGTCTGCTTAGAAAATTAGCACTATCTGGAGAGCAACAAGTCCTGAGAACATCAGCATTAGCATTCTTATAGCGTCGGAGAATACTTTGCCGCTGTTTGGACAAGAAACCCCTAGACGAAAACTTTAGATATCAAACTCCGAGAGTCCATGCGCATAATAATTGGATGCCTCAAATCAACACCAACACATTGGCGCAATCGAACCACCAGAACTCAGGTGAGAAAAAGCAACCCACTAATTAGTCCACAAACTGAAAACCTCACCCTAAATATCCTTTAAAAACCGTCACAAACGAGGCGCCCAGAACACCACGACTCACAGACCTTTTACAATTCAGAACTCGAAAACTTCGATTTGGAGAAGACAGCCTAACGGAATATTGGACAAATAACATGCCCAAGGGAAATGGGATAATCCAACAGAACTAATACCAGGCTTCAGGAATGGCAATCGAAAATTGTGGGTTGCAACAAACCGACTACTGACAGGCTACGGCAGGACTGCTGCAAGCATGCATGATGGGGTCTGAGGGAGTCAGCCGACTGTCCCGACTGTCGGGGAATTCCAGAGACAGCAGACCACATTACCCTGTAGTCTTGTGACGAGATTGGCCGAAGGTTTTTTAGGCTGTTCTCAGCGGCGATGATAAATTTAAAGACTGACTTCCTGCGTGGATATGTAGCCATGCGCTACTGCTACTATTTCTGATGTCACATTGTTGGACTATTTTTATAACTACACTGAATCCTTTCTAGGTTCGATCCTCAGTCGAGGATTGATTTTTGGGATGGTTAATAAATTGTATTTTTCATTCTTGCTTTGTCTGTCAATGTATGAGCATACACAATGTGTCAGATCTTTATATTATCCTAGTGTCTGCTCGCTAATTTGTCACTTTGTGTTGCGATGGTATTCTTATCGATATCCATAGAGGCATAAAATCACCCCAACTTTCTGGTAACCTGTGTGCACATCTGACTGGTAATCAGGAGGTCTAAGGTTCGATCCCCTGTCGAGACAGACTGATTGTTGGGATGTTTTTTCTTGTATGTTTCCATCTTGCTTTGTCTGGCACTGTTTCATACACAACTTTTAGATATTTATCTAACACGAGTGCCTGCTCCATAATCTGTTAAAGCGGCTATTGTGACGAAACAGCACTGCAATATTTTAAAAATCATATATTTTCCCAAGTTTGTCTTGCTACTGGATATGCCATGCATGCTTCTTGTGACTGTCTTTTGTTGTAATAAAACAGCATGCATGCAAGAGCGCGCCACAGTATGAAAGGGGAAAAAGCAATTTATGGCACAACTATCTTGACCTAATGAGTAATAAACTAAAATGAGTACATCAGCTTCAGACAGAACAAAATACCAAACACGGAACGTTTCAGCGTCACAATCCTTCTTCGGCCAGGAACAAAATAACAATGAAATCACAAATACATTACTTAAAACTCATATCATATATTTCTCTACAATCGATCTTGGTTATAATTAATCTATTAATATTTTCATTGGATTTTATTTTGTTGTTGTTGTTGGCCCAAGAATGAGTTTGAGTCCAAAACGTTCCGTGTATGGTATTTTGTTCTTTTATGAAGCTGTCATATTTATTTTTGTTTATTACATTTTACAGTCCACGAAATTAGCAGCACTTTGACTTGACCTCACGAAGGATGTATGATCCTCAGTTTTGCAACCTAAAGGGCGCTTGTCGGACATCTCCTTGTAAAAATCTATTGTCCTTATACTAAGTATCATTTCATTACGTCATCAAGGTATGACAGTCTGCCTGTCCGCATTCTCGACAATGGCACTATACTGTGGGAGCCCACTATATTGATATCAACGTCCTGTGACATTGACATCACATACTTTCCCTTTGATTCTCAGGTGAATATTATAATAGTATTCATATTTAATAAACAGAGTAATTCTGATGATTTACCATATTAAAGCTATCTACTTATTTTTATCGAAATTGTTACAGTTACCAGAGTTGAATATCTTGATTAGATTCTTTTAAACACATTATGTCCAATTTGTTAATATTAACAGTTTTACATCCAAGACAAAACGTCTCAACTTGTAATAATTATACACCATCTTCTGTCAGAATATGAGATTTCTGAATATAAAAATACATATATTCGTGGATACTTTTTACTCAATGTTATCTTATGAAGAAAAAGAGGGTGCTTTCCAATACCGCGCATTAGTTTGTGTCCATGTTTTGTTTCCTTAAAAAAATTATGATAAATCATTTCTAAGATAACCGATAAAAGTGACATTTCCCTGTTAAAAATTATAATGAATAACTTTTAAGAAAAACAATAAAGTGAAAATCCATCAAGGTACAATATTTCATTTTATTTGAGACTTCCTTTTCAAAAATTATGTGCTATAGCTCTGAATAAATTTGTGACCAAACTCCGTAACTTTTTAACTCAAAACACCTCGTAAATTCAATGTATTTCTCAAGGGTCAATATAATTTACGTCATCGGTAAATATAAATTGTACCGTACCATATATATTCGTTTAACAATCTTCTTACCAGCCATTTTCAGAATTTACCCCGAAACTTAACTCTCTCCTACCCACAAATTAGATTTTTTTTCTTACTCAAACAAAAAAGCATCAAGTACATTTTATACATTATATTGTTCAGCAAAATGAATTCTACAACACAGTGTCAAGTTTTTAGAGCTATAAAAAAACATTTTCTTTAAATTGTGTTAGGTACAAAAGAAATTAGAATAAGTAAATTGTTTATTACATCGCATGAATGTGAAATTTTTCCTGCAGTTGATAAGGAGAGGGTTAATACAAATTTTACTTCTATATTTTCATTTCAAGACCTGTCAAATTGTCTTCGCCACTGCAGTATCGACATACTCTGAGATTGATATATCTATTGACACCAGTCATCCTGTATCTTTGGATGACTACTCAGAGAACGGTCAATGGGATTTAATAGAAACCAGCTCAACGGATCTTGGTAATGAAGGGTGGAAAAGCAAAATTGGATTCAATTTGGCAATCAAGAGACGGAGGACGTTTTACATCATGAACATCATTTTGCCGGTAATTTTCATTGGTTTTTATTACGACGTGTGACCGCTCAACTCATTCTAATATGAGACAGCGTGGCCAGATCTAATGATGGTCTTGAGCAAGTCACCCAGCCTTAGCTCACTTTGCGACGCAGAACTGCGGCTGACGCCTGGGTTATCCCAATCTTCCCTTGGCTTAACTCCTAAAGGGGTTAATAAAGGTTTTTTTTTTGTTTTTTTATTCTTTTATTTATTATGTTAGTTTACACCAGATACCGAAGTGTGAATGTCAAGCTAAAAGAGGAGGCGTCTTCCAGAACATGCAGAATTCCTATTTTAATCATCCAAGAGAAAATCGCAATGAAATATTACCATAAGTGTTATGGATAGCAAAATTTTACCTGCTAATTCCAAATTTTCCAGTAGAATAAAAATGTAGCATCAACTCATTTTCAATTTACATAAATATCACTCAACATGTTTTATCAATCACCTCCGCAAATGATAAGATATGTCATTTTAAAAAAGTTTTTGTCGTTGTTTGCTTGATTCTTTATTTGTTTTGTTTTTTTTCTTTGCTTTTTGTTTGTTTGTTTTTTGTTGTGGTTGTTTTGGGTTTCTTTTGTTTTTTGGTTTGTTTTTTTGTTGTTGTTGTTGTTGTTGTTGGCCTTTCAGAAATTGCACGTGACTCATGTAGTGGGTATTGTATAGTACAGATAATGAACTATATAACAAAATTGAGTTTAAAACCCAAATTATGAAAATCTTCTATCTTCCTGTTACTTCTCTACTCGTAGTAGTAGTAGTAGTAGTAGTAGTAGTAGTAGTAGTAGTAGTAGTAGTAGTAGTAGTAGTAGTAGCAGCAGCAGCAGTAGTAATAGTAGTAGTAGTAGTAGTAGTAGTAGTAGTAGTAGTAGTAGTAGTAGTAGTAGTATTGTAGTAGTAGTAGTAATAGTAGTAGTAGTAGTTGTTGTTGTTGTTGCTGTTGTCGAGGTTGTAGTAGTAAGGTAATGTAATTAAATTTATATAGCGCCATTATCTATGCTCAATGGTAATATGAAATAATAAGTAAACAAATTAATTAATATACACATACACATTTACACACACAAACACATCCACACCCACCCATCCACGCCCCCCCCCCAATATATATATATATATATATATATATATATATATATATATATACACATATCATATAATATAAATATATATAAATATATATATATATATATATATATATATATATATATATATATATATATATATAAACATATATATATATCAACGATTCATTTTCATAATAACTCAGTTTTGAGAGGCTTTTTAAAGGTATCAAAGGTCTGACAGTTCCTTGTATAAGTAGATAAAGAGCACACAACTGGAGCAGAAAAGGCAAAATATCTTTCAGAGAATTTAGTTTTAGGGATTTTTCTTTCAAATGACACTGAGCTAGAAGACCTGAGCTAGCGACTTAGAATATGGACAGTAAGAAGTCATTTTAAACAATCTGGAAGTGTTGTGAAGACATTTAAAGACATACTAGTTTATAATCAACTCTCCTCTCCACGGCAGCCAATGAAGGCATTCCAAAACGGGAGTTATATATGCTCATTCTTTTTTGTCTGGGTGACTAATCGTGCTGCCTTGTTTTGTAACAACAAATGAAATGTAGATTTTGACAGAGTGTTATTATATTATATTGTATATTCAGAAATTCATCAAAATTAAATCCAAGTTTTTTTACAATTAAAGATCTGGAAATGACAGTCACAAATCAAAGGTTCTTCCGTTAGAATGGCCTGTCCTTGTTTTCTAAGAACGATAAATTCATTTTTATCATCATTAGATTTTAGCTTGTTTTGGGTGATCCAGTGACGTGAGAGACGCAGTTAAAGAATTTTGTCTTGTTTGAAATTAAGTTGGAAGAAGAAATTGGGATATAGCTGTGTATCATCGGCGTAAAGATGGTGACTGATGCTGCTGGATTGAATGATGCTAGTAAGAGGTGTGGTGTAGACAGTGAACAGAAACTGACCCTTGGACGCGAAGAAGTGCAGTTTCGGTGCTGTGGCACGGTCTATAAGTGGACTGAAATGTATTGCGCAGATTGTTATTGATAAGATACTGTTGTTGTCGTTTGACAACAAGCCTCTCAATAAATAAACTTTGAAATAAAACTTTAATTTGATACAGATCTGTAGTTTTTTAATAAATCAAAATCAAGGTTTTTCTTTTAAAGCAAGGGTGTAATTATGGCCTCCTTCATACAATCTGGAAAGTCAGCGTGGTCCAGTGAGAAGTTCACGATTGATGTTATTGCTGGCACGTTGGTATAGGATCTAGAGTACAGTGTTTGTTTGGCGCCCTTTTAATTATTTCACTTATCTCTTCATTTGTTGCAGTGGAAAATTCAGATAAAAAAGAGTAAGTGTCATGTGACCTTGGGTGGCAGTTGTTATCCTCTTCAGTAGATCGACCTAGACCAGAACGAATTGTTAATATTTTATCTTCAAAAAGACTGTTGAACCTGCCAATTCATTTTCATCTGTGTGTTTTGGTAGTGGCGA
>NC_088363.1:72889921-72892421 GCF_034508935.2 Berghia stephanieae
AAACCAAAAAAAAAACAAACAATATCGAAACAAAAAATCAAAAACAGAAAAAGCTTTCGCCACTGCCTCTTAATTATTTACTAATTTTCTGTTTTTCCCGGCTGAGTATAATAATAATTTTCCTATGTTCCACATTTTACAAAAAATAAATATTTGTCATAGCCTCATAATATATTCACTACTGTTCAATTTTTCCCGACCCATGGGTACAACAATAACGGATATTATCAGAACTGCCTACTATTACGAAAAATTCTGAGTATTTCGAAAGTTTGGTTCCAATTTCAGAATTTCAAGAGTATCTCTAAGTCATTAAAACTTATTGAAAATGAAGATGATGTCAGAACACATAATATTAATGATTTTGACGTGTTATATTCAATACTTGTGACTGTTGATTGTTAACGTTTACTAAAAGCGACTACAATATTTATCTCCTAAAAAAATTCGTATTTTTAATTTTTTAAGTTGGCAGAGCTGTAATAATCTTCCTATGGTCATGTCATCCCCAGTGACGATGTTGAACTCGATGACAAGAAACATGGTCAGGATTCCCAAGCCAAACCACGACTATCATTTGCGATGCCTATGGAACCAGAGGAAGATCCCCTGACATGGAAAGATGTTGCCTTCACCTTGGATCTGTTCTGCTTTATTCTATTTACATTGCTGACGATTCTGTCTACGTTTGTTTGTTTATTTGCACTCGGTGTTGGTGGTGCAGTGAACACAGCGTCAGTATAGAATGAGATGTTTACCTTTGTATAAGCATTCCATGTCCTCACATGAAATAATGTATGCTCTGTACGTTGGCAGTGTCTTCATCAAACAATGGACAACTTTCCTCCATAATTTCAGTATCATTTAAGCAACGAAACTTCATGTTTAGTAACCAGTTGACTGTCATACTCTGAAAAATAACTCGTATTTAAAAATCTGGCCAGAAAACTCGTCCTTTCAAATATCGCGAAGTTCCAGGATTGAGAGTTTTGCCAAGATGAAGGTCATTTAAATCGATCGATATTTGAAGGATGAGTTCTTTGGTCAAATTTTTAAATACGGGGTTTTCCAGATTGCGGCAGTTAACTGGCTCGTACTGTTGATATATTTTGAATCAGCAGAAGTTATGTTTAGACGTTACTAATATTATTATTATCACCATTGTGTCCATTAATTAAAAGAAACTGTTAATGAATATTATAACGAACCGTGCGTAATTCTTTTTTCATCCACCAATATATGGATTAGAGAGTATTTGTGGGGAGGGGGGTGGTGGTGCGTGGAGAGGTGTGTGCGTGTGCGTGTGTGTGTGTGTGTGTGTGTGTGTGTATGTGTATGTGTGTGTGAGTGTGAAATAACAGATGTAAATGTTCTGAGGCAAAATTAGATTATGGGTCATATCTACTATTTTTAAAATAACAGTTTTTCACTAAGGTCAGATCGTCCATTTTAAACTCACAAACTTATGGTTAATGACTACCAACCAAATGATATAAACATTCACTTCATATTTCTATCAGTTGATGCTATGCATTTCGGTAAAATACTCACAACATCCGCCAGCAGGATATAACGTACCAACACACACGACTGTGTGTAACTTTTAACGTTTCTGATTTACTGAGAACTTTTCACTAACAGGCTGTCTAAAAATAATAAGAAAAGAGCTGAGTGACGTCAACTGTGTCCCTTCTATAGAAGGAACGGAGTTGACATTACTCGACTTTTTGTTTTTGTTTTTCGACAGCCATTTTAGTGGTTAGTTCTCATTAAATTAGATCAATCAGACCACAAACTTTCAAGGTTAAATATTAGTTTTGTGCGTCCGACTGGCGGATGATGTGTGTATTTTACCTAAACGCATAGCATCAATTCAGGAGTGAAAAGTACCTTAAAAGAACGTCTCAAATGATCTTTCAAAGGAGTTCGACTTTAACACTTTGGTCTACCAATCATAATGTTGATTTGGAATTATTTTAACATTCAACCCTTTTTAATTGTCTGGAACAAAAAAGAAAATGAGTGTCAATCCTTCTACATCTTGCAACAAAGCTGACCTGCAAGGTACACTGACTAGACAAACTGTTATTTTGCTTGAACTATGAAAGAATATTTTCCACAAGTTGAAGATGATTTTAATTCATTGATGTTTTAATCCCTCAGCCCCAAGAAAAATAATCGCTTTAATGACAGAAAACTTATTGTCAATTTTAAATTGTGGTAACACATGATCATGCTATCAAGTGGAGAGATAAATCGGGTGAAATAACGTCTTCTATGCCATGGTGGAAGAGTGATATCTTTTTAAAAACTTGAGCTTGTATTTGGAGCAATATCCACGAAGTGTGTTCAATGCGCTTTACACTGGGCCTAACCAACAGCAATATTTAATATGTAGAACGAGACATGACGCCTGTTAGGCGATATTACAATTTTGTCAGAGACAACGCTATTAACGACCAAGTACACGGTGAGAGAATGTGAGTAAATACCCTTTTCC
>NC_088363.1:72904921-72912421 GCF_034508935.2 Berghia stephanieae
AATGGCTAGATGTGCTCATTCCTTTCGCGACACAAAATGGAGTATTTAGATTGCTAGTTCCGCCAAGGTTCATATATTATTATTATTATTATTATTATTATTATTATTATTATTATTATTATTATTATTATTATTATTATTATTATTATTATTATTATTATATATTATTATTATTATTATTATTATCATTATTATTATTTAGGATCCCGGACGTCTGACGACAAAAGCCAAGGCCGTGAGAGTGACGTAAAGAACAGGCCACCACCCAACCAGAAACCCCCAGTGTGGTTAGAATGTATGGCCACGTCCACCGGACAGGATGTCGGCAACTCTGGAATCAAAGACATTTTTGAAACCTGGTGCAGGTAAGGCCGTCTTATAATAGTAGTGCGTCAGCGTAGTTACCATCAACTTCATTATGTTTAATGAGCTGAATTTTCTTAACTTGAGCTTTCATAAAGGGCAATATCCACTAAACGTGCTCAAAGCGCTTTACAAGGGGTCCCTAGCCAAAAGCAGAATTTATCATGAAGGATGAGTAAAGGCGCCTATCAGACAATATTACAATTACTTGTTTTTCGGACATAGACAACGCTGTTAACGGCCAGGTACTCATTTTGCGCCTGTGTGCAGTGAGAGCATGTGAATTAGGAGCCTTTTCCAGGGACTCAACGATGCGTCACTCAAAGCGGGACTCCTATCGGAAGGCGAGTGTCAGTATTATGCTTGAGTAAACCTAGTATTCAGAATTTAGTTTTGATTTTAAATTAATGAATCCAATTTTAACAAATGCCAAGCAGACTGAGATTTACTTCCTTAACTCCAAAAAATGTTTTTACCTTTTTCTAACTCCATCTTGTCCGTGCTGAGATAATACTGGTTTGACACGGCGAGTCACATAATATACGCAATGAACTCTTGATGATGTTCTGTAACGAATTAATTGATCGGCGTCACAATGTAGTAAGGCGTTCATTAACGACTTGGTGCAAATACTAAAGGGCCACGTCAGGAGCGTGACAAGCACATTGTGCCATTCATCTTTGAAATTAAATGTGAACACGCCTGACATTATACGACTCTTACTGTCTTTATGACAATTAATTAACATGTTAACTGCTGTACTCTGGGAAGTGTAAATGTTGCTGCTCGAAGCTCGAAGAAATAAATAATAGTGTGGAATTTAATTACAAAAACAGATCAAATGAACGTTTCGGGTTTCCCCTTTATCAACAAAACAGGATGAATGAAACACAACAGATGAATGAGATGATGTGGTAGTGGCGTAGTTAAGATGAATAAAATCATTGATTCATTCATCTGTGGTGTTTCATTCATCCTGTTTTTTTATAAAGGGAAACCCGAAACGTTCATTTGATCTGTTTTTGTAATTAAATTGAAGCTTAAATTAAATTCCACACTATTATTTACTCTGGGAAGACACGTGTTTAAAATGTTGGCCAGGAGACTCGTCCTTCAAATATCAATCGATTTTAATAACTTTCATCTCGGCAAAAAAAAAAACAAAAAAAAAAAAAAACTCTCAATTCTGGAAACTCGCGAGGTCCCAGGTTTGAGAATTTTTGCCAAGATGAGGGTCATTGAAAATGATCGATATTTGAAGGACGAGTTGTTGTTTTTTGGCCACATTTTTAAATACGTGTCTTACTAGAGGACGTCAGATTACTGGTGAATCTCGTTAATAAGCTACATTCACACAATGCACCCAAATCCCCCTTTGTTTCGAATCTGTCTTGTTCTGACATCGGCTCAAAGATCTCCGTCATTTCTTTACACTATTGTTTGCTTGACATTTAGATATTTTTATTTGTTAAGGGGGAACATCCAGTTCACTTCTCCGTTAAAATAAAAAAAGAAAGTACAGGATTTAGTACCCGGGCTAATTAGATATGGAGTAATGCCATTTAACTAAAACAATGCTTTTCAAAAAAGCATATATTGTGCACGATCCAAGCTTTCAACATACCATGCTTGCAAAAATTAGAATTTCTCTGTCACCCTCACATTGCTGCAACTGAAAAAGGCACTATTCAACTAAAAAAAAAAAACAGGAGTCCTTCAGAACCTTTAGACCAATGGAGCCGGAGTTCATCCCGGTTTCTATGGCGTGAAACGGATAGCAGCAATTGCTTGCTACCTTTTGGATAATACGCAAAGTACTTTCCGCCAGATCTAAACGACCCAGTTACCCAAATCACTGATGGTGGTGGTTAGGAAAAAATATGGACTTCACCCAGGATCGATTTAGGTCCCTCATCCTGTGAAGCGAGTGCTCTACAAACTGAGCTATCGTGACCTTTGTACTATTCTCAACTTAAACAATTTTAGATTAGGAAAAAGTTGAGTAAAGCCTAAAAGTGAACTAGAATCGACACAAGAAGTCATTTTGATACCGTCCACCATGGGTAGATAGCAGTTAATGTCCATGGGAGAGAATAATATGGCAGTTAGATGAACGTTTACTGTGTATTTTTTCTTCAACTGTGGAGAACCCGCAGTAATTCTGTGCTCGATGATATATAAATTTTACATTGGCTGTTCGGACAAATGTTGATCCCAACCCTATTTTTTTTTTAAATAATAGCTTGTGTAAAAATAGATTGGATGGTGAACTAATTATTGTTAATTTATAATACTGCCACCATCATCACCACCACCACACCATAGTATAATGTGTTAAAATGGTTCGTCCCTCCTCTTCAAATCGCACATTATAATAAAGCCCGTAAACAAAAGGAAAGCTTTTCATTTGGTGTTCGTAAAAATATTTGACGCTTTCTTCTCTGCCTACCAAAAATTATTTAAACAACCTAATTATTAGCCTATCTAAATACTTCGTTTCATTATCAGACCTGCCTAGTCCTACGAAATATTCGTAGAATTACGAAATTTTGGCTCTAATTTAAGAACTTAATGACCATCTCTAAGTCATTAAAACTTATTAAAAAGTGAAGTTTATACCAGATTGCACAATTTGAAGGATTTTAAAGAGTCATATAATTACTGTGAAGGTAAATTGTTAATTTTTAAAGTTAACTATAGCGACTGCTATTTTTATCCCCTTAAAACTACGAATTTTTAAATTTTCCAGTAGGCAGGTCTGCATTATGTATTTTTCCATTCTTCCTATAAATATAAAACAGTAAATCATGAGATGGATAGATTCAAAATCATGTGTTTATCGTTTCCGTATTTACTTTTACTATGTCAATTCTTTTGAGGTTGAATAAATTTGGCGAATGAAAACCTAGACGACTAAGTATAATTTATACATGAAGCTCAGATTGACCCAGTGCTCGAAATTACTTCTTTTTCTTCTTAACATAAAAGACAGACTCATTCAGACTGAAAAGCACCGTCAGTGCCGACGTATACTATTCGCAGGTCTGATACCCCAAATTGTTATGGACAGACTCTCAAAACAACGCAAAATATTGTCCATCACAACAATGTTGAATCAAGCCCATGATAATTTTCGGTTATCAGTTTTGCAAATATGCGCACCTAGGTCAGTGTACATCATAATGAATAGATACTTTTTCCTCCACTAGTATTTATTCATTCAATTACTTATTTTTCTATTATTTACTTATTATTTTACTTGATTATTATTTACGGAAACAAGTCATACTTTAGCTAAACAACCAAAGAAAAAATTGATGAAGTTTAACTACACGATTATTAAAAAAAGACACTCTCTAATATTAATAAAGCAAAAGTAACACATGAATAGAGCACAGAAAAGTTTATATAGACGTCTATACAGGAGTCGAGAATATAAAGTCCGGGATTTAAAAAAATAAAAATAAAAAGCACATAATGAATCGATTACATATTTTAAAGAGCAAGCTCAAGAATTATTCATTATCTGTTTTCTATTTTCTTTAATATAAAAAACATAAAGCACGATGGATGATTTTGATGAAATTTTAATAAATAGGCCAAAAACAAGAGATACTTAAAGTCAATTGTGAAAGGGGTTCAGCTGTAGTATTCAGATGAGTAAAGTTTACTGAGTTGTACATTTCAAAATTAATATCAATGAACAATAAAACATCGTTAAACGTATGGGACTAGTTTAGATGTTGTATCCCTAAGGGCTTAGAACCAGGTTACTTTGAACTTAAGAGACTTTAAACATGGCGAGGTTAGACCATTTTCCTGATGCGTTACTTGGGCACACCCATGGGGAAAATGACCAACCTTTCATGCTAGCAAGGTTGGTGGGGAAAACGTTAAAAATAATAAGAAACAAGCCATACAAACAAATCGATGCCATGAGATGGTGAAAAGCTAAGAGAAAGGCATTGTCATCTCATGCCCTACCTGCTCTGCTAACAAGTTGAGATGGGCCAACTTTGTTTGCCTTTGCTGGGCAAATAGACCATTCGTAATCATGACGTTGTTTCAAGTCCTGTATGTGGAAAACAAGAGAGTGGACCATAAAGGTCGTGTTGTGGAATAGTTAGGAATACATTGCAGAATAAAGTTAGGAATACGTTAGGAGATATATGATCTACCATTGACAAAACGCATTTATTTTTCAATTTAGCCGTGAAGTTCTTACCTGATACACGATGTCACAAAGCATGGCAATCTACATCTTCCTTTGAGTCATTATATCTAACAGTTTTATATATGTTGGGGGTAATTCAAACCGCATCCATGTATGTCTACTAGCAAGAAGGGCATATGTCCATATACAACAAAATGAGACAATACACTGCCGAAATGCGACAAATCACTTTTTATCATTTTGGGCAGAGAACGTCCTTCCTTCAAAACTTGATAGATTACGACTCTCATTTGAAAAAAAAGAATTTCCAACCTGAAACGTCAAAAAGATGTCCAAGTTTGATACTCTTTGACCAGAGAGGAGTCATTTTAATCGATCCAGTTATGTTGGCAAAATGAAAAGAAAAACTGTTTTGTCAGTGCTAGGTGTTGTTGACACCCATTGCTTTCCCAGTGTATCCAAAATTCATTCCAGCAATAAACGCCACGGGTTGAAGGTCCGATTGCCATTGCAATGAACAGGTCCAAAGCCCGGCATCTGTTGGATTCTATAGTGAGTTTCAACATCCAGATGAAATGCTGATTGTTGACAATTTATGTGCGAAGATATGAGGAGGTAAAATTGATATTGCATGTTTCTACGTGCTTTAATTACCATCTCCAAGGCGATATACAAGGGATATTTTTCCGACATATATTTTATACTTTGAAGTATATGACCAATAGCGTCAACTTGGTACTATGTCAGGATGAACTGATTAGATCATGAATAGCAATTTTAAAGTTTAAAAAGTAGAAATAGGAAATGTAACTCTTTTTTAAAACGTTAGGAAACAAAACCTTCTCTACCCTCTCAAATTATTTATTTGAAAAGTTGTGTATGAAACAGTACCAGGCAAAGCAGTGTGAAAAATACTAGGAAACGATCATCCCAAAAAAAAACCCTTAACTAGGGATCGAACCTCAGGCCTCCTGATTTCCGCAGAAGGTCTGGGGTTCCATCCCCAGTCGAATTTTGGGGTGAATTTTTCTTATATTTTTCTTTCAGCTTTGTCTGGCACTGTTGCATACACACCTTTTCAGATGTTTAGATTACACCAGTGCCTGCTCACTTGTTACTTCAAGGTAATTGTTGTAACTCAATAATTTGTCACATATTCACTCCAATTTAATAGCGTTTTGGGACGACTGGTTACATATTTCTTTAACTTCACGTTTTTTAAGCTAATTTTCTGATAATCTCAAGAATCTTTGACAATTCTGTCGTACTCTAGAGGGGAATAAACAACACATTTTTTTAAATGTCACCAGAAAGCTTGTCCTTAAAAAAATATCGATTGATTAAAATGACCCTCAACTTGTCAAAAACTCGATATTTCAAGGACGAGTTTTATGACCAAAAAATGTTAATGTTTTTTTTTTCTTTTCAAAGCACAGCATAATTAAGGAATGTACAGTCTGCGTTTATGGTCTGCTTTGTGGACATGGGAATGTTTTGTTCTGAAAGGCGTTTTCATGACAATGCTGTCGTTGTAATACGGGCGTCATGTCTCGTCCGTCCTGTTAAGTGTTACTGTTGGCTAGGAACCCCTTGTAAAGCACTTTGAGCACGTTTAGTAGATATTACGCTTTATAATTGCTAACATTTTTTGTTGTAGTTATTGGGAAGGGGGGGGGGGTGTTTGTTCGTTTTGGGTTTTGTTGCTTTTATTGTTTTTGGTGGTTTTTTTTCGTCTTTTCTTTCACTCAATTAATCTAACGTTGTCTTGCTTCCCTGATATCTGGATTTTTTAATGTTTTAGAGCTCAGTTGATTGATGTTATAAACTGCTGGATTGTCAAGCATGGATGACCGCGTTCGGTCTTTAATTTAATGGCACTTTGGTGCACGCTACATCACGCTGATACCAGATGTAAAACTTAGGAGATAGTGTGTTCCTGCTTTATTTCTTAGGCATGACGTAATTTTACAACACAATACGCTTCAACAGTCGTAACGTCACTTCCATCGTAATGACGCATGGTAACTTAGCAACTGGTTCTAAACTATCGGAACAATGGCGGACGCCCTTATGAAATATTTCGCCGACGAGCATAAAAGCGTATCTAGAGGAGAAAAAAAAAAAACATTATAAATCTGATCATGTTTTTACTTTTACACATTCTGATCACAAGACATATGAAAAGTTCTAGTCAGTATGAAGAAAAAAAGTACCGATTTTCTTTGTTTAGAACCACGATGGCCGCCGTTGCTGGGCGACGTGACATCAGACTATTGAATCCAATTCACCCCTTATCAGAAGATATTATAGGAGGGAGAGAGAGAGAGAGAGAGAGAAAGAGAGAGAGAGATAGTAAGAGAGAGAGAGTAAAAGAGAGAGAGAGAGTAAAAGAGAGAGAGAGAGAGAGAGTAAGAGAGAGACCGAGAGACAGACAGACAGAGAGGGTGAACTTCATGGAGCCCCAAACACACATATACACACAATTAAGGAGAGTAGAAACGTGCGTTTGTTTGTGTTGGTGTATGTGCATGTGTGTGTGTGTATGTGTGTGTGTGTGTGTGTGTGCGTGAGAGAGAGAGAGAGAGTTTGAGTGTTGGGGGGGGGGGGGAATGTTCGAAATTATGATAAATCATTTAAGAATTTATCAAAAAATGAGATTCGTGATTTATAAGTGGATTATATATTATAATTGAACCATTAAAACACAGTAATACCATAAAAAGTAATACAAAAAACAGACAAATGAGATATTAATTTGACCGCTGATTTAATGTATGATTTGGTGACGGCTGTTTTGGCAGACCAGAAATCAACGAACAAACAAAAATAGAAAAATGTTTTACATTACATCTATCTATCCATTGATAAAGAATGCTGTTGAGACTAATAACTCGCAATATTGCTAATGTAATAAGTGGATAATATACATTAGGAACTTATGAGACCGTCCATGAGCGCTTTTT
>NC_088363.1:72917421-72977421 GCF_034508935.2 Berghia stephanieae
TTACTGTTTATTCTTCATGCTGGCTAGAACTTTTCATATCCCTTATTATCAGAATGTGTAAAAGTCAAAACATGATCAAATTTATGGGGTTTTTTCCCTCTGGATACGCTTTTATGCTCGCCGGGGAAATATTTCATACGGCGTCCGCCATTGTTCCGATAGTTTAGAGCCAGCGTTACTAAGTTACCATGCGTCATTAGGAAGGAAGTGACGATACGGCTGTTGAAGAGTATTGGAATCCAACTCCCATTACAGTGTGACCTTGAAGAATATTAATCTTCAAAAATCGAAATAATCCTTTTAATGGCAAGTATTCACAATTGGTGATTCATTTATACGCATTATTCTCGTCACAATTCCTGCGAAAATGTTAGTGAAAATTTAACGCTTCCTTTTCCAAACTGGAAAACATCTATACACTGACATATTATTTCCCGAGACACATTTAGTGACGTATACATATATTCAGGTCTGACATCCGAACCTAATCATCGGCCTAGTTTAATATTATTTTAATGGAAAATGTTTTTGCGTCATTTTTTTAGATTTCCATTACTGCGATGAACTCATAAGGAATCGGGTTGTTTTTTTTGTTTTTTTTTTTTTGGGGGGGGGGGGGGGGTTTAAAGTTTTGTTTTGATTTTGTTATGTTTTGCTTTTTGGGGTTTTTGGGGGTTTTTTTTCTTTTGCTGTTGTTTTTTTTTTTTTGGGGGGGGATGAGGGGGGGGGTTGTTGTTTTCTTTTGGTTATTTTTGGTTGTGTGTTGCTTTTGTTGTTATTGTTGGGTTTTTTTGTTGTTGTTGTTCTTTTATTGTTTTTTTTTTTAATTTCTTTTTCTTTTTTTTTTTTGTTGGTTTATTGGTTGGTTGGTTGGTTCGGTTTTCGTCTTTGTATTTTTTTTGTTTTTTTTTTTTTGTGTGCTTTTTGTTTGTTTTGTTTTTGTTTTTTGTTTTTTGTTTTTTGTCAGTTTTTGTTTTGGTTGTTTGTTTTTTTATATTTTGTTTGGGGTTTTTTCTGTGAAGAATTAGCCATTCACACGATACAACCCAGCCAACTCATCATGGATTTACTCTAGCATTATTTATCTCGTTATCAGTAACGAATTGTTTCAATTGACTTGGATGCCAAATATAGTGTTCCCAATTGGTGTTTTTACATCGGGATAATGCTGATGCTTAAAATTCAATTTTAAGAATCTATAATAAGTTAAATCCCTGATGATGTTATATTCAAAAGTTATTTTTCGCTGTTATTCAAATTATGAAAGCTATCATATATCGCCTTAAGGGTTTATGTTGGTTGGTTTGAACCTGATGTTGAAATAATGAATTTAAAGTCTAAAATATAAACTTTGAGTAACATTCAGGAAAATGAAATTTGAATAAAATTGCAAAAAATAGCTTTGAGTTTGTAAATTATCTGCTCATTTAAACTTTGAAAGCAATCTTCTTCAGCTGGCTATTCTGACACATTACCAAATTGATACAATTGGTACTATCATTTTATGGAACAAGTAGTTTCGTCCAATAGACAAAACATTTCATTAAACTTATTTTAAATCACTTATCTGTTGAATTTTCTTTTAAAAATCCAATCATATTCCCAGTCCAAAACCCAGACCTCCAGAGACGATCGTTTTCAAGTGTGCTGCCGAGGCCTCCGACTCACTGGGTGAGGATCCGATCCAGCCTACCAGTGTGGTCGAATCTGTTGTGTTGGGACTCCAAACTGACTGCAAGTAAGTTGTCCTTTTGTCGCCATACTTTTTAAAACGTTATCTTTTATGTAACGCAATATCCACTAAGTATGTTCAACGCGCTTTCTGCTTTATGAGGGCTGCCAAACCAAACTTAGAGGCAACCCTGTTAACAGTCAGGTACCCATATTAAACATGAGTACGGTGCGAGAATGTGAGTAAAGATTATTTTCCAAGGACTCAACTGTGTGCTACTGGTACCCAGCGAATCTTCTAAAACTCGTCACTCCTACCTCTTCATGGCGATCGCTTCCGTGTATGGTCGGATGGCTTATGTTGCGCATGTCCATGATTGCTTAATGCAAAATGTGCAATACAAGAAAATGGTATTCAAACATTAAAAGACACTCCAAGCCTAAAGATGTTTTTTATGGATAAGATAAATAGGAACAGTTATAATATAGAGTATCTGAAAGGATTCACCATGCTCAACATTCTTCACAATGCCTCAGCCATTATCCAAACAGGTCAAATCAAACCAAATCTTCACGTTTCCTAAAAGGCGTCTTTTTAACTATTTCTCTTGATAGTATTTTATACAATGCAAATTGCTTTTAATATGTAATACGATTTAAATGGGTAACATCATAACATAGGCACTAATATAATAATATTGTCAACATATACAAATCATATATTCTTATCGGCAAGTTGTTCCACAAATGAGACTCAGCAGGTGGTAAAAAGAGACATAATATTGATACTCTTTGAAAGAGTACAACTACTATGTTCATGACGGTGTAAATTGTTAATTAGTTTATTGCTACGTCATCCCGTTTTCAGGACATACAATGCACGATTCTCCTGCTATGATCGAGAACTTCGAAACATCACAAATTTCTTGGACTTCTGGCTGTCTCTGACATTTGACCTGGATAATGCCATAATGTCCCAAAAGGCTTACTGCGGTAAAATCAAAGGTAAAATCATAAAACTAAAACTACTTGTCCTGTTACTCTGCACAACCTATATACCTACCCATTCGCCTCGTCAAGTGACAAGAGGGATTCAAGAATTCTTTTGCATCCTTATTGAACAATTCTTATATATATATATATATATATATATATATATATATATATATATATATATATATATATATATATATGTCGCTGTCCATAGCATGGTAATCATTCACACGCCTGTCGAGTGGGATAATGTAAGTAAAGTGCCTTACCCAAGGACACAATACCGGGGTATGAGTCTTGTCAACTTTTATGATGTTTGATCACGTCAAACATTTTTGTATTGTTGCAAGACGCGGTACCATAATATTGTTGAACTACTGACGCGGCAATGAATGCTGTCTGTAACTGAGTGGATGAAACTGAATGTGTTTTTATTGAGCGCTTTGACCTTTAAACGTAATATTGTTCTGGACTAAGCTGTGAATAAGTCGCTGTAACAATAAGAATGTATGTTTTTAAAATGAATTAAATAAGAGATTTATAGTAATGAACAAGCGATTTTTCTTAGATACTATTCTACGGAAAAACTAGAATATCCCGGGCGTCAGCCGTAGTGCAGCACCCCGAAGTGAGTTAGTGGGAGTGGACTTGCCCAAGGTCACTCAGCGCCCAGGGAAATCGAATTTGGCACCATCTGTATACAAAGCAAAGACAATACCACTGCGACACGTTGTTACTTGTACATGCGTTTATTTTCAAGTCTTATAATATATATAATAATATATATTATGTCGTTTATCTTCTTTGTCCTGAAGATTTTATAATTCCCAAGCTGAATGCCGAATGTTTCAATAAATCCCATCCCGCTTTGACTGCTTGTGAATTGGGCTTTCGTCAAGAAGTGGAGGCCATCAGAATGGAGTGGGTTCAAAACCCTGACTTTGACGGAGTACAGTTACAAACACTCGCATGCAGGTAATGTTATTATTTATTGGAGTTGAAACTTCATGTTTGATGATTTGCGTCTTCCTGTTCTACTAGAGCCATTAAGCCCATTGAGCCGGATTCCATCTCGGCTTCAATAATGCTAAACGGACGAAAGAAATATATCACTTTCCACCTGATCTAAGAGACACAGCTACCCAATCACTAGTGGGCGGACAGGGGAGTGAGAAAAAAATCTCCGATTTCACCCGGATCGATCTTGGTCCGTTTGCGTGAGTAGCGAGTGCTTTACGGGATCCCTTCTCATTATATGTGACCCTTCTCAATTTTGTGACTCAGTGGATCAGCATGGCGGTGTTTTGTCTTGTCACAAAAGTCAACCAATGTTAATTGTTGTCAGTGACTGCATGGGCTACAATGATCGTGAAAAGAAATCTGGTCCCGACGGATTGTCCTTATGTAAGGCAATTTACAAACATTATCCCACTCAACATAGGTGTGAATGAGTACCTGGCTATAGGCAGTGAACGAGATTGTAATTGTTAGTACAAAAAGAATGTCTAACATGCGACTGGTACTGTATGAAATGGAAATATGGTTTTATAATAGTATGGCCTTATGGGAGAGGAATACATGGACAGATACGTGGTATATAAATGTTCATATTAAAAACCAAAAATATGCTGCCGCATTATACCAAAACGCTTTTCCTTCATTTGGCCGCAAGGTAGTCCTGACACATAGAGCCGAAGTTTATACCGATTCCTACAGAGTTAAATTGACACTAGTAATTTCTTGCTACCTTTTGGATAGTACGCTTGTCTATCGCAAAGTACTCTCCGTCAGATCTAACCCAATCATTACCGGGTAAACAGGGCGGAAACAGGTGTCAAAAGAAAAAAGAAAAAACATCAATCAATCCCGGCACTTTTGCGTGCGAAGCGAGTGCTCTACCAGCTGAGCAATCGGAACCCCCCTCCACTTGACCACAAAGTGATTACTTTAAATGTTGATCGATTCAAATGACCCTCGACATGTCAAAAAGTATCAAATCCGCATGATCCTTGTTTTGTTTTATTTATTAGTCTTAACAAAATCCACTCATTTCACATTCGTGTTTTGTCCCCCTTGTTGACAAAGAGAGAACCTAAAAAGCCAACATTTGTATTCTTTATGTCTACTTTTCCGTGCTTTGTTTTTGTTGTTGTTGTCTTTCTTTTCTGTTTTTTTAAAGCTTGTATTTTGATTACGAATTAAGAGATCGACCTATCTATTGGAGAAAGGGGGGGGGGGGGGGGGGGGGTTCCTCTGTCTTTCTACTAGGTCCTAGTTTATCAGTGTACTTTGGATATGTGCGAGAATACGTGTTTGCGTACAGTGTGTGTTTGTGTGATCTTTTAATTTTAGAGATAAAATAAAATAATAGTATGCCTCACATTATGTCTTACAGAACCTCTGTTACACGAGCTATTTGTCTTGGAGACGCCATAAAACATTGTGGAGATGAGGTCGCCGTGGAAATGAGGAAAAGCGAAATGGGCATTCTCCCGGACGTCTGCGAAAGGCTTCTGACTGCTTCAAAAAATGGCCAATCAACGACCGAAACCGAGGGTCCATCTGAAACAGGAAATCCGGGTTATGGCACTCATTCCGGTACTCATCATGGAATGTCCGAGAGACCAGTGAATGATATGGGATCTCAAAACCTACCCAAACGCCCTACTGTTGATAATAACATGGCTGGCGGAAGTCATATGCATGATGATGATAATAAAAGCAACGATGGCGATGATGATAATGATGACGGGGAAAATGGTGTGGGCGTAGACAATGCTAATCATAACGTCATTGTAGCTCTTCTTTCATCTTTCTTTCTTGCATATAAGTTTTTATAAGAACTATCTATGATAGTTTGGAATTCCTTTATTTGACTGTTATTATGAATCACAAGATCTCTACCGATTAGGTTAACACAATCAAGTGTTCGAATATGAGGAGAGCAGTTTAGACAATACTAATATACTGTGGAAGGTAAGGGTTGCTTGCTTGCATCAATAAGGTTGATACCTCTTTAACCAAAACAAAATTTATGAAAAATTCTAGTCGGATTTTTTTGTTCATCTAAAATGAGTCAGATTATTTAATTGATTCTTACGATCAACCGTAAAACACTGATCTATATAGCCCGTCAAAATAGAGACAATATGCTTTTGTTGCTAAGTAAGAATGAAAATATCATCATGCTCACATTTTGA
This sequence comes from Berghia stephanieae, assembly GCF_034508935.2. Taxonomy (NCBI): domain Eukaryota; kingdom Metazoa; phylum Mollusca; class Gastropoda; order Nudibranchia; family Aeolidiidae; genus Berghia; species Berghia stephanieae. Next base: position 72,923,286 of record NC_088363.1, read on the forward strand.
CATCCTAACCAGCAACCTTGGGTGGGAAGGGGGTGGGGGTTGTAACCAAAAATATAAGTGGATAAATTTAACAGTCTGACAACTTTTAAACACGTCTAAAATCTCGCGACAAGGATTTTCAGTAAGATTCTTGTACTTTTACGTTTTGGAAATCTAGCAAGCTTTCAATCACGACCTAGGAAGTGCATGATCGGAACAAATTAATTTTGGATTCCAAAACACGAGTAAAGAAGGCTTTTATTCAAGCTACTCCTAAATTGTTTTGATTTCATTATTTTTCTTTACAGACATTATTTAAAATATTTTATCTGGACTATTTTCCATGTTAAATTTTTTTTTTTTTTGTTTTTTTTTTTTTTGGTTTGCTTTTTATTTATTTATTGATTTATTTATCTATTATATTATTTATTTTGCATTTTTAATGAATGTTTATGAATTTTATGACACATAAATGAGTTAATTAATTTTTTAATTAAATATTCAATCTCTTTACATATAATTTTTTATTTGAGCTTTTATATAGCGCAATATCCACTAAACGTGCTCAAAGCGCTTTATGTAATCATGGAGACACACATGTCATGGTAAATATTTTGAAAATTATAGACAAGCAACTGAAGTGAAGCTCTGTATCACTTTTGTTGAAGATAAAAAAATAACTAATATAAATTATTACAAATACTACCACAGCTGATACAATTGTGTTCTCTTAATAGGCTGTTCATATCATGAAGGCTAGTCGCTAAATCGATTAATTTGAACACTGATTAATTTTAACGATTTATGTGTAACAATATTAGCGGCTTCGACTCTAATTTCCTTTTGCAGATATTTTTTTAAAGACTCAAGTGACGACTTTGAAAGTCCTAATACTCTTCAACAGTCGTAACGTCACTTCCTTCCTAATGATGCATGGTAACTTAGTAACACTGGCTCTAAACTATCGGAACAATGACGGACGCCCGTATGAAATGTTTTCCCCGGCGAGCATAAAAGCGTATCCAGAAGGGAAAAAACCCATAAATTTGATCATGTTTTGAGTTTTACACATTCTGATCACAAGGCATATATTAAAAGTTCTAGCCAGCATGAAGAATAAAAAGTAATGATTTTCTTTGTTTAGAACCAAGATGGCCGCAGTTGCCGGGCGGCGTGACATCAGACTACTGAATCCATTTGAGACTATTCCGATGTTTGACCAGAACAATCTTACTTGAAAAGATACAAAGAAATTCAGTATAAAATGGACTGTAGAGAAAATATTTATTGTATAGTGACACCGAAAAGTTCAGGCTAAAGGTTAATTATTTTTTTAAAAGTAAAAACAAGAACAAAAACAGACAGAAAAATTAATACTAAAAGAATGAATTTATAGGCTAAACTTAAGAATATTCTCTACAACTCATTAATAAATAATGTTTATAAAGCCCTTAAACGGATGGATACCTGAATAGTTCAATATCTAAAATCTATACATTTACAACGGTATGGAGATAATTCATGAGAACTTTAGTTTATAAGGTGTTGTCTCCCTTATGCCATTCTGTTGCATTAATAATATTATATCAGTTTGTTGGGTTTTCCTTCGGGATTTTGTTTTGTTTTTTGTTTTTTTGTATTGTTTTTATTTTTTGGGGGTTTTTATTTTTGTTTAAATTTTTTTGTTTTGTTTTGTTTTGTTGGTTTTTTTGTTGTTGTTTTTTTTTTTTTGGGGGGGGGGGGGGGGGGGGGGGGGGGGGGGGAGGTTTTTTTTGTTGGTTTTTTTTTTTTGTTATTTTGGTTGGTTGGGTTTTATTTTTTTTTTTGGGGGGGGGGGGGGGGGGCGGGTTTGTTTGTATGTTGTTGTTTTTTGTTGTTTTTTTTTTTTGTTTTTTTTTTGTTTTTGGGGGGGGGGGGGGGCAGTTAACAATGGAATTGTGCCTTATTCTTATACATTATCAATTCTAACCACAGGCATTGGGGATTATAACAGATTAATATGAGCTCAGCCAGTTATTTACTTTCTTTTCTTCTCCTTTGGATCATGTAAATATACTTCAAATTGTGGCGGTATAGTGGTGGTTTGTCGACAAGCGCTCTTGGGTTGTGGAGTTAAATAACAAGGAGAATAAAATTATCCTTTCAATTTTTTTTTTTTTTTATTTTTTTTTTTTTTTGCTTTGGTAACATGGCTCTGAACGGTTTTTTTTTTCAGGGTGAACTCTTCAAAAGAATTGTAATTGAATAGCTGAGGGTTCGATGAAAATAAAAATAAAAATTTATTCATTTTAAATAAGAAAATAAAAAACAATATCACAATGCACTCGTTTATATCTTGTAACAAACTCTGTGATATGTAGGAGAGTTCATATGTAATTGTGAAAGAAGGTGTAATATGTTTTATTTTGAGAATTCAAGTTAAAAACGTTTGCTTACTTTAAAAAATGTAACGGCATCTCAAAGCCTTCTAGGTAATTTTAGACCTTTTCCATAATAAAGCCTAAAATGTCGAAAATTTATTTTTAATTATTTAAATCATCAATATGAACTTATCCATTAATATTAATTAATAATTTTTAACTTCTATAGAGATTGTATGTTTCTCCGTTGAAATAAAATCGTGTTTTAAATTGCAAACAAAGGTGTCCAAAGTTTTTATAGCCCCTACCGCCACCATCCTCACGATAAGGCAATCCAAGTGGTTATTTTCGTTGAGTGAGAGAGTATCATATATATTTCATCATCACATTATGATTTGTAAATGATCTTTTTCTTTTGCTTCTCAGAGTATTGATGTATTTTCTTTATTCCTTAAGTTAACATTTGTTTACTTGATATGATACTTCATTATTATTATTATTATTATTATTATTATTATTATTATTATTATTATTATTATTATTATTATTATTATTATTATTATTATCCCTCCATATATTTTTATTTCTGGTACACTCCAACCTGCATGTAACAAACTCCCATTTAGCGCATATTCGTCTCTAGCTAGTGGTTTCTCACGTCCTGCCAACCTGAATTAACCGGCACAAATCCATTTAAGTCAGAACTGGAAGCTCAACCACTTCATCACTCTCTCAATAGTTGTAGACAACTTTGATGTCATTCATGTTGCTGCTCCTTGCCTTTCAATAAAAATTGCTTTACATCCATATAAAGGAACTTATTTTCACTTCCCAAGGAGTTCATTTTATATCGGTTGGAGTGTAACTATCTTTTGCCAAAACCGTCATTTAATCTTATGCAATTTCACTTTGGACTCTATTCTAATATAAACACATTTGAATGATTTGAGCGTAAAATAAAAATTCATTTTTTTTTAACTACTAAACTGTGAAAATCAATTTTCCTTTGTTGATATGTCAAATTTTGTAACCAGTTCATTTTACATCCCATCAACCAATGTGGAGTTATGTCACTCAGAGTAGATCATTCCGGTGCTATAAAAAGGACGATGAAGTAAAAATCCAATTTAATCAATCATCAAGTGAGACAAATGGGAATTAGTTCAAATGGAACCGATGCTGATTACAACATATCCAGGCGTCTGACTTAGACCACTTAAGTTCCACCCAGGCGAGAACTTGCACAGGGCTGCCACCCTCATCCATTCTTTTTTTTAAAATAGGGTTGGGGGTCAACATTGTGCCAATGTTTTATTTTTATCATCAAGGACAGAATTACTGGCAAATCTAAAAATTATAAAACTACTTTTTCACAGATTGATATACTGGTCACTTGTAAACCTTTTAAAAATTAATTTAGCAGACAGAATATTACCAGTTGATTTCAATGATTATTTAGAATATCTGCTGGGGCGTAATAAAGAGTTCAAAATTTGACCCTGGCCATCGGATTTGCCATCATTTTTCGCTGCCCTTCCGACGGGTAGATCACCGTGTGGTCTCGATCTATGATTATTTTCACAATACAGTAGTATAATAATAAAAATAGATGAGTGCCTTCACTTCTCCGAAAATACTGCGTTTCTCCATTTATTTAACTACACCAGTCTCTAATGTGACTACATAAAGAGTTACCTCCCTTCTTAACAAAACAAAAAAATAATTTTCTAAACCGTGAACTATATAAAGGAAGGTGATTTAACATTTAAAATTACATTTGTGTTTTAAAAATAAAAATCTTTATCGAAGTTTGTCATATTTTTCAATTTGATTAGAACTCTTTAAATTATTTACTAATCTTAAATTATTTGTCAATGTAATTAAAATTCTTTAAATTATTTACTGATCTTAAATTTTAGATCAGAAAATACTAAATTTTCTGACATTGTTTTCATACATTACATATCTTATCAAAAGCATAGATAAAGTAGAAGGTGGCATGTACGTAACCTTAAGGGACGGCACATAAACAGTGTGTCTGCATCTTTTCGCTCGTGAGAGCACGTAAAAACGTGCAACGATTTTTCATAACTGTTTTCAGAATTACAATATCATACAAAAATGACACAACATTGCAGAGTAAAATGGCGACGATCTTAAATTTAGTTGCCATTTTTAGCAAACATTATTTATGTCACCATAAACATTATTTTCATCATGTCTTGTAAGAAATCGTCGCACACTCACATACCTATTTTGGTCCAAGGATTACAAAGTTAGCACTTTAAGGGATCAATAGCACCGCCGTCCTCATTTATGACGCAACGTCGTCTCTTTTTCCAACTTGAAATGCACTTCCGAATTTCCTCAATGGTCGTCTCCTCCTACCAAAAATGTTTTAAAAATTCTTTCTCTGAAGGTTTCTTCTGTGAATGTGGATCTTTGTCCACTAAAAAACCTTCTCGGTCAAAGAATTTCAAATCGCGTAATCCATTGAATTCCGGTCGGGTGATTCAGGCGGCCAATTGTTTTTCTCTATGAAATGAATATTCTTACTGCGAAGAAAAGCGTGTGTTCTTTTGCTCGTATAGGATATAGTAGCATCTTGTTGAAAAATGACATTCCTTCCTGACATAATAATATGTATTTGGATGTGCATAGAGTTTCCCAGGCATGGCAACAGGTGTCCTCTGTAAAGAATTACAATATGCGCAAATGCCACAATAATTTGCGTCATCTTTTCGCTGATATTGAAATTTTAAGGTAGTGTTACAAAATTTTATATTAATTTTTAAAAACCCTCATCCAATTATTTCCGTGCTTCTTTTATCCGAAAACCGCCGAAACCCGACGAAGTTATGGGAAGTGCGCAGCAGTGGGAAGTGTAGGTACACCAGTGCGGAGTAAACCTGGGACTATGGGAGGAGGATATTAGAGGAAAATGAACCTGGGACTGTGGGATATGGATACCAGTGGGAATTGAAGCCGGACTATGGGAGGTAGGAAACAGAGAGGAATCAACCCGAGACTATAGGTGGACAGCAATGGGGAATGAACCTGGAACTATGGTAGGTCGATACCGATGGAGAGTGAAGCCGGGAATATGGGATTTGGACACCAGTGGGGAGTGAACCCAAAAGAGTACTTCATTTTTCCGAAACTATCAAAACCTACCGAAACTCCCGAAGATAGGGTAAATGAGCAGCAGCAGCAGCAGCAGTAGTAGTAGTAGTAGTAGTAGTAGTAGTAGTAGTAGTAGTAGTAGTAGTAGTAGTAGTCGTAGTAGTGGTGGTAGTAGTCGTAGTAGTAGTAGTAGTAGCAGTACTACTACTACTACTACAACTACTACTAAAAGTACTACTGTTGCTTCTGCTGCTGCTACTGTCACTAACGATTATACTTATACATACTAATACCTACATTCCTTTTATTTTGTATTTATTTCCAATTCCATAGTATCTAGATCTATTTATTTTCCGACAATAGTCTACACCTTATCATATTTCACTATACTGCATTACACAGTTCCTCCCCGCCTCCCCTCTTTTGGCTTAATTAATTGCGCACCTTTTATAAATATCTATTATTCTATTTTAATTCTTGCTTCCTTACAAAGAAGCAGACTATTTCCTGCCCATCAATGTTTTTTTGGTTTTTTTTTGTTATTTTTTAAATTCATTTTAACAACGCAACTACCACATTATCTCATTCGTCTGTGGTGTTTCATTCTCCTATTTTGTTGATAAAAGGGAATCCCAAAACGTCCATTTTATCTGTTTTCGTATATTAATATTAAATTGAAGCTTACATTCAATTACATTGTTATAGATTTCTTTGAGCTTCGAGCAGCAACATTTACATTATTCTTTGCTGATAGAAAACTGAGAAATGTTGATTTCGAGATAAAAATATCGCATTCGTTTCGGCAACTGAAAAGATGTGTAGCTTTGTTGCATAGTTGAAGTCACTGGGCTCCTTGTTTTTGGCCGGGTGCTTTTAAGACTGGTTCTCACTGAATTCTATCGATCCGTCATTGGGCATTCGGGGTTGCAAGTGGTTTTGTGTGTTGGTGCGTTGTATCCGGTTGGCGGATGTTGTGAGCATTTTGAACAAATGCACAGCATCAATTCTCACATACAGAGAGGATAGATCGGAAGGTTTATTTTGTTTGTTTGTTTGTAATGTTTATGTTTTTGTTTTTTGTTTTTTGGTTTTTAAGGGAAATTGGATAGTAAAAACATTCTAGATGTGCAATTAAATTGGGGGGAAAAGCAAGACAAGGAGAAAAGGTTCAAATATGGATAAGATGTAGATTCCAGCCAAGAGCACACTATCCGTGTAGTTAGTTTGAGATAACCTAAAAGTCTCACCCAGACACCAAAACCAAGTAATCTCATTTCAAGATAAAGACAGAAAGCATGCTGGAAAACAGATATAGGAGGATAGAAGACACAGTAAGCGCCCCTTGCCCACTATAGATAGTATGCAGATGACGTCACTCAGGCCTTTGTTATTGTTTTTGCCATCCGCGTTTGTGAGTTGTTCTCACTAAACTGTATTAACCAGACTATAAAAGTTCATGGTTACACAGAGTTTGTGTGTTGGTCCGTTATACTTCCGGATGGCAATGTTGTGAACTCCTTGGCCAAGCGCATTCTATCTATAGGAGGTCAGGAACCTCACCGAGAGAGAGAGAGAGAGAGAGAGAGAGAGAGAGAGAGAGAGAGAGAGAGAGAGAGAGGACACAATCCCAATCTTTCGAAGAAGAAAAGAGAGAGAAAGGGATAAAGAGGAAAGAGAGGACAGAAGTAAGAGAGACAAAATAAAGAAGGGCTGTAGGAGAATGAAAGGAAGAGTGCGGAAGAGAAAAAATAACATGAAGAGAGGGAAGAGAGAGAGAGAGAGAGAGAGAGAGAGAGAGAGAGAGAGAGAGAGAGAGAGAGAGAGAGAGAGAGAGAGAGAGAGAGAAAGAGAGAGAGAGAGAGAGAAAGAGAGAGAATCTGAGAACACGACCCTTGTCTTTCTGATAGTGATAGGGATATCAAAGCACAAGCTTTCCTTCTTACAGTTTACGAGTATGATGATGGTGTTAGTGTTATTGGGGAATGGTGAAAGAGAAGGATGGTTATGGAAATATTAGGACGGTTGTTGTTGTGGTGATGATGATGATGATGACTACGATATTATTAGTGTGCATGTGTGAGAGTGTGTATATTTATGTCAATATATTGTGTCATGTATGTTCTTTATAATATTGTATTCTTATAAATGTGTAACCAAATGACAAATTGCCACTATTTTGAGGACAATAAAGACGTTTTATTATTATTATAATTACTAACTGAAAACGAGAGGGGCGCACTGAGTTTGAAAAGACTGGCTGAGAAGGGCTGCCAGATGGTCAGAGTTCCCCGTGGCCAATTTCGACTTCAAATATGGCAAAAATAGAATCTCATGTGGCCAAATACTCTGTTTTGTTTTTTGTTTTTAAGGGTTTTACGGCGCTTGCAACACATTTAGGTTATATCAGCGCCAGTGAAAAGGAAGAAAATGGGATAGTAAAAAGTTATAGAATTACAATAAAAGCACCCAAGAAAAAGTAAGACATAGGGGAACTGGGAACAAATAGGGATCAGATGTAGATTCCAAGAGCAGACCACCAATGCACTTAGTTTGAGATCACCTAAAAGTCTCATCCAGACACAAGCACAGGTCCCATCTAAGAGGAATACACTCAAATGTTTACCAATCATTTAATATAATATGTAAACTCAACATAATACAATGCATAACAGAGAGATGATTTACAAGGAAAAAAATATCATCTCCCGAAACTATAACTATACATTCGACTGTTTCCCTCCCAGCCAAGGAGCCCCGGCAAGGATCAGGACAAAACTAAGTAATCTCATTCCAAGACAATGACAGGAAACAATTGGGAAACGGGTATGGGGGGATAGAAGACACAGCACGTACCTCCCTGCCCACTATGGGAGGTCAGGATCCCCACCCAGGCCAAATACTCTGACACCCTGACTCATCGGTAATGATAAAAAAAAAATCGGCTAATTATCACGAGGCACCCGGCCATCTGGCAGCCCTGCGACTGAGAGGAAAGGTCAAGCTGACAGCAACAGAAACGAAAATGAATGTGGTCAGTTCACAGCCATAGAAGCTGGATGACTGGTTGAGAATTAAGAGGAAATAACTCAGTACACAAAATATGTCAGTAAAAGGATTCACATTTCATGGTATACCCCATACCCTGTCCAAGACAGAGGACACAGAAAAGATCTCCCAAGCCCATGAATGGGTGGCCCTCCATCCAAAAATTTGAAAGCGACAAGATAAGAATAAAAGATTAACAAAAATAGATATCCGATTTCTATAAATCATACATATTTATTACTTTTCAACATTTATTTTAAAAACAAAAAATGACAACAACAGCAGCATTTAAATAAAATGCACAGGCAACATTCAAGCAATAGACAAAAGAATTGAATTTTCCAAAATGTTAGGGACATATTTCCATACAAGTTTCAATAGTTTCAAGAACCAATTGATTGGTCTCAAATATCGTCTAAATAGTCAGAATGACATTGCTCTGATAGACACTTTGTCATCGCATTCAGGAATAATCTAGGACTAAAATTAAACCATTTTCACTCCAATCTTGTTAGGTCACCGGTAGGTTTAGGTAACAAGTCTACTATCATTTCCTCAAACATTAAAATAACAGATTAGATTTATGGGAACTGAGCAATGATCTATCCTAAAATGATCCGGCATGAAATAATCTGTTATGGTGAAGTGAGATTAATTAATTGTAAAATGATAGCAACATAGCAACAATCTCAAAAGCCATGTAGCATTTCACCTGCTGTTGTGTTGTTATAGGAAATTAGTACACCTAAAAATAAAAAAAATTCCAATTTTAAAAAGAAAGCAACCATTATATTAAACCTTTGTTATATTATAAAAATATAATTTCGAATTAAATAATATTAAAACTTACAATAGAAAAAAGGTTTTGTTATCCTACTTTTAATATTTTTATACCAAGGGCAATTGTAGACATAAATTTTTTTTAATGTAACAGTTCAGCAATTAGATACCCCAATATTTTGGCAGTAAGGAATAATTGCTGGTTTGACAAGCAATTAATCCTAAATCATTTCCATGTTAAACACTACTAAAAGAGTGATCATTAATTCAAAAAAGGTATAGATACATAAAAGTTGAAATTTTAGTAGACAATTGTAACATTTCAATAGAAACATTTAAAACATATGATCATGCGTATTTTCAGACAAATTCTAATTTTATTCAGCTTACCTACCACATCAAATGATGTCAGTTACAAAAATTTACAATGTGACAATCAAATGATTGATGTAAGTGTCTTTGCGCTAAAGAAAAAAAAATAGTTTGAATAGATAGTTTGATAAAATAATACAGATTCACAAAAAAAAAAAAAAATGTCATTGCTTTATCATGACAAATCAAAGTACAAATTGGTGTAAAATTTGTATGAAAACAATATTCAGAATCCAGTATAATAAGGTTCTCGACAGTCGATTTCAAAGCAGTTGTAAAAAAGATGAGAATTCAATTGCATTACCTAAAAAAATGCTAAAAAAGCACGTATTGGAGAATTTAAGCCCTAGTAGATATCAAGATGCTTTATAATAGTAAATATTACAAAACCATTGGTCACAACACATAAAAGTGAGGATTTTGCTTCTATATGCACTGTTCTTCAAATTCTAATTTACAACTTAACAAATAAGAAGACTGCTGTCAAGATCCCAAATCTAAGAGACAAGTTAATGATTTTATATATGATGTATATGGACTGTCACAGACAAAATCTTTATTCTTATCCTTGATTTTATCTAAAATAGGAAAAAAAGCCATAACATTACCATCAAACCATTGTATAAAATGAACTTGCCGAGAATTACCATCATCTAGACAAGATGGTCAGAACATTGGAAGATGATTGCGAAAACATTGCAATGATTAAAATGGATGAGAGGATGATAAACGCGATAAAAATGGATGCGATGCAAATGGTGAGATGAAATGTGAGCATGGTCATTGTTACTTGTTCCCATCGAAATTTGAACTGCTTTCTCCAGGTTCTACTCCAAATTCACCTGTGGATGATAGAAACGAAGAAAAATTATTACAAAACACAGCTTAAAGTTTACCCTGGATCAGATGTGTAAACTCATTACAAGCATTAAATAAAAATTATTTTTCTCTTTTAAAAATGGTCTTCAAGATAAAAAATGAGAAAATAACATTCTATAAAACATCTACTCAATGGCAAGTGGCAATCTCAAGTTTTTTGGGGGTTTTGTTTGGGGAAAGATCATACATATTTCAAACATTGTATTTTATAGGAAATCCCATTCTTTTCCATGCTACTTGCCAATATTATTCTGCCAAAAACAAATTACTAACCTCTTATACATTTAGTTTAATTTGTTTTTCCTCACACTTTCCAAAGAAAATAACATGATAACAATTAAGTTCCCAACCTACAGCGGAAAGTAATCATTAACATGTTTAGGCTGTTAACTGAGTGCATTTAATTTCCTCTTCTGTTCCTGAATAATTAGTCTGTGATAGACGTTATACATTTCTGTGATTTACTCACAACAAACGAATGAAACATACTAGCAAACAATTTTACATGTAACCTAAAACGTTGATATTACTATTCAAACATTTATTTAGTGGACGTGATCATCCAAAGGTGTTCTAAAAATAATAACAAAGAAACACAGTGTGTTGTTTCACTTTGTTGGTAGGAAATGAAAGAAATTATAATTGAGATAAAACATCACATTTGTTTGTTTTTAAGGGTTTTATTGCACTTGCAACATATTTAGGTCATATCAGTGCCAGTAAAAAGGAAGAATATGCGATTGTAAAAAGTTCTAGAATTACAATTAAAGTACACCCAAGAAAAGGTAAGACAAAGGGGAATTGGTTCAAATAGGGAATAGATGTAGATTCCAAGAGCACACTATCAATTTACTTCGTTTGAGATCGCCTAAAAGTCTCATCCAGACACAAGCACAGGTGGTCAATTGTATCAAATGCATCTGATAGATCTAATAAAGTCAAAAGAGATACATTATTTACGCCTAAATTGTTAAGAATGCCGGAGTTAAGTTTTACAAGGTCAATTTCAGTGCTGTGGAATGATTTATAGGCAGACTGGAAACGCTCACTAAGACTATTACAATTTACATGAAGCAGTAGATTTTTAAAGACAATTTATTCAAGCACTTTAAATGAAACGGGAAGTTTCAAAACTGGTCTATAATTTGTGTTGGCATCGGACTTTTTTCTTTTCAAGGGTTTGATAATGGCATTTTTAAACACATCAAGGACTAGTCCAAAGGAAAGAGAGTCATTTATAAGTTTGGTAATTGTTGGAAGCACAACATTGAGACATTCTTTCAGCAGATATGTGGGAAGGGGGTCAAGACCACAGTGCTTAAATGACTCTTCATGATGGCCTCTCGAACATCCTCTTTCGTTGCAGGTTCAAAGGAGTCAAGAACTTTTCCATGAAAAGATTTGAAGGTAGGTGGTGAATGTGTTCATTTATGCCTGATGTTTGTAATTTTGCTGTTAAAGGTGGCAAAATCTTCAGCAAGGAGGCTATCACTTTTTGAAACCGGAATTGACAGTTCTTTTGTATCCCTAGTAGGTTATTGTGATTTACATTGCCTGAATATGATTCTTTTATCAATTTTCTTAGATCCCTGAGATTTACCACACCATTTTAAATAGACATGAAACTAGGAAGTCAGAAAAGTAAAAGCATATTTTTCATTCTGTCAAATTTTAGTTTTTATTGAATCATTTTTCTTGACCATCAGGTTGTTGTCCTTCAGTTTGTCTATATTATTTTTTTTCTAAAAACATTTATGTGAATGCCTGCAGTAGAGAGAGGAGGAGGGAGAAATGATAGTAGTCTCGGTGATTGATTGTACAATGGACAGAAGCAGGTTTGTTAGTCACTAACATTTTTTTCTCTCCAATTTTCTTTAAAGAACCTATTTTCAAGATATGAACTGTTGACCTAGCTGGTGATTACTGCCATTTCCACTAACAGAAGACAAATGACACAACAAATAAATGATTTTGATCTATTAGAAATATTTTTTTAAAACATACTGGCAGCTTTGAAGACTGCTGCAACATCTCCCTCTCCATAGCCCATCCTTCTTGCTTTCTTGAACAGCTCATTGGCTGCAGCAGCCAAGTAGAGCGGTTGTTCTACACTGTCTCCCAGACCCAGTACTAGGCGTAAATCTTTCTGCTGGTGTTGTAGAGGGAAGTGGGGGTCAAATCGTCCACTCAAAATAGCTGGAAAAAGAAAATGTACTTGTCAGACTAGTGGGCAAGATGTATTCATTTCATCTTTAAAATCCTTATTATTTAGTTACTCATGTTTATACTTTTGTATTTTTCCATAGTTTTTTTTTTTTTGTTTTGTTCATTCATTAATAGATTTGAAAGGAATAAGAAAGCTTTGTTATCTTTATACTTTGTCGAGATTTCATGGTTTAAATGAATTAATAATGACAGAATAACTAAGTTTCCTTTTTTTTTTTTCCCAAGTCATCATCACATTACAAGAGTGCATTGATTTCGCAAGATATGAACAGAAATTTAAGTGCAAACCTTGACTTTTGTGGCTAATTGTTCGACAAGAAAGGGCACCAAGAGATAGAACCTCAGAGAAATCTTCCAGATCAATTCCAACCTTCTCTGCCAAGGCCATCCCCTCTGACAGACTGGCCACCATATTGCCAAGAATCATATTGTGGATCAATTTCATACGTGTAGCTGTGCCTACTTCATCTGAAAAAAAAAAAAGAAGAAAAAGATGATAGAAATCAAGCAATTCTTATACAATGATTATCTACAAGACTAATCAGTATAAGTAAGACATAAAACTGATTAACGAAGATCTACAAACCCACCACCTCACCCCCTTCCATATGCAAACCTTTACTTACAATTAAGAGGGTGGGGGGAATTTTTACACAACGGTATGATGAACTGCAGCTAGGGTATTCAGGTTTGTTTTTTTTTTTAGAGGGGGGTTTGAGGTGGGGTGTGAATATAAAGATAAAGCATCAAATAAATGCTAGAATTCAACAGGAACCAACCAAGTTGTCCAAGAGAGTAAGTTGATGTTGATAGTCCTGCCCAGAGGAGTGAACATGCCAGGATTGGTAATCGGTTGCCATTTGCCCTTGTCTATAAGTATTACAAGTACCAGTAAATAGGGAAGATAATGAAACAGTCCAAATAATATAAATCCACAACCTGCCACAATAACTGAATGGATAAAAATTAAATCCAATTCTGGGGGGGGGGGGGGGGGGAGAGAGAGAGAGAGAGAGAGAGAGAGAGAGAGAGAGAGAGAGAGAGAGAGAGAGAGAGAGAGAGAGGAGAGAGAGGAGAGAGAGGAGAGAGAGAGAGAGAGAGAGAGAGAGAGAGAGAGAGAGAGAGAGAGAGAGAGAGAGAGGAGAAATCCTAATTTGACCAATACTGACCTCCATTTAAATCTGTTCAAAACGATGTAAGTGTAGAGTTTGCTCGAGCTATAAAAACAACTTACTTCCTAGATAGAATGACTTCTTCCCCATGGCTTCAAAACATGAGTAACAGTCATCAAATAGTTTACGATCCCCAGAACAAAGGATGAGGAGCTGTCCTTCCAGAGCTGGAACTCTGCTTCCACACACGGGAGCTTCCAAGAAAGACCCTCCATGAGCCATGATAGCCTGTTAAATATTCAAAATCAAAATCATTAAAAAATAAATAAATAAATAAATAAAACATATAAAACTAAGGGGAAATGTGGCTTCATCGCATCATGCACACCAAATGTTCTTAAAGAAATCCAAGTTTGTACAAGATTTAAAAGACAATAATGATAATTTAATATTTCTTTTAATCCATTGGACAAACCAAAATATTTCAGAACTGAATTGTATCAGTATTTCTGACAAATCCTCTGAAAAAACGCCTGAAAATGAGGTTATCCAAAAACATAAAGCATAAGCATTTATAACCACTCTCATCTACCACCCACCCACACACAAATATGTCAACTTCAATTAACATTAAGGTTTAAGTTCATTTGGGGGAAAAAATGAATAAAATTAAAAATTAAATTAAATAAAACAAACAAAAAAAAAAAGTCTTGAAATTTACTCCATGCTCACACATACATAATTTCAAGATAAATACCTAATGACCTTAAACTCTTACAACAATTCCACTATTTTAAAAAGTGGACCGAAAAAAGAAAAAAAAATTCAATTTATTTGACAGCAGTAACTTTAAACTGCAACAGTGATGGATAAGCAGGGGGGTCCCAATAGCTCAGTTGGTAGAGCACTCACCAACATGCAAAGGGACTGAGATCAATCCGGGTGCAGTCAAGATTTTTTTCTGACCCTCCCTGTCCACCCAGCGGTGAAGGGACTTTGGGTAGCTGAGTGTTAGATTTGGTGGAAAGTACTTTGCAATAGACTAGCTCTATCCAAAGAATAGCAGGCTATTGCCCTTTTCACGCTGTAGAAACCGGGAGTAAACTCCGGCTCCTTGGGCCCAATGGCTCTGAAGGACTACTAAGATGGAGAAGCTATTTCTAGGGTGATTAGGACAGGATTTGAATATTTCAAAATGTGACAATTTACACTATTATTCTTTTCTATATTTCTATATAGTTCTTTATTCTTTTATTAGGCTTTTTGTGAAAGAAGCTGCAATACCTGTTTTGTAAGTATATTTTTAACATTTTGTAACCAATAATTAAAAATAATTATACCAGACAATTCATTTACGTCGTCTTCATCAAAATGCAAAATATCATTTCAATGTTTTTTTCCTCCTCATAAGGTAGGGTTTCATGTTAGAAATTTTTGATAGAATCAATATCATCAGGGGTGAAAATAATAGTAATCACATCAAATGAGGCAATAAAAAGATATAGAGAGAAATATGGAATGATTGCGACATTTGTAAATATTATGTAAACTTTGCATGTAGAGGTAGTTGAAGGGTTTGTTTGTTTGTTTTCTCTTAAAAAGCTTGATATATACACAGTAAAACAACATTTCAATGTATTAAAATTTGCTTTCTCACATCAGCAACATCTTGCACTGTTTCTTCATCCACAGTTGACATCTCCACGTAACATTTTCCTTTTGAAATCCCATCAAGTACTCCCATGTTGCCAAACATTATCTAATTGAAATTTTAATAAAAAAATAAATAATTCAATGCAGGACAGATGACGGAAGCAAACAGTATTAATACTTCTACTAGATTTTTGTCCACACTATTTAACACCAAAATAAAAAAATGAAAGAAACACAAAAATATTTAATTTTAAATTTATAACATTCATATCATCAACAAATACAAAGAGATACTGTTATACATTTGGATTGTGCGTTAGATATACAAATGACTATTAAATAATAGCAGTAGAAAAGCGATGTCAAAAATTAATTTGGCTGCATGCCACTTTTGCACATTTCAACAAAACACAAAATTCTAAGGTAATTAAATGAGATGTCTCTTGATAGCATAGGGGTTTTAATTTTAGTCAGTTAATTTTTTATTAGATAAATAAATAAATAAATAAATAAATAAATAAATAAATAAATAAATAAATATATAAATATATAAATAAATAAATTAATTAATAAAAATAAAAACATAATTATTTTCTTCATGAAAAAATATATATATGGATAATATATGATATTTTGTAAGTTGTCATATAAGAAATTTAATGAAAGAGAGAGGAGAAAAAATAAATTTTGCTTAACCTATTAGTGGCATCTTCATCTATTGCCACAAATACTTACATCTCTAACAGCTGTAGAGTCTGCAACACATGTGAAAGTAATGTCACATGACTGGACCACATCAGCTGGATTATTGCCTTTGAGAGCCCCTGCCTTTACAAACTCACGACACTAAAAGGATGACAAGAGATTATATATCATATTTTATGGAAAGTAAAAGAGAAAAGAAAATTGTTCAATATGTTTTTATTCTGGGAGACGGGGGAGGTGGAACTCCAGCTGAAAACAAAACAGAGAAATGATCACCAGACTGCGGTACAATTCCATTCAAATTTGTAAGTAAGACGATGCTAACTGTACATCCATTGTCATCTCAAAAACATCGGCATCAATGAAAGTCTAAATTCTTTTCTGCGACAGTATTTATTATACATTTAATAAAAGTGAACGAATGTTATGAATAGAACATATAAAAGCTGTGGACACGTGCCAAAATGCATGACTGTTTGCGTGAGTGTGATTGGGAGGGATGAGAGAGTGGGAGAGGATGGAGGGAAGAGGAAGTGAGAAACTGAGGAGTGGGGGGTGGGGGGAAAAGATATGCTTGGCGCGCGCTTTCCAGGGTAAACAATTCCGTTGTTGCAACATGATATAAGCCCAGAAGCTAGATACATTTTGAAAAAAAATAAAGAAAGAAAGAAAAAAAAGAAATAAAGAAAATCAAAGAACAACTCTTTTTTTTTTCTAAATCAATGTGAGATAAACTAGTCCAAGTTAATAATCATAAAATTTTATAAATGGTGGGTAAATGGGTTCGGCACCTGATAAGGTTTAATTCAATGTTCTATGTTTTGACAAATGTGCTCTTTACACATGTACTTGTAGATGTAAATGTTATTTCATGTTTTATTCCATAGTATCGCTGACAAATAAAACTGGAATTGAGAGAATAGAAGGTAGTGGGTGGTTGTGGTGCTGGTGTGTGTGTGTGTGTGTGTGTGTGTGTGTGTGTGTGTGTGTGTGTGTGTGTGTGTGTGTGGTGGGGGGGGGCAATTTTTACTTTTTTTTATGAAACATAGATCAATCAGCATTATTCCTTTGATAAAAGTAGAAACAAGTTCAGAGTGCCAGGCAACATAATTAACACAATGTGACCCCCCCCCCCCACTCACACACACACACACACACACACACACACACAAACTCACATTTTCGGGTCAACACGTGCTAGACAAACGGCAGTAGTAAAATAACGGCGTAGGTGGCGGTGGTGATTTACGCGACTCACGCGGCTGGCAGACAAATCTATGCTCACTCTTATCGCTCGAAACTGCTCCCCAAAAACCTGGCAGCAGGCCTGTGTAACACACAACAACTCTAACTGAAATCCACTGCAGCATTATAAACGGAATGAAATTAGTGTAGTCTGGTTATATTGTTCAATTTCACTTGGAATATATTCCAACAAAGAAAGCATTTTCACAATCCATAGCACCAGTGTCGGTAGGATGATGGGCCCCATTATCAACATAGAAATTCGCCTCAATGGGTTAAATACTGTTTAATCAAACATGGATGCCTAAAATCACTGCTGGTGTGTGTACCTTGGGCTTCCTCAACGTCCTATTTTTTCCATCACAAGAACGGTAAATACTTGTTGCTCTCACATTATTATTGTTTATTTGTGTTGCGTTCTCATTTGGGGGTGGGGAATGGAGAATAAGAATCGTGTAGGAATTTTCAGGAATTGGATGATTTCAAGCGGAAAACGGTTTCTGTTGTAGATGAATATAATTATGCCATTGAATAGCTCATAGATTGACCCAATTTTCTTCAACTTAATGACATTTACTTTGCCTCATTGCGTAGATTGTTGGACGGATCAGTGGGTCAAATTTTTTTCACAAGTTTTCAACTCATCTGCACGAGATATAATTGAGCACATTGAGTATGCTCTGGTGGATAAAATACTCATCAATTCTGCCAGCTAAACAATCATAAATCTCGTTTTATCTATCCATTAATCTCAACTATGTTTAATCTGAACCATTCATAGAATAGACCAGTTTTTAAACAAAAAACATGAGATGAGTATAACCCAGATATTTTCACCAACTTTAAAGATACAAATCCTGGAGGGAAATGTGTGTGTGTGTGTGTGTGTGTGTGTGTGTGTGTGTGTGTGTGTATTTGCTTGGGGGGGGGGGGGGCGTGGCAGTGTCTTAAAATTTGCTTTGTAGCAGCTTTATGTGAATGGATGTCTGTAAATTTCCACAATAAACGATTTTTTAAAAAAATGATTGTACCTATCTCAGACGAAGCTAAGAACGCAAGGTCATTCAACGTCCTTATCGTTGGGCGATATTTGTGTATTGTGCATTATTAATGAAGTGTGGACTGTACACAAAGGATCCAGTATGATACCTCATATCGGGCTTGTCCAAATACAACTTACTGTTTAATGAATCCTGAGCTGACTGTAACGAACGCGTGTGCATCCAATACGTTCGTCATCACCATCACTACCACCATCATCATCACCATCACCATCATCATCATCATCATCGTCGTCGTCGTCGTCGTCATCATCATCATCATAAAAACGTGTTATGGTGTCATTAGAAGTTGACCCTTTTGTTTTGTTAAGGATTATACTTTTAAGTATTTAAAGCCGAGCGTCTGAAAATAATTTGTGGGTATCCAAATTATAAATTACGAAACCTTAAATCTTCAAAGAATTTGTTTTATTTTCTGAGTTCATCAACAAAAACAGTATTTAGATGAAAATTTTCAGATTTATAGTAGTCTTTGCAGAAGAAGTGCCTTTGGTGCTGACAGATTCGAGTGCTGCTGCTGCTGCTGAACAAAAAACAACAACAGCTCACAACTTCCCACCAGTTGGACCCGTGATATAGCATAATAGTCAGTTGTTAAATGGTATTATCGGTTACCGAACGAAATCACCATATATAATATTGCAAGGTGGGATGAATGAAGCTTGCAAAGGTTGTCATAAAATGACACTGATGGGAGACCCAAGCTTTAAATCAACTTTTTTTTTCTACAGTTTGTAAAAGGTCTTAACACTAGTGTACAATGACCAAAAAATGTAGTCCTTCAGGACCACGGAGCCGGAGTTAAACCCGGTTTCTCCAGACAATAGACTTATATTTTGGATAGGACGCTAGTTTTTCGCAAAGTTCTTTCCGTCATATTTAATAGTACACGTTATCGAATGATTGTTGGATGGTCCGTTGGGGAGGGGAGGGGGGGGGTAGAAAAGAGAGAGAGAGAGAGAGAGAGAGAGAGAGAGAGAGAGAGAGAGAGAGAGAGAGAGAGAGAGAGAGAGAGAGACGACTTCCATCAGGATCGATCCCTTTGCTTGTGAAGCGAGTTATCTACCAACTGAGCTATCGGACCGCGTAAAATGACAACATATGTTTGAAGTTCGACCAGATCGGTTAAGATGGCAATCAACTTGACCAAAAGTTTTCAACCTAAATCAAATTTCAAAATTGAATTTGTCATCGTACGTCACAGAAGCCTCTTTAACTTTTGGTTAATCGAACTAAAAAACAAATTCTCATACATAATATTATCGTTAAACAATTCACTTCCGCCCGAGTACGTGACCACGGCATATCGCATTGCCTATCTCACATAAAATGCACGCATATCATAAATAAAATGAGAGCGATCAGCATAAAACAAACGCAAATTTACTAATATTATAACAAATGAGGCGAAAACGAATGTTTTGGAGGCGTATAATATGAGATGGGATATAAAGCCTTGCGAAAATGAATGGGATAATGCGGTCGTCGTTCTAAACCATTACATAATTTGATATAACTAAAGAAAGGGCAAGATCGGCAGACCCAAACTCAACCAATAACAAAGAAAGCTGGCAATGATTTAGTTTGGTGTCAACAGCTGATTGGGATAACTTATCGCCATGATAAACCAGAACGAGTTGGGACCAGGATGGTTATGCGTCTACATTTAATGATTAATAAATAAGCGAGATGATACTCAAACTAGACATCTACTTGACGATAAGAATTAAATCTAATAATTTTATCTTCCGAGTAACGCTAAAGTTGCGCACATAAATAGGCTAACCAACCTACATGGCATTTTGCCAAGTGTCAACGCAGTGTGTTGTTTACTATTTATTCCCGGGAAAGATGTACTAAAGCCAAATCAATAGAACGTCCAAACTGGTGCACGGATACAACTATAGGTAGATTGAAATTCCTATATTTTAAACACGGCAGCTGGTTGTACAACCATAATGGATATCATATAATCACAATAGTCTGAATAAAGGATGAATGAATGGGGGTTATATGGATTTAAGACAGAGTTAGTTAACAAATAGTGCTGGATAAGTAAATAATTTTTAATATCTTGTAAATTTTTGCTTCTTAAAAGATTAAAAATGTAATTTTGTAGACAGATAGACAGACAGATAGATAGATAGATAGATGGACGGACGGGTGAGAGAGAGAGAGAGAGAGAGAGAGAGAGAGAGAGAGAGAGAGAGAGAGAGAGAGAGAGAGAGGGGGGGGGGGAAGAGACACGGGGAAATAGATCAAACAAAACGTATATATATATATTTCCCAAATATTATAACGATTACAACCATCAGTGAAACACCGCACACGCGCGAGCGTACATACACAGACAAACAGACTACCAGGCTCACCACCTTCTACAACGACATGCCTACCACAACCAACATCACCAACACCAGGAAGGAATTAGAAATTATCGATCTTCAGCCCACTAGATGGTGTCATGTTTGAAGTGGAAATGGAGGGAGAATCGGGAATTAAAACTATACACACAGACATCAGGCTATTTCAAAAGACAACGTTGGAAGCATCCGAGTCTGAAGATTTTATAAACGTCAAAATTACGCAATTTGCATGGTTCAAGATAACCGGGTGCATGCAAGCGAACGAGAGAGAGAGAGAGAGGGGGGGAAGGGAGGGAGGGAGAGAGAGAGGGGGGGGGAGGGAGGGAGGAGGGAGGGAGGGAGAGAGGGGGGAGGGAGGGAGGGAGGGAGGGAGGGAGAGAGAGAGAGAGAGAGAGAGAGAGAGAGAGAGAGAGAGACTAACCTTCACCTAGTGTGCTTTTGGTTAAATAGTTTTAAAACGCTTTGAAGATTGTTTTATTTTTGACACCCTTTACAGGGAAGGTTATTTATTTAAACGGAAGTCTCCAATTGAATGCGAGGGCTACAGCCCTTTTAAAAAAAGCACGAGTCATCAGGATTCGAACTTACAACTTTCCAAGGAAAAGACTAATCAATAAGTGTTGCGTAACCAGTAGGCTTCAGATCAAACTACGTAATTCGATCATGTAGCCAACTAGGATGAATTTTCTTTTTAGAAATATATTACATGCGTACAGATTTTCAATTGGTTCATCTTCAGCCTTCATGCCAACCTGAACCCATCCACTGCCTCCTCTCCTTTCATTCTTTACGAAGTGAATCTTTGGGCGATGTTGCCCAAAAGTTCTAACAACCAATGGGAGAGCGGCTTTGGTCAGCTCAGTTTTCCGATCCAGTCACCAATAGGACCAACAATAATAGGGTCACTTGTTAAAACAACAAAGCACATATCTATGATGGGCTTGATAAAAAAAATGCAAATGCAATGTGCTTCAAACCTACATTACTATTTATATGAAAAGATTAAGAATGGCAAGATTAAAAATTATCACAATGCAAGTAGCCCTGGCCTAAGGTCAAGCCGTTAGGTATAACTAACTGTTTTGGACAATATTGCCCAAAATAGTCGTTTCCTTTTATTCTTTTTCTTTTATAATTGGATGTAAAAGAGGAGTTCTGATCTGCAGAAGTTTGGGACCTGATTGTCTCGATTTTGTGACTGCTTGTTCACACTATTTATACAATCCATGTTTCTGAATATATTCTTCCATATTATACCAGTCATGAACGATTGACTGATATGTTCCCTAGCACTCAGTATACGGGGGGAAAGGGACTAACTGACTGACTCTCTCTCTCTCTCTCTCTCTCTCTCTCTCTCTCTCTCTCTCTCTCTCTCTCTCTCTCTCTCTGTGTGTGTGTGTGTGTGTGTGTGTGTGTGTGTGTTTGACATCGAATGTCTAATCAACTGATCTCTCGATTCGCCAGCCATGTCTCTAGATTGTGCTGCTCTACATGACCACGATGAGCATCTCGAATACGTACCAAAACACGGTAAACAACAGGTACAGAAGTTGTGTCACGCCATGTATGTTGCAACAGCATAGGAAATTGTTTCCAACAAAATCCATATCTTTCCGACACGAGGCAGAGACAGAACGAATCCCAAAATCAGCAACATCCGTTGACTGAAAACATCAATAAATCCGACTAGTGCCGACAGAAGCAATACTATCGAAAACACACCAAGCAAGCAAAGGAGTCTGATCAGATCCTGTAGTGTATTTTTGGAAGAGCGGGGAAAGAGAGATGAAGGGATGTGGAATTTTATGAGAGAAATGCTGAGATCTGAAATCGATAACACGAACCAAACTTATGGGAGTTTTTTTCTTCTTTCTCTCTTTACCGATGTTTCTTTCTTTCCTTCTTTTTATGATATAAGTGCGTGTGGCGGGGGTGGGGGGTTTGTCTTGTTTTGGTTGTTGTTGTTTTCTTTCTTTTTGTGTGTGTGTTTGTAGTATGTATTTTTAAAGATTAAAGCCAATGGACAAGAAAATCTGAAAATGTACGTATTCTCTACCTTTAAAATAAACAGCAGACAAATGTATATTGATTTGATGACAGACACTTCGTCATTCTTGTTTGTCACATTTATTTTTATATTTCAAGATGAAACTAGATAGAAGGTCACAGCTTGATAAGTGTGACAGATCGGACTTTACCCTACATAACTAAAACAAACAGCTGAACTACTTTATTGTGTCAAGTCTCAGTGGCCTCGTGCCAAGTTCATGGCTACAAAATAATTAAATTGTTAATTAAGTATGTATTCCGAGGGTAGCATGGCATTCATATGCTGCTTACGTCGTACTAAAAACACTTTTTTTTTATTTTGGCCTGAAAACTTTGATATATATAGCAAAGCTCACGAGTTTGTGGATTTTTAACAAAACGGGCCATCATAATCTATCAATGTTTGAATAAGTTTATTGGCAAAATTAAAATAAATAAATCAAAAAGCGTTTGGTCTCAGTTAAGCAGGGCACAACACAGCCGTACTCTTTTTAAAAAAATAGAATTTAAAATGTTGGCCAGAAAACTCGTCCTTCAAATTTCGATCGATTAAAATAGGACCCTCGTCTTGGCAATAAACTCCCAAACCCGGGACGTTTGAAGTCCCAGGATTGAGAGTATTTGATAATATTACGGTCGTTTTAATAGATCGATATCTAATTTGAAGGACGAGCTTTCTGGACAAAATCTAAAATACGTTTTGTTCGTTTTTTGTTTTTTCTCCCAGAGTTTGGCAGTACAGGTTTGTTTTTGTTTTTAGTTTGTTTTTCATTTGACATGAACAGATCCACTCCAGGAGTGTAGTTGTTCACTTTTAAAATATTGATGAGAAAATAATTAATATGACACCAGCTGGATGGAGTGACTCTGTATGACAGTTGATGTATAAGACACAATTCTATTATTATTATTATTATTATTATTATTATTATTATTATTATTATTATTATTATTATATTATTATTATTATTATTATTATTATTATTATTATTATTATTATTATTATTATTATTATCATTTATTATTATTATTATTATTATTATTATTATTAATTATTATTATTATTATTATTATTATTATTATTATTATTATTATTATTATTATTATTATTATGAAACATGATTTCAGAAAGGAAATATTAGGAGGCAATATATTTCTGGACATAACCTAATATTGTGATGCTTCAACATTTCCAACTTTTCGATCAAAAGTGGGGAGGGAAATATTAAATAAACATGCTGAACATTTAAAATATTAATTGGAAAATAATATGACAAGAGTTGGTTGGAGTGCAAGACATACGTGGTATTTAAAAATATATATTATGTTCAGGATTGAGTTAACAGCAATATGCCATACAAGGCTGGTAGCTCAGTGGTATTGTCTTTGCTTCGTACCCAAAGGTACTGACTACCCGCCGCTTTGTGTGTGAGCAAGTCACCCAGCCTTAGCTCACTTTGCGGCGCTGCACTGTGGTTAACGCCTGGGTTATTCAAGTATTCCATCGAAATAGATCCTAAAGAAAAATGTCCTCATAGGGCTCTAAATAAAGGGAATTTGTTTTATTGTACTTTTGTTTAAGTCAAATTGACACGAAGAAGTGAGCGAAAACCGAATGAATGAATGAATGAATGAATGATATTTATTAAGAACGTATCAACCCTTGCATGCTGTTAGATTTTATAGGCAAAGCGATGATTACAATCCAACCTTTAACACTTCAATTCACCTAAAAACCCAGGGCCATCGGGATTATTTGAATGAAATTAAACATCACAATGGGGGTCCCGATAACTCAGTTGGTAGAGCACTCGCTTCACATGTAAAGGGACAGAGATCGATCGGATGCAGTCGAGATTTTTCCGCCCCCCCCCCCCCCCCTGTCCACACACCAGTAATTGGGTAGCTGGGTCTGATAGATCTGGCGGAAAGTAGTGTGTGATAGTCTGGCGTCCGGTCAAAAGGGAAGCAAGCAATTGCTATTGTCCGTTTCACGCAACAGAAACGGCGATAAACTCTCGCTACATGGGCCGAATGGCTCTGAAGGAAACATCACAACAGCGCATATTTAAAATTGTGAGAAATGTATGCACACTATTTCAATCATGAATTGAAACATGACATGGTTCTGGCTTTAAGTATAGCTAATACCCCAGTTATTTTATTGGTATTGTTATCGTATTTAGTTCGTCAAAGGCTGTGCAGTTTAAATGAGTGCTATACTTTATTACTAATAAAATATTTTATGTACCGCGAGGCGGTTTGAAATATTATCGTTTCGAATTGAGTCACAGGTCACAGCCGTTATGACAGCTGTTAGGATAGCCGTCCAACCATCAATTCGCTCATGCCATTAGTTTGGCTGCATTTGGCCAGATAATTGATTAATGGGATTGCCCCATGGCAATAAAGGAGATGCACATGAAAGAGGTTTTACCTTAGTGAAAAGAAAGTGACTTGCGTACAGATCAACCATCATTGAAAAGCAAACGAACAAATAATCAAACTAAATAATAAGGCTTTATAGATTATTAGTATTAGCGAGACTTGAAAATCATCAGCTTATGTATGAGCCTACAAATATGAAAATGTGATTTGAAACGACGCATTTTGATACAATTTCTCTCTTCTTTTGGTAAACGATTTTATCTTTCTGAATCCGCGTATGCAATGATAAAAGAAGCATCCGCACTGCGATCAGGATAATAAACATTTCATCCGTCATAATAGCTGCCACATCATGAATATAAAAGAGGGGAGTGAATAAGACTATGTTTATTACAGTAGTGTAATAGTAGGCTAATATTATTGTGTGTGTGTGTGTGTGTGTGTTTGTGTTTTGGTCTGGTCTGACAGAGTCAGACGGCCGTTTGCCTTTCACCTGACAGGATGTTTTTTCTAGCTACGTAAGTTTACCAACTATCACTGTCATGTTTGGAGAGAGAAAAAAAATTAAACTATTGTTTCAGCCGAGCTATAAATAGAACAAGTGGAATAATCTGATTGATGATAAAACCAAACAATTTAAATCAACAACAACGGCTTTCGAACAAAGGAATTCTTCCGACGATTATCATTATGCAGGAGTAGACCGTGTTACTGTAAACATATACGTAATATACACCAATTATGTCTAACATATACCAGTGTTATAGAGGGCATTGACTAACATCATCTTCATCCAAAGTGTGTGATTGTCAAGTAGTTTGGCGTTTAGTAGGGGGCCAGAAAGTGTGTTACGTTCTGCTGCTTTCGTTCATAGGGTAAAACTGCGGTCTTCTATCCACGTGAATGCGATAGCCTAGATAATAACAGTCTGTATCTCTATAGATTCTGCCTCAGCAGTGTGTTAGATAACATAACATTACTAGCTACTTGCCATCCAGGTCAATAATTCACTATCAGTTGCACTGTTGCATGAGTGTCTTAATTAAGATGGAAACCTAACTCGCAAAGCAACACGCTCTGTTTTTTTAATTAGCTGGACAAAAGAATGTATGCAAGGTGGATACTATGATAAAAGCAATTATAGTGATATAATTTATTAATATCCAATGTATTCTTACTGGACAAGGTGTGCATCTTAATCGATTATATCATATCACTTCTGTGGCCTGGCTGAGAGGTCCACTTGCTTTTAATTGATAGAGCAGTTTTGTCGCGCTATTGGCAAACCATTTTTTAAAAACAATTCAGCCAGAAAATCATCGATCGGAATTTGAAGTTAAGGTATTTCTGGCCAAATTGTCTTTATTCAGAGGATGGCAAAGTTGACTAAAAAGGGGGGGGGGGGGGGGGGGGGGGAAGAAAATAAAATCAGTTCCCATCCACTCCCGCGCCGCATCGGAATTTTCTTGGTTCGTCCTGAATTGAGTGATTGATTGGGTAACTGGGTCTAGTATTCAAGGGTACCAAGCAATTATTATAGTCCCATTTCATTTGAAAGAAAATGGGATAAAGGATTGCGTTTTACTGATCGGCTACTAGTGCTGATGATAATTAAAATGCATATATATTATTTTCATAATTTTGTGCCAACAAAGAATATTTTAATGACGTTGCTGTATTCCTATTAATCACACTAATGATAATATTTTCCTTTGTAATTATAACGAATGGGAGAGCGTTGAATCTCTATGCGAAGATTGTATGTTTGTGGAGAGAGAGAGAGAGAGAGAGAGAGAGAGAGAGAGAGAGAGAGAGAGAGAGAGAGAGAGAGAGAGAGAGAGAGAGAGAGAGAGAGAGAGAGAGAGAGAGTGTGTGTGTGTAACTGACCAACTAGCGAGTCGATTTCGAAGGAAGCTGACGTTGCAGAATGTTCCTCATCAAAAATCGATAAATACGCCCCTCCGCCCCTTCCCCTTGACCTCACTTACACAACATCATGCCGCTACCAACGCTTGCTTTGCCTCTGAATTCGGCAACTACTAAATTATTCCATATTATCATTGCCGCATTATGAAGCTACACAATGAAGACGCAGTACATATTGACTATTCACTTATGAGCATCGACAAATCATATTACCGCACCAATGGTACACAGTACACAGGTCTGTCGTGATTTTAGTGAAAATTATACACTTTTTTCCTTAAGACACTAAGCTGCTGGATGCTGTGCCAAATATTTCTCTGCCGTCTGTCTGGGTTATAAGTACTGTATTTATGTTTTGTTATTTTTATGGTGTGTGGGATATTGGCTAATGATGTGTTTTGAGCCCGAAACGTTCCGTGTTTTGTATTTTATTATTTTCGGAAGCTGTTGTATTCATTTTTGTTCATTACTTTTTTCTTTATTACCTTAAGCTCATTCGATATGTTACATCAAATAAACGAATGACGTCATTTCGAATTGTGTTTTGAGTGAGTGAGTGTGTGTGTTTCGATTTCATTTATCCATAAAAGCGAAAATGTTTGCATCCGCAAACACCGCAAACAAATTGTTTCAGAAAACTAGAAATGTCCAAAAACAAATCGTCAAAAGTTTATGGTAATTTAATTTTAGAGTAACAAACATGCATTGAGTTTTCATCCAATTATCATTTCTTCTATCAATCTTCAGTTTCTGGTAAATTCCAAATCGATGGTTTGTTTGCGCGCAGCCCAGCTTGTACCTAGGTGCTACTGTGCTGCTTTTGTTTTTAAATTTGATATCACATATGCTCAAAATTCTAAATAACTGACGTATTTGTAATTATACCAACACTGCTCCGTATCGTGTACATTTATCGGCTAATATAACCGAAATGCTAATATAACCGAAATGGCGATCAATAGCTAGACATAAATTTACACCATTCAAGGTCAAGTCTATACATTAGAACAGCAATACTATGTCCGACAGAGTTGGTCGATTGATTTAAAGAAGAAGAAGAAGAAGAAGAAGAAGAAGAAGAAGAAGAAGAAGAAGAAGAAGAAGAAGAAGAAGAAGAAGAAGAAGAAGAAGAAGAAGAAGAAGAAGAAGAAGAAGAAGAAGAAGAAGAAGAAGAAGAAGAAGGAGGAGGAGGAGGAGGAGGAGGAGGAGGAGGAGGAAGAAGAAGGATAGAGAGAATAGAAAGATATAAGACATGTACAACTAACTTATTACTTTCTCTTTCCAGGCACACATCAAAAAGAAGCTGATGTTCTAGGGTAAAAAAAAAAAATACCAAAAAAAAAAAACCCCAACAGATAATATATATGACATCGTAAAAAAAGGGCTTCAGCCGATGAAGCCTCAGGAGAGGTCTTTACTCGTCATCATGAGCGTCATTCAGAGTCAGACTGGGTCCGCCGAATGACGACAGCACACTCTGAAACAAAATTCTACAGACACTGCTCGCAAAAGGGTCACTATACTTATAACCTCGTCTTGCTTCAGGAGGTGACAAGAAATGGGA
Organism: Berghia stephanieae; assembly: GCF_034508935.2. Lineage (NCBI taxonomy): Eukaryota > Metazoa > Mollusca > Gastropoda > Nudibranchia > Aeolidiidae > Berghia > Berghia stephanieae. The sequence goes on from NC_088363.1 coordinate 72,952,122, forward strand.
CAAAATGGCTTGTGTCTGCCATTTCTTCGAGGGTCGGTATACCACCCGAAAGCGAAAGTGCATAATCGTACCACAGTCAAAGAGCACCATTTGGCGCTATCGCCTCTGATAATCGTCATCATGTTAACATGTCAACCATACCTGGCAGATACGTCATCTCCTTTGTGCCCAGAGCAATGCTTTTGCTCCAACGCAACAACTGTAACAACAGCCTTCGGCATGGAACCCGTCTTCGTAATTGATTGTTCAAATGGGAGTTTGCAAGGCTTCATAGCCCATTTGTCAAAGGATGGATTAATTCATGCTAATGACACAAAAAGCATTTCTCCGCTACATTACGATGCGAGTAACAATGGTTCGACCAACATCGCAGACAACCTACAAGAACATTCACTATCACACCCGTTAAGCAACTCGACACAGAGAATGTTTTATGATAATTTGGAATATAAAGGCCACGGAAGGATTACCATGGGTGATCATTTACCAAATATGAATCTGGACCTGACTTTCAACAAAATTTCATCCACTTCAGATTTAGGCCTGCTTGGTTGGAAATCTGCGCCTAATGTAATAAAGCTTAACCTGAGCAACAACGTGATAGAAACGTTAAATGGATCATTTTTTCATCCATATACTAATCTGGTCACTCTTGATCTCAGCAACAATATCATTGATGCATTTACACCTATTGTATTCCATCATTTACCATCATTAAAGTACTTATATCTATACAACAATAGAATTGCCAACATTGAGCTACAACAACCTGGTGACTTGCCATTTATATCGAACATTATCCACTTAGATCTCTCACAAAACCGCTTGCTCAGCCTACCAGCTGGAGCATTCTCACCTTTTCCAATGTTAACCAGCCTCAACTTGACGCATAACCCCATCATCGTCATAAGCCAATCTGCCTTCATGGGATTGCCACAGCTGCGATCCCTGTCTCTTTCCCAAAGTAATATTTCAAATATCGACTACCCAGTCTTTCAAAATACATCCCTGAGAATGTTGTGGCTGGACAACATGCCTCACCTTTCCCATCTAAGTCACAATGTTTTTGAAGGATTAGCACATCTCCAATATCTTAATCTCAGCCATAATTACCAACTCAGTTTCCTTCATCATGATATTTTATCGGGTCTTCAGTCCTTACAAATTCTAGATCTTTCAGGGAATAATATCCAAAAGTTGTCCTCTTTGACTTTTCGACATAACCTTCAGTTGCACAGCGTTTACTTAAATGACATCCCATTTTCTTGTGATTGTACAAATGCTTGGTTGGTGGAGCACTCACTCAAAAACAATTCGTTCTTAATCAATCCCCCATCCCTTGAATGTGTCGGCATAAAAGATAATCAAACACTTCCAACAGCTGATGCATATTTTCCTTGCAGCAACTTGTCTATCCCCGGACTACAAAGAACGCTATCAGTGGCAATAGGATCCACGCTGACCTTGCAATGCAGACAGATCTTCACATCAGGTGAAGACATACTCATCTGGACCACACCCAGAGGAAACAAATATTACTACCACCACTTCCATCCAAATGCAAGCCAGCATCTATTAAGTTTTAACGATGTTCAACCTCGGGCTCTGTTCCACAAAGATCATTTTTGGCACCAAAGCTCGTCTTACAATTCAGATTTGGATTCCTACAAAGAAAGAATTTTGGTTTTATCAGATGGTTCTCTTTTTATTGATTATGTTCTCAGAACAGATGCAGGATCATACAGCTGTGTTGTAAAAAACGCCTATGCTAATGTTTCTGGAACTATTATAGTACAATTTTCATATAATATTTCTGGAGAAATAAAAATCATCGCTTGCTTAGTTGGGATCCTTTGTGCTCTGGGCTTTTTTACCCTCAATGTGATATATGTGGTCATAAGCTGGCTTGCACGTCGTCTAATCAACAAGAGGAGAAGAGAACACATCAGGCAAATGCTTGAAAATCTAAATAGTTATAAGTCTACTCAAATCACTCGTATATATGAAAACTATACAGGCCAGCTCACAAGAGTAAGAAACAGATATCATGTTCAGCGTGACCGCTTACATAAGAACTACACTATGCAGGTGGAGAGGGTTAAAAGAGGTTGTTCCCACCAAGTAGAAAAGGTGAGAGATAACTACAACAACAGACTTCTTAAACTAAGAGAATATTCAAGCAGTCAGGTCCAGCAGATCAGGGAAATGGCAACAAACCAGATTGGTCGTATCAGAGACTACGGGTCACTGCAATTGGATAGGTTAAGAGAGACATACAAACTGCAGCATCAACACATGATGAAATTGTTAGATACAATGAATCTGGACAACTGCAGGTCTATTGTAGAGACAGAATGTATGCGAACAGAGAGCCTCATGTATGATTTAGACCTGCTCAGCCAAGAAGATGTGCGTATTGATTCTCCATTCTCTATAGCAGATGTGGATTCTGAATACAACACTGCAACAAGCAGTCCAATGTTGAGTGTTGGATCACAGGAGCTCATCGATGTTTCTTCTCATCAGATAAAAAGTAATGAGACAGGAGATCAATATGAAATGGTGGGAGAGAATGATGTATATTTCAGTGTTGGAGATAGAGTAACAGATCATGAGGAAGTTCTCAGGGTGAGCAAAAGCAGGAAAAGAAACAGCATGGTCGATGATAATGACTATGAAACAGGCGATGACATAAATATTGAAATGAATACAGTGTTACGCCTGCCAGACAATGTTCAACTGGATGCCAAAGAAGTGTGGACCTATGGAAAAGGAGATGAATCCACACACACCCTTTATACCAAAATCCTCAGGCCAAAACAGACCAACACTGAGTGTGAAGAAGACTCAGCCCATCAGATAAACGACTTGCCAGAAGAACAAGCATCAGTCAAAGTGGAAATGTGCAAAACAATGACTGGAGTTTCTTTGCCCTCTATAGAATTGGCTACGGCACAGTCACCAGAGTGGGATGGAAGCTATATGGAACATGAAGCCTCGCCTGTGAAAGTGTGGCAGGGACCTCCCCCTTTATTTCATTGTGATGATTACAAAGACTATACAACCGTCCATTTATATGATGGTGATGTGGAGGAAGAGGACGACGATGATGAGGAAAAGACTGAGAGAGATACTATGGTGTAGTGTTTGCCAACATTTATGTTCCAACACCCATTAACTTTCATTTTGAATATATTGTAATTGCGCATTGCAAATATGTCTGCATAATAAAATGATACTAACTTCTCACACCTCAGGATATGTGACCCACGGTTTCCATCAGGTTTTATGTCAGAGTGATTCATATGCTGAATAATGAATATTAAAAATGATTTAAACTCTTATTTCATAATCTGAGCGAAATTCAATTTTCAGCACCTTGTTCACACCGAACAAAATATCAGATTGAAGCAATGGATCACATATTCAATACCCCCTTCTGAATCACTGGAGAATGTTTTGTATATGTTCATGATTTTCTATTTCACTAAAGAGGGGAGTAGTAGTGGAAAACCTTTACTACACACATGTGTGAAATGATACTGTTCACAATACTGGTTGATAACGTTACTGCTACTATACCTTGTAAGGAAATATTTTTTTATCAATGGTCAATAACAGTTATAGGCCTAAAAAGTGTTAATTTATATTTCCCATAGCCCATTGGCAAAAAAAAAAAAAAAAAAAGAAGAGAGAGAGAGAGAGAGAGAGAGAGATTAAGAAAATTAAATTTACAACTATGAAGTTGTATGCAAGCATCAATTAAATAGACAAAGTCAAATTATGATAGTACATTTCAAGTTTCCCCTTTCTATAACGTGTGGACATATTGTTAGGAGATGTAAAAATTCATCATATACCGAAACAGTTTAAAGAGGGGATACCTGAAACATCTAAATATTAATCTTCACTTTTTATTGCACTAAAGCTTACTATTTCTACAGTGTTATTTATTAGCTTTTTGTTTTCGAACTTTAAGCAGCACTTGCATTTTACACTGAGTCCGCCAAACGTACACAGAAGGGTGAACTGTTTATAATCAGCACCTTGTCATCGAACTCGCCCCCACACATGTTGCCTTTATTTCAAAAGTAAAGAGCTATTTCCAAACTCGAGTGTCTGAACGCATTTCACCTATTTGTTTTAACCCAATGGTTGTCTTATTCATAAAGTGACGATGTATTGTAATATTTATTCGATGTTTTGTAATATTTATTCACTGTGCCGTACGTCCTTTAATGACCAAAAGTGCTCCAAATCCACAATTGATAAAAACCCCCACCTGAACAAACAATTTGAGCAATTGGGAGTCACTTGGAGAAGAAAACCTAATTGACGGTACTTTACAATATTCAATATCGAATAAGGGTGGGGGGTATACGCAAAAAGATTAAACAATTAAACAGTAACCGGATGAATTTGGTGTTAAGTCCCATTTTAGACTAATTTTTGTTTTGGTTAACGTCCTCTTTTTCTGTTTCAAACCTTCCCTACGATTATTTTTGGCATCCAACTTCCTTATAAGGACAAAGCTAGTGATTTTTATTAACATAAATGTATGTTCAGTAGATCATTAAGTCCCCGTTCAGAGATGCATCATGCGGAGGGGTGGGGGTGGGGGGGGGGGGTGGAAGAGAGGTATATTAAAAAAAAAAAAGAAGCTAATTTTAAAAAATAATAAAAATAAATTGGACTGGCCAATGAATTATGGACTATGAACACTTCTGGTCATTAATGGTCAAATTGTTATTATTTCTTTCCCATTACTTGCCTTGTTGAACCACTCTGTGTTCTCACATGTTACAACTTAGCATTTCAAGTTGTGCAATAAAATGAAAATTATCATGTCCACCTTATATGATGTATATAGTCCATCTGTTGTGGTTTTTAGAACGAATTGTTATGTTGAACATTTAATCCTTCCAATATTACCGAAAGAGTTGATGAATCAACATGTTATATTGGGGGGGGGGGGGGGGGGGGGGGGAGATATTGAATAGTATTAAAATCAGATTTATTAACTGACAGTATCAGTTCAAAACATTATCTTTTTAATTTGCGGCGGCAAATTTGTAAATGGCAATTTCAAAAGCCCTACTCAGTATCACATTTTACATTAAATTCTCAGAAAGGTTATTTGTTGCTGTGCTATTACCATAAGTTTGAGGGGGGGGGGGGGGGGGGTTAAGGCATTGCACTGTGATCCGGAAGGTCCCAGGTTTGAGCCCCGCTTCAGGCACTTTCGTTTTTTTCCTTGTGCAAGATTATCAACCCCCAATGTGCTCACTTGGATAACATGGGTGATTCTTGTTGACATCAGACATCTTGTTTGATGAATAAACTACATTCCTTCCTGGAGCGCCCAGGCAACTATATCTCATGTTGTGGCGGAAGGGCATGATTATTATTTTTTTTTTTTTAATGAGAATATTTCATACCTTGCGAAGAATCAAACTTTGGTTAAAATATTCAAAGAAAAGTGTGTTCAAATTTTTAAAGAGTTCAAACGTTATTAATTCTTAGCCCATGAAAGCAAAGTGTTCCTATTATTTATAAAAGAATTTACTGTTATCAATGTAGCAAAAATAGATCAATCACAATACGTCCGGCAAGTTCATTTCATTCACAGAAATATGGCCTCAATTCTAGTCATATGTCTTTGCAAGATTATAATAGAGTTAAAATGAAAATGGATGCTAAATCCACACCAATCTTTAAACCTTTAAGTAATTTGTCTTGTATATTGTCTACAATGTAAAAAAAAATAAAATTAACCATCTCATGACATTCAGCAAAATACACGTGTCAAACAGAATTAGAAAAAGCTATACGCTATAAATAAAGGAACATTATCAAATCTAATGTTTGATTTAATTTCCAAATTGTTTGTTAAAAATGTAATTTCCCCATAGTGCAAATGTTATTTTGTCTCCAATAAACTAACACTATTTAAGAAAACATTTGTCCATATTTTAAACATATTTATGTATTTCTGGAATGAAACAATTGCACTTCCACTAACGAAGACAGTTGTTAGGATGGAAGGCAAAATCAAGGAGGAAGCACCGGAACACGAAGCATTGGAACATTGAGGTTCTGCTTAAGTTTAAGTATCAGCAGTTATGAAAGGAATATAGAGAAATATTCATTTATTTATCGATTAGATTTTTGAAAGAGTACATGACTTCTTAAACACAAACTCACACACACATCCAAGTCAAATAAATTATAATCAAACTTTGGAACATCAAAACCAGAATTAGAAGGGCAAACCAAATTAGACAAACAAAGTTGAAGAGCAACAGGATTGTATTCCGGTACTAAAATCAAGATTTTTAAGAGTAAAGACCTAAGAGTTTTGCCCTATAGATCAGAATGTTGGAAGATCATAGAAAATATCATCCAGAAACTTGAGGTATTCTAAAACAATTGTTTACGACAAATCTCCATGATCTTCAGGATGAATACAAACTCAAATGAGGACCAAGAGCTAGAGTTGATGCACAGAGCCTGGAAAGTCTCATTAAAAGGAAAAGATGGCAATGATTGGGGCATGTCTGTCACAGACCTGATGAAACACTGACAAGAAAGGCTCTCCAAGGAAAGAGGAAACGAGGCTGCCCTAGGAGACGTACTGTGCAGAGGGGCCTAAAGCAGAGAGGTCTGTCCCTCAAGGTAGCCCAAGAATAGCAGCTGACAGGACCAAAAAGGAGATCCTTGCATCACCTCAAGTGCCAGCAGGCCCAGAGAGGATGGAGTGAGTGAACTTCGGAATGCTTCTTTTACCAGAGATGACTAGCCTGTGTAATCCAAGTATTTCAAATTTCTTGTTATAAAAAATTACTAAAAAAGTCAACTGTTTACTTCAAATGTACCTTCTTCATTTTGAACATACCAGGCACTCAGGGTGTCCAGGGGTATCAGACATTAAAAAATCCTACCAGCCCAAGCAAAATTCCTACCACAATTTTTCGCAATCGGATATTACAAGACGACACGAAGTAGTAACTTTCGAAACATTTACTTATAATACTATCAATCTTACCATTTGACGGAATTCCAAAGCAAGAACAATTCAAGACATCATGGCTCGAGACTGACTATGCCAAGTAACATAGCAATTTTGGTTACTCATATCAAGAAATATATTGGACCTACCTTCATTACATTTTACACACATACGTGCAGTAAATGTTCTATTCTACTTACAGAATCAGTTTTTTAGATTCTATTTACTTATATACCCAGTGGATTTTAATGATAATTGGCTCAAACACTAGAATTGTTAGTGGCATTAAGCCGATTTTTTTTTTCATCGGTACAATACCATACTTTAGGATTTTTCTTCTTTACGGTATATAATAAACAAAGGGTCTGGGATGAGTGAACATTTTGATGTATTACAATACAATAATATACACAGTGAATTCTGCTGTGATAACGATCACTGAACTTGCCAACAGGTCTGACCAGGGGTTTACATTTCACGAGATTCAAGTGCACTGAGACATTCACATTGCTATCCTGGGTTCAAATTGACACAGCAAATTGTACACTTTGTACACACTTGACATAAACAATTGTTACAATATAATAGTTGGAAGTCAGAGGCCTATCTTCCTGTTGCGACTTCTACATTCATAAAAGCCTGGGGGGGGGGGAGGGGGGAATGGATTAAACATGCAAATTTGTCGCAAGGAAAATTTACAAGTATTTCTCCAGAGAGAATAAGCGCTGAATTCTTTTTCATGGCATGTGGAGGATAGCAATATGGCTCACAACCAGGAACTCAAAGGGAAGAAGTCAAATTAATTTTTTTTAAATATTATGTCATCTTAATTATGCATCTCTTGTATTTGAAAAATGCGGTTCCTTTAGAAAGGTTATACTGCACAAAACATACATGGAATCTGGTGTTTAAAAAGTTTACATTCAGCGATATTTCACATTAATACATTCAAAGCACCCCCCACCGAACATAATTCAAGAATGGCGAACACATAGTGTAGTCAATGGGTAACCAGTGGGATTTCGTGACATGTCTTGTCCAACCTTTATGAGTCGTCTTGCTCAACAGTTGGTCGGGTGTTATGTATTTGTGAAAGGCATTTCTCCTCGTCCTATCGGAGATGTGCGTAAAAATTCAAGGATCCCCTTGGGGTTCTTTTTGCTTTTGTTTACATCAATGCCTTTGTCCGAGAAATGCATAAGCACCTAACAGGCTGCTTGTGCTGTCCACCAGGGAAAAGTATAAACTCCTTTAACCTGTTTTCAACCCTGTGAAGTATTAGATAAATTCTAATTTTACACTATTCCAAACAAGCCAAAATTATTTGCTAAGATACGCCACTGAATGCAACTTTGTTATGATTATTTTCCCCACAAGAGAATCAACACACCATTACCGTAAACATTTTATTGCAAAAGTAAAGATCAAAGGAATTCGGCATTGTGAGAAAAGTGCTTGGTCAATCACTATCAGCATTCAAAATTCGTAACGTCCTTTAACACATAAGACTGCATGCAAATAAATCATGACACCACATTTCGTAACTTTGGAGCAATTTGCGATATTCCATACGCATGGGACTTGAAACAGCTTTTCTTTCTTTGCTATTTCTGAAGCAAGAACATCCTTATTTCTACATTTTCAGCCTATCCAGTGTGCTTTGCTCCGAAAGATCATGTTACATTGTTAGGATGAATTTTCGGCTTTTTCAACAAAGACATCTGCAGTTTTGATCAGATTGTGTGATTTTGAAGTAGCCTTTTCTGTCTTTAGCTGCACCACTTTATTCTATTATTTTCTTTTTCTGGTGGCCTCTTTTCACAGAAAATACTTGCTCTCTTTCTTCTCTTTGAGGGTATTGGAATACCCGAGCCATTCTTTGCATGATTTCAGCAGGTCAGAAACTTTCTCTCCTTTTATGAATTGGCAAGTAAATTGTCTTGCTATCAATGACTCTTCAACAATGTTTTCAATTGTGATCTTCTTGTTGACCAAAATCAGTTTTCCACATGTGCATTGCAATGAGACAATATCGATAACATCGGTCAAGTTGTCCATTTTTATTAAAGTACCTATTCATTGGTTGGGGTATGGTAGAGCTGTAGCAAGAATTGCTCTCTTTTATGGGAATATCTCTCAAACTGGTTTGCTGCCATGGCACAAACAGGACCTAGATGTCTCATTTTGTGACCTAGATACCTCGTGTTGTGTGTTCATGTACGTACAGCAACAAAAAAAATTTTTAAATCTCGAAGAAAAAAAAAAACAACTTAACCTGTCAAAGACGAATTTCAATCTTACTTTAATCTAACCGTTTTCATCAAAAGATAGAAATGGCAATGCAATTATAGTTTGATTGAAGCCTGATATCCGTACCGCTCTCATGAGGGAAATGGTTTATTCTGAATTAAAAATAATATAAAGGGAATCTATCATTTGAAAACAAAAAATCATTGTCAGTCGTAAAGGATTAATTGCATTAGACACGCAACATCCTATGACATTCCTACCCCGCTAGCCATTCATATAAAAAGAAACAGTAATTAATGGGGGAAAAAAAAAGAAAATCTTAGAGTAAAACACATCAACAATGTACCCTTTTAAAGACATAATTCGATCTTACTTTGACGCAGCATCATATTACTGTTTTCATCAAAAGACAAGTAACAGCAATGCAATTATAGATAATTGAAGTCCGAATCGTGAATTTCTTACTGCTCTCTTGGTAAAAACTGTTTATTTTCCATTAAAATTATATAGATGAAACCCAAATAAATCAGCGTTGGTTGCTGTTATGGGGCTAAAAACACCTGCACGACAAGCACTTGTGTCCTCGTGACACTTCTATGAACTACGTCATTGTCTGTCTCATCTTCTCATGTCGTTTCCCTGCAATAATGCAAACCGATACACGTGGCGCTAAGATAGAGGCACTAATATCCGTTGGAGTGTTTTGTATTATAAGAATGTCTAGTATGATATTTGGAGTTTTACCCACAATTAATTGTTTTAAACTTCAGGCAAAGCGAGCATTTTCAATGTTAACAGGTTTATAGCCTCTGATATAAAACCTGATATTTGCTCTGATCTGATATTTGCAACTGCCGACCTGGGTCAATTTTACCAACCAAATTTAGATTTATCCGACCAAAAACTGACTTGCCTGAACACCCTTATGCCAAGCTAAGTGCTAGACAAAAAAAAAAAATTAAAAAAAAAAAAATGTCCAGACAAAGTAACGTTTTGAATCATCATAAGATCTCAATACTCGTTGGGGGAAAATAAATCTTTACAACGTCATAAAACCCATACCAGCAGATTTAACAACATGGAGAGTATCTAAATCAATTTAAAATCTGAATTTGACTTACCCTTGTGGCAGTCCTATTCCATACTGTGACTTCATGACCTGACCTCAATAGGTTCATTACCATTCCTTGTCCCATAATACCCAGACCAAGGAAGCCAATCCGTAGTGGAGTAGGGATTACTGTTTTGCTGGTTATCTAATGACAAAAGAATTGAGTTATGGACATATAAGTTGAAAACGTTTTTCTTAAAAGGGCAAAATTATCGATAAGTAAATTAAATAAGCCATGGAAAACAAATGAGAAATGATTCAAAATGAAAGCAGCATACTTGTAAGATCAAAATTAAATTACCAGAGGACTACTATCCTCCATCATAAAAAAGTGCAAACAGTAAGCAGTTGAGAGGGTACCACCCCTGCCCTGCCGTCAAACTGTTACAGAAACACAGATGGACAAATCAAACCCTTTTTTAGCTGGGCAATGACAGAAATTATGAAGGACAACAGATAAAGCCGAAAGGACTCTGCTGACCCGATGACGCCTTCCTGTATTTATAGATCTATCGTCATCGTAATTTGTGGTCTGGTGCAAAGGATTAATAATCAAACTTGCAAAGATCATAAGGTGCAAAAAGACCTAGAAGTTGTTCTCTTCAAGCTTAGGGAAAAGACAATTCCACGTTGCGCTTGGAGACGCTATAAGTAAAGTTGGGAAACCGAAGAATGGGAAACCAAAGAATGGGGTCCCTCAGGGATATGTTCTGGCGCCAACGTTGATTAATGTCTACATTAGCGACATGCCGAACACTTCATCCCGAGACTGGGATATGTGGGCTCATTACTCAAAGTAAAGTGCGGACCTGTCTCGATAGCGTAAGTAGCGAGGACGTCACCTGACTCAAAGCCACTGCATTTCACCTATGCGAAATTTGGAATGCATCACAAGCAGGTCTAAGGAAGATTCAGTTTTTCGCAGTAAACAGGTGCATGCGTAAGCTACTCAGAACAAAATGGATGGACAGGATGAAGAACGAAGAAGTATGGAAAAGAACATAGCAGAAACCAGTGGGAGAGGAAAAAGGAAGAAGACGATGGAGGTGGATTGGACACACCCTTAGAAAGAGTGACTCCACTATAACAAAGAAAGTGTTGGACTGGTACCCCCAGGGCAGATGATCAAGGGGAAGGCTACAGGAAACACGGAAAAGAGTTAAAAGAAGCCGATATACAAAGAAGTGATAAGACACGGAATGAGATAAAAAAGTTAGCTCAAGATAGAGAGGGGTGGAAACTGTTAGTCTGTGGCCTCTACCCTGACACAGGGTGAAAAAGGCATTGACAGGGGTGAGAATGACTGGCCACAAAAAAAGGAGGAAATTTTGCATCGTGAAGATCATGACCCATCCATGCGACCATAACCTATAAATTTGAATTTCACTAAAATTTACTGAGATCCATATGCGATCCAAAATTTGTCTCGCATCAATTTCTGAACGACTCAGTGGAATTTCAAAAGTTGAAAGTGTAATTTCAACATTTGGTGGTTGTAGTAGGGATGATGATGTGGTGGTGGTTGTAGTAGTAGTGGTGGTAGTGGTGATGTGGTGGTGGTTGTAGTGGTAATTGTGGAAGGAATGATGATGTGGTGCTAGGGATGATGTTTTCGCTCTCATTCGGCTTTCGTTTCTTTAACGACGGCTTGCTGGAGTCGTGATTAGTCATTAATAGATGCGTTAGTGACTTGAAACCTTCTACAATTAACTGTCCCAATTCCGAATTTGAGGCGTGGGGATTGCTATGGGCGTGGGTATTAGAGTGGGTTTCCTTGCTCACTAAATGTGATGGCCCCCGATTAACTGCCTCATTTCCAACTGTTTTCGTTTTAGATTCTAATTTCCTTTTATGATATGTTCTACTGTCTTTTTTACATTCTCCATTTTTACCCCTTTTTTTCTCTCCCACGGGAGAAGAAATTGGGTTTTTGTATGAGTTAACACTCCCTCGGGAGACATTATGGGAACTATTTTAGTTTTCTCCCCCGCGGGGGTAGAAAGTTCCTTATTCAACTCTTCCACTTTATCTGGTTCCATTGTTTACTCGAAGTAATTTAAAACATTTTCTCAAAAGTTTAAATCATTAAGCACCACTTTCACAGTGTTAATAATATACTTTTGTATGAATTAACACTCCCTCGGGAGATGTTATGGGAACTGTTTTAGTTTTCTCCCCCGCGAGGGTAGAAAGTTCCTTATTCAACTCTTCAACTTTATCTACTCAAAAGTTTAAATCATTAAGCACCACTTTCACAGTGTTAATAATATACTTTTGTATGAATTAACACTCCCTCGGGAGATGTTATGGGAACTGTTTTAGTTTTCTCCCCCGCGGGGGTAAAAAGTTCCCTATTCAAATCTTTTATCTGGCCCCATTGTTTATTAGAAGTAATTTAAACATTTTCCCTCAAAAGTTTAAATCATTAAGCACCACTTTCACAGTGTTAATAATATGCTCCAATGGGAATTGGTATGTCACAGGTCTAATAACAGATTAAAAATCCAATAAGGATAAGGAAAAATTAACACAATGGTTTGCATTAAATAGACAAAACAAGACGCGTCCAGCCTTCTTGACAGTCGAACGTGAACTGACAGTCACGGCGTGATTCTTCATTTGTAACCCAATTCGGAATTGGGGTACGAGGTAGAGTGTAGTAGTAGTAGTGGTGCTAGAGATGATGGTATGGTGGTGGTTGTAGTAGGAATGATGATGTGGTAGTGGTGGTAGGGATGATCATGTGGTGGTGATTGTAGTAGTAGTGGTATTAGAGATGATGTGATAGTGGTTGTAGTAGTAGTGGTGGTAGGGATGATAATGTCGTGGTTGTAGTTGTGGTATAAGGGCTAATGATGTGGTGGTGGTTGTAGTAGAAGTGGTGGTAGGGATGATGTGGTGGTTGTAGTTGTGGTAGAAGGGTTAATGATGTGGTGGTGGTTATGGTAGTAGTGGTCTTAGAGATGATTGTGTGGTGGTGGTTGCAGTAGTAGTGGTGGTAGGGATGATGTGGTGTTATTTGTAGAAGTAGTGGTGGTAGGGATGATGTGGTGTTATTTGTAGTAGTAGTGGTGGTAGGGATGATGATATGGTGATGTTTGTAATAGTAGTGGTTTTGTTGAGTGTTTCTATTCAGTGATGATAATAGCAATTTGTCAAAAAGGAGGAAAATGTCTCCGTCTAACGATCAAACACAAGCAAAGTGTAAAAATAACAGGAACATAGATTTTTATTCTGGTACCATTCTGTCTATCCCGACGTCATAAAAAGGGACCGTCACTAAATTTCACGAGACTGAGCACAAGGTGTCAAAATATGACATAGGACATAATGGTGATTTTGTGGTTTTGAGGAAAATGCTTGACACAACAAATTCAGCGGACAATTTCTTCGAAATTCTCAAAATCACTATTTATTTATCAAAAGAAAATTTGAAAAAGGAGGAATTGTGATGGGGGTGGGCGGAGATAAACTACCATTTAGGCGGAAGATTCTCAGCCCTGCCAGGCAATGATGATGATGATGATGAGTAAGCAGTTTATTTATATTTAACCATATCATAGATCTAGCAAAAGCTCTGTTCTCATACCAAACATCGCAAATCATTTTAACAAGAATGTTTACCTTATCAACAAGATAAGTTCCTCTTGTTAATAAACTAAATATAGCTAATAATTCATATTCTGCAATCACTTAAAAAAAATTATGTCATGATTCAAGAGAACTGACCTTTTCCTCTGACATAACTTCATCCACTCCTTCCAGTTTGGGGACACTACCAGTTAAAGCATCTGTAAAGTGATACGAATCCCGCATGGAATCCTCTCCAGACTTTGTATTGTCCAAATCAGGAGACTTGCTTTTGGACATAAAGAACCTGAAAGGAATTATAAAATAAATTTTACACAGTATAAGCTCAATAGAAACTATCAAACTACAGTGTGGCCGCATAGAAAAATGAGTCACAATCTTTGACTTTCCAGAATTATCTATGAATATTGCAATGCCTGAAAAATGTAATCACAGGCGTCTTCATCCATTCTACCCATCAACATTATTGTGCTTGATTATCTTTCAGTGGAAAATTTGTTGGGTGGGATTGAGACCCATTTTAACATGCATATCACCATTATAAAGTAACCGACTGATATCAGCAAAACTCTTGTTCTATCATAATTTCCTCAGAGCATTCATATCTGATGCAAAAGGAAAATATTTTTTTTTAAAACATGGTTACATCCTTGAGAAAAAAAAAAGCCCTTTTCAAATGTTTTTTTTTTTTTTTTTTTTTTTTGTTGTTGCTTTAGGTCTCTTCCAACACAATTGAGGTTATATGAGAGACCGCTGAAACAAAAAAACAAGCAATCTAACAAAAATAGTACAAATGTAAATCAAAATCATAACCTAAAGATATCAAAGCTAAATTATAAATAACCAAGAACAAACAGGCAGAAGATTTACAGGAAAAAAAAAAATCCCCTGTCAAAAATACAATCACAAACCAAAGAAGCAGGATAGGCTAGTAAAGAGAAGAAGAAACGACATCACTATCGGATCGTACACCCATGCGAACATCATAGGTATATGATTCAAGGGTGATGCTCCCATCCAACCACCCGCAATTAAGATTTTCTGTAGAGTCTAACTACTTGATAATTTATTTGTGATAAAATTACAATTACTGATACAGTCCAAGCTGCAGAGCTGCCAACCCCATCTGATGAGAATGTGTACAATGGGACCTTAAGTTGTCTTAAATGATTTAATGTTTCATAAAACGCAAATCAGTCTAATGGGACAGTCAACCGGGTGTGCAGTTATACCATGCATCACAGAGGTGTGAACAATATAATTTTCCTGTATCCCCCATTCGTGTCCATAGCGACAGCCAATCGGGTGTTTGGTCAAACTGTTGATCATGGTCATAGAGATGTGAACAATAGAATGTACCTGTAACCCTTGTCAGTGTCATGGACTGCCATGGTCATGGGTCAATGGCCACAATGCTAGGTTCTCAGGTAAACTGACCATGGTGCGATCGGTAAAGAGTGATGGCTTTGTTTGTTTAATGAGACGAATGGGTAGACAATGCATTCTTAATCTGTTGCTTACTAATGCAACCATTATGAGTTAGACATGTCTCTCATTGATAGAGGTAGATTAAGGTGTCATTTGTTTTTCATTAAAAAGTGAAATGTCACCGCTTAAATGGACGATTTGTCGGGAATCGAGCAATCCCAATAAACCGGCTTGGACTGTCATGCAAACTATGAAGCCCCACCCATTTTCTTGTTCCATCCAACATGACATGCTATCATCACATTTAAACTTTATTTTACTACAAACAGTGCTTCCAAAATCCAAAAAGTAAGGAAAATGGCCAGGTGCATAATGTCCTAAGCAGGGTCCAGGGAGAGTCTCTGTGGGGATTCAAGGAGCAAAAAGGCGCCAAAGAATTTAGAAAATAGCACTTTGAGACTACCTGAGAGTATGTTTCAAGAACTTGCAGACAACCTGTCTTTTGAAATCAAACTTCATTTACACGAAAATCATGAAACTAAAGACAAAGTTTTGAAGAGAAAGGAAGGGATTGAGAAAAATAAGTCTTCACAATAGAGTGATTGAGATAGGTGTATACATCAGAGTAACTAACTAATACATCCATGGAATAACTAACACCACAGACCAAGCTGTACACATCAGTGCTCTTAACATGAGTAACTAAAAAAGCCTTTAAAATTCTTTGGCAGCAAACACACCCCCCCCCCCCCCCCCCCCCCCCCCCCAATGCTGAAAGTACAGATTTCCATAAAAATACGGACGAGCACTGACAAGCAGCAGCACTAAACGTCAAAATTCAACTCATTTGGTTTATGAAAATCTTCTATTTTTATTTTTTCTCATATAATCACCCTTACTTTTTACTGGAAGATGCTCCATCAGCAAAGGAAGTTGAAGAACGCTTTCCAGGTCCTTTCTTAGCAGGTGAGGAATGCTTAGCCTGAAATTACAAATAAGTTAAGATATAATTTCATATTCTCATTGTCATTTCAGGAACCATGATGCAATAAATAAATTTACCAACAATTATCCAGGATGCAAACACATTAAACGACCCCTTTCTGGGCATTGGACTCCAGTAAAAAGACACTATGTTTTCAGTTGTTTCTTTTTAGCAGGTGATTGGGTTTTTAACATACTGAATTCTGTAAATACACGGAAAGTTGGCAATCTAGTTAGATTTTCAAGTAGGCAGGTCTGCTAATACAACAAACAGTGTGAGTTTGGTATCCATTAATCAATATAACCCAATCCCACATCATAGTGTTAGTATATAAACTACAAAATTAACATGATTGAGTCCTTGATGTTCTCTTTCTCTCTCCTAATTTTGCATCGATCATTAAAATCTTCCTTTTGTATTGCAGAGATGCCAACCTTAAATTTGGCTCACAGGAGTTTCAGACACCACTCGTAGGAATTTCAATGCCGAAAGAGGAATTTCCGCACACAAGAAAAAGGAATTGGAATGGTATTGTGTTTACATATTGTATAGTTCTAAATAGATAACTGATTAGAATTATATTATGATACATAAACACATTGCCAAATACAATCCCAAAGTTTCCTTATTTCAATGAAGTAAAGCGCCAAAACCTAACGGTAGAGATTGTAGTACTGGTGGTAGTGAAGATGATGTGGTGTTGGTGGTTGTTGTTAGTAGTAGTGATGATGAAGATGTGATAGTGGGTGTTGTTGTAGTAGTAGTGATGATGATATGGTGGTGATGGTGGTTGTAGTACAAATGGTAGTGATGATGATGTGGTAGTGGTGGTTGTAGAAGTAGTTGTGTAGTGATGATAATGTGGTAGTGGTGGTTGTAGTAGTTGTGGTGGTAATGATGATGTGGTGGTGGTGGTGGTTGTAGTAGTAGTGATAATGATGATGTGGTGGTGGTGGTGATGGTTGTAGTAGTAGTGGTCGTGATGATGATGTGGTGCTGATGGTTGTATTAGTAGGGTAGTAGTGATGATGTGGTGGTGGTTGCAGTGGTGGTGGTAGTGATAACGATGTGGTGGTAATGGTGGTTGTAGTACAAATGGTAGCGATGATGATGTGGTAGTGGTGGTTGTAGGAGTAGTGGTAGTGATGATGATGATGATGTGGCGGTGGTGGTTTTAGTAGCAGTGGTAGTGATGATGATGTGGTGGTGGTTGCAGTAGTAGTGGTAGTGATGATGATGTGGTGGTGGTTGTAGTAGTAGTGGTAGTGATGATGGTTGTAATACTGGTGGCAGTGATGATGACGTGGTGGTTGGAAGGGGAGGGGTATCCTTGGAACAAACTGACCTCACCGGAATGTGACGGAAGTTGCCCGGAACCCGGAATTTTTTACTCCAGACCGGAGTTTTTTTCCGGTGAAACCGGAGTTTTGGCATCACTGTGTATTGTGAAAGAAAAAAAGTAACGTGCAAACTGCTGGGGATGCAATTAATAATGTCTTTGTGGTGACAGTGTGACTTAACTTAAAATTTTTTGAATAATCAAGAATTGGAATGTCAGAGTCATGACTAAATATTATTAAAGCAAATAATTAAAAGCAGTTGATCAAAGAAAAACACTGAACAAGATATTCATGAGATGTTTAAATAATGTGAAACACATCAATGTCAAATTCAGAAAATATATTCATTTACAAAAAGTTTTAACATACCTTCTTGGGTTGTGAGTCTTTGTCTTTCGGCTTCCTTCCAGTCTAAAAATTAAATTTTAAAAAATTAATGATGAGCTAAATCTGAAAGAGGGATCATGTACAAATATTCAAACCTGCAAATCCATAAGGCAGATAAACCTTCAGAATAATGAATCAGCATTTTCACTAAAAAGAAGAATTTCTTACGAAATTAAAACAAGACAATGAAAAATTTTCATTGGTATGTCTAAGAAATTCATGTTAAATTAAAAATCAATGTGTTGTTTCCATCTCAAAATTGATGTTGCTAAACTTTCAATCTAATATATTGAAGAGTGGTGGCAAAAATCGGGGATGTAAATGCAAATTGAAAAAAAATTCTGAAATTCTGCGAGAGCTATTTTCAATAGTTTATATCAAGCGTCTCAGTATATACCTACTTCAGTAAAAACCCAATTGTCACTCCAATAATGAGGTGATAAATGGCCTAGTGATTGTGATAAGATTTTTATGACTTTTGAGTGACAGGTCTCAGAATAAAATCTGACCATTTGTTTATGGATGGATTTTAATGATTTATGTCTCCTTTTCGACAGGAGGAATACCCTATTATTTGGGTTGTTTATGCTTAAACCAGTGCCAATTATCACCATGGATAAAACATGGTTAAATTTTGATAATTTTAAAAATCAGAATTATACAATTCTAAACTTTTGTTAGGCTGACGGGCCATAGAACTGCACGCTACATGCTACACGTTTTAAACATGTATAGAAAAGTGAAACCTTGTTGTCTCTCTTATGCGGGACCATACAACTCACTACACGCTACATGCGTGTAGAAAGAAATGGACATGCTCACTTTTTTGCTACAAGTGTAGTTCTACATCCGGCGAACATGGGCAACTACAAGGAAAAATTGATTGAAATGGTAAGGACAAGGCCCCTTATCTGGGATCTGGGAGAGTTTTTCATCGATTCTCAAAAGAATGACGGAGTGTACGCTGGAACACTCCTCGTGATTCTCTGAGAAGGAAATGTTCTCGGCACCATATGCTTTGTCTTTTTCGTTATCGTCTCCTTCGTAACAAAAGCAAAATCAGAACATCATCTTCTTAGAAAATTAAACGAAATCCATTGGTCTCTGGCAAAATATGAAGCATGTAGCATGAAGTTATATAGCCCAGTGTGAAACGTGTAGCATATAGCGTATAGTTCTATGGCCCGTCAGCCTTAGTGCATGTAACCCAACAACTTTTTATTAAAATTAAATTCAGTTCAAAATATTACTCCCAATACCTAAATGAATATAATAATAAAAATCCTTATTCAAATTTTAGCAGCCATCTTTGGCCTATTTTGAAATTGAAATAGTGGTCACTACCTGATATTTATCACTCTCCTCAGGTCACAAAACCCTTCAGTTCATTACAAAGGAAAAGAGTAGATTTCACAGTATTTACACTACTACAAATTTTCTTTTGATTATCTGACTTTTAAAAATGGTGTCAGTAGGTAGAGAATCGTGTTTAAAAGCCCAATTAAATTTCAATGAGACCAAACAAATTTTACTTTTCTTCTTTCATCACAGTCAAAAGTTCAGGGGTGAGAATGACTGGTCACAAAAAAGGAGGAAATTTTTCATCGTGAAGATCATGACCCATCCATGCGACCATAACCTATAAATTTGAATTTCACTAAAATTTACTGAGATGCGATCCAAAATTTGTCTCGCAGCAATTTCTGACACGACTCGTAGAATTTCAAAAGTTGAAATTGTAATTACAACATTTGGTGGTTGTAGTAGGGATGATGATGTGGTGGTGGTTGTAGTAATAGCAGTGGTAGGGATTACTGTTGTAGTAGTGGTAGGGATGATGATGAGGTGGTGGTTGTAGTTGTAGTAGTGGTAGTAGGGTTGATGATATGGTGGTGGTTGTAGTAGTAGAGGTGGTAGGGATGATGGTGGTGTGATGGTGGTGGTAATAGTAGTGGTGGTACGGATGATGATGTGGTGGTGGTTGAAGTAGTAGTCGTGGTATGAATGATGATGTGGTGGTAGTTGTGGTAGTGGTGCTAGGGATGATGTGGTAATGGTGGCAGGGATGATGATGTAGTGGTGATTGTAGTAGTAGTGGTGGTGGTGGGGATGATGATATGGTGGTGGTTGTAGTAGTGGCAGTAGGGTTGATGATGTGGTGGTAGTTGTAGTAGTAGTGGTGGTAGGGATGATGTGGTACTATTTGTAGTAGTAGTGGTGGTAGGGATAATGATCTGGTGGCGATTGTAATGGTAGTGGCGATAGAGATGTTGATGTAGTGGTTTTGGTGAGTGTTTTTTTAATTCAGTGATGATGATAATAGCAATTTGTCAAAAAGGAGGAAAATGTCTCGGTCTATCGATCAAACACAAGCAAAGAAACCTAGTAGTTATTCAGCTTATAAATACAACCCAAGAATCTCTCAAATTTAAAGCCATAGTCCAAAGGTAAAAAGAAAAAAGATTAAACTAAGCCAGTCACCATTGCTTTGTTCTAATATATCTCTATATACCAGATGATTTAATGGATGGTTGTGAAAGAAAGAAAGAAAGAGAGAGAGAGAGAGAGAGAGAGAGAGAGAGAGAGAGAGAGAGAGAGAGAGAGAGAGAGAGAGAGAGAGAGAGAGAGAGAGAGAGAGAGAGAGAGAGAGAGAGAGAGAGAGAGAGAGAGAGAGAGAGAGTCATTTGTGACATCTGGTGCCACACTCTGGCCCAACGTCATAAAAACGAGACTGTCACCAAATTTCACGAGACTGAGCACAGGTGTCAAAATATGACATAAGACATAATGGTGATTTTGTGGTTTTGAGAAAATGTTTGACACGGCAAATTTGAAAAAGGAGGAAATGTGATGGGATGGGCGGAGATGAACTACCATTTAGGCGGAAATCCGCCTTTAGGCGGAAGATTCTCAGCCCTGAAAGTTTGTAGTCTCAGTCTCAGGCAGAATTCAGACCCCTAAGCCATTTCTCATAAATAACAAGGCTAAAAGAAATGTATCTTCAGACTAAATATATGACTGAAATGAATTGCAACACACAGGAATTACTTTCAGAATCAGAAATAAATTATCTACAGCTAGAAAGAAATGCAACAACTTCAAAGCTTAGTCATGAATACTCGATATGTATCAATCATCTTCTACTTTAAATTCTGTAGCCCACGTTTTGCTTCCGGTAAACTAAAAATAATCCTCCTTGTTTACACAACAAATGTGAATCCAGTTCTGAATTAAAATAGTAAAATTCGTAAATTCGAATGCTAACAATCATTAGTAGTACTGAATTGTTTTGTTTTTGTTTTTAAGGGTTTTACGGCGCTTGCAACACATTAAGGTTATATCAGCGCCAGTAAAAAGGAAGAAAATGGGATAGTAAAAAGTTCTAGAATTACAATTAAAGCATCCAAGAATAGGGCAGACAAAGGGGAATTGGTTCAAATAGGGAAGAGATGTAGATTCCAAGAGCACACTATCAGTGTACTTAGTTTGAGATCACCTAACTTCTCATCCAGACACAAGCACAGGCCCCCACTAAGAGGAATACACTCAAATGTTTTACAAATCATATATAATATAAAGAAAACACAATACAATGCATAACAGAAAGATGATTTACAAGGAAAAAAAATATCATCTCCCAAAACTATAACTATACATTCGACTGTTTCCCTTCCAGCCAAGGAACTCCGGCAAGGATCAGGACAAAACTAAGTAATCTCATTCCAAGACAACGATAGGAAACAATTGGAAAACGGGTAAGGGGGAATAGAAGACACAGCATGTACCTCCCTGCCCACTATAGGAGGTCAGGATCCCCACCCAGTACTTCTGAATTAAAATCAGGAAGCTGTCGTGGAAATAAGTTAAATGGTTAAATACATGAATAATCGTTACTGACACAACAGCAGTGTTCTTTAAGTGTTCAGTACATTGAGATTGTTTGTTTGTTGCTTTAGGTCTCTTCCAACACAATTGAGGTTATATGAGAGACCGCTGAAACAAAAAAACAAGCAATCTAACAAAAATAGTACAAATGTAAATCAAAATCATAACCTAAAGATATCATAAGCTAAATTATAAATAACCAAGAACAAACAGGCAGAAGATTTACAGAAAAAAAATATCCCCTGTCAAAAATACAATCACAAACCAAAGAAGCAGGATAGGCTAGTAAAGAGAAGAAGAAACGACATCACTATCGAATCGTACACCCATGCGAACATCATAGGTATATGATTCAAGGGTGATGCTCCCATCCAACCACCCGCACATTGAGATTGGAAACAAACTACAAATTCTCTATGTGCACATGAGAGCTGCTGTATTAAGAAAAATTAAAGAATTTGGGGTAACTGGAAAATGTGTTTAACAAATTGGAAATCCTAATAATTCTAAAAGATATATCCCTGAAAAATTATGTTCCCACAACACACCTGACAAACAATATAAAAACCTATATGCACCAAAGACAGTTCAGAGCGCAAAGAACAGAGACAATTGTGGTCTGGACAATAAGGTATCTTATAACAACCGCAATGATGGAATATAAACACAGTTTTGATCTTGTTTTTAAGGGTTTTACAGCCCTTTTTAGGTCATATCAGCGCCAGTAAAAAAAAGAAAGAAGAAAATGGGAGAAAAAAAGTTCTAGAATTACATTAAAACACCCAAGAAAAAGTAAGACAAAGAGGAATTAGTTCAAATAGGGAACAAATGTAGATTACAAGAGCACACCATCAGTGTACTTCAGGATGATGATGATGTGGTGGTGGTTGTACTAGTGGTGGTTTTAGGGATGATGATCAGTTGGCAGTTGTAGTACTAGTGGCGGTACTGATGGATGATGATTTGGTGATGGTTGTACTATGGGTGGTTGTAGGGATGATGATGATGTGGTGATGGTTGTAGCAGTAGTGGTGATAGGAATGATGATGTGGTAGTTGTGTCGAGTAATTTTTATTCATTAAAATAAAAATTGAAAAAGGAGGAATTGTGATGGGGACAGGCAGAGATAAACCACCATTTAGGCTGAAGATTCCCAGTCCTGGTACTTTGTGATCAACCAAAATGTCTTATCCTGACACACTCAAATGTATACAAATCATATGTAAAACAAAAAATAATATGGTGCATAACAGAGAGATGATTTACAAGACAAAAAATATCTCCCAAAACTATACATTTGACTTGAATTGTAATAAATACATTATACTTATGTTATTGCTTTTACATTCCAGAAAACCAAGCTGAGCGTACTTACTTTCTTGTGAGTCTTTTCAGTAGTCACTGTTCCAGCATCACCTTCAGCTCCAACAGACTCTTGCATCAAAGCAACCTCTTCATCAATAGAAGGCAAATCTTCACCCATAGCACCTGATGCCTACATGAGCATTAGACAAAAGTAATATGTTGTTTGTTTTTTTTTGTTTTATAGGGTTTTACTGCACTTGCAACACATTCATTAAGATCATATCAGCACCAGTAAAAAGGAAGAAAATGGGATAGTAAAAATTCTAGAATTACAATTAAATCACCCAAGAAAAGGTAAGACAAAGGGGAATTTGTACAAATAGGAAACAGATGTAGATTCAAAGAGTACACTATCAAAGTACTAAGTTTGAGATAACCTAAAATTCTCATCCAGACACAAGCACAGGACCCAACTAAGAGGGATAAACTCAAATTTTACAAATCATATACAACATGTAAACAAAACAACACAGTGCATAACAGAGAGATGATTTACAAGGAAAAACATATCTCCCAAAATTCTAATTATACATTTGACTGTTTCCCTCCCAGCTAGGGTATCCTACCAGGGCCTGGACAGAACCAAGTAATCTCATTCAAAGACAAAGAAAGAAAGCGTGTCGGAAAACAGATATAGGGGGATAGAAGACAGTAAGTGCCTCCCTGCCTGCTATGGAGATAGGAACACCACCCAGCAAAAAGAAGAAGAAGAAGAAGAAGAAGAAGAAGAAGAAGAAGAAGAAGAAGAAGAAGAAGAAGAAGAAGAAGAAGAAGAAGAAGAAGAAGAAGAAGAAGAAGAAAAAGAAGAAGAAGAAGAAAACAGGCATATATCGCAAGAACAAGAAAATAAGGTGTCTATTCAATTAAAGAATGCTGCAAAACATATAAAACAATTTTGTTTTTTAATTATGCCCTTCCGCCATGACATCTTAAGACATCGTCACCTAGGCATTCCATGAAAGAATATAGACATAGCTGCCAATTTTTCATAAATAAAATAAGGAATGCTCATTTGGCCCGGGATGAGGGGACGATGTGTGCCCCCCCCCCCCTTTTTTTTCATTGAATCGCAACATATAAAAGTCAGCCTTTTTAATTACTATTACTAACACTAACAAGTTTGAGATAACAGAGGCTAGTCCAAATGTTAAATTATCGGGTTTAGTACCAGCACATTTGAATCGTTAAAATTATACTTTCAACAATGAGATCAAAATTTCAGA
Source organism: Berghia stephanieae (assembly GCF_034508935.2). Classification (NCBI taxonomy): domain Eukaryota; kingdom Metazoa; phylum Mollusca; class Gastropoda; order Nudibranchia; family Aeolidiidae; genus Berghia; species Berghia stephanieae. Next base: position 72,976,696 of record NC_088363.1, read on the forward strand.
ACAGACAATATAAAGAATGAATTCAACTGCCTCAACTTTGATAAGGACCAATACACAAGAAGCACAATTGTAAAATAAATTAAATAACTTTGGATGGTTAGAAATGCATAACTGCCAACCTGGTACATCACTTGAGAGGGCGCCTTTGGGGTAAAAATTAGGTGAGTTCGGCTAAAAAGTAGGAGATTGCATATATGTTTTCTTTAATGCAACATAATGGTCTTTAAGTAGTACACAATAATAGTGGTTATAGTTAGTAAAATGCACTTCTAAATACTGGAGAATTCCTATAACTTTGACAAGATAAACACACATAAAAATGGAGTATACTTATTTTTCTTGACCCTAAACCGTTACAAAAGCTTGCTTGAAAAAAAAAAAAATTAAAATCAGATGAAGATGTTTCTTTAAAGTTAAATTTATATTTCATAAATTAATAAAGGGAAATAATCATTGTCATGTTTAATCTATATAGGCAATTGATTTTCTGATTGAATACCTTCCAATCAAAGATGTGGATTTAATTGTTGAAAATCATTTATGATAGAGGCATAATTCAAATTAAAGAGCTACACAGGAATGGAGATTATGCTGTGCTGATTTAAACCCTGCTCATCATCTCTCACTGGACACCAATAATAATAATAATAATAATAATAATAATAATAATACGGAACAAATCCGTTTTTAACGGAACGGTTGGCAGCTATGTATAGATAATTCATC
>NC_088363.1:72979921-72982421 GCF_034508935.2 Berghia stephanieae
TTTAAAACCAAACTATAATTTATAACTTTTGATATGACTTACTAGGCACTTTGATAACTCCAGTCCAGTGGCCGCCGATAGGCTCACTGTAAGGTGAAACTCGTTTTTTGGAACTTTATTTTTGACCCTTTACTGCGTTGGTCACCATGGCGTTATTTGTGAACCTATGTGACTAATTTTGGTATCATTATAAAGGGCACAAAACAAGCTTTCTAACGGCGTATTTCATTCTCAATTCCTGATTGTATTTCTCAGAAAACTTATGTAATAAAAATTTATAAATTTTTGAATTATAAGAACTTTTTAAATTATGGATACATTTTAATTATACTTCATACATCGATAGACAATTAATTGAAGAATATCTCTGCCAAATTTCATCAAAATTGATACACTCGCTCATTATTTTATTTTTCCCGCCACCAACCCCACTTTTTAGGACAAAAACCTCATTTTTTTTTCCATTTTCATTTATCCTTAATTTTTTCCATACTTTCCATACATGAAAATGATTTATATGAAAATAAAGCTTATTTTCTGACCATTAAAATGATATCTAACACTTGCCATTTATCTTTTAATTGAAACAAAATTACTGAAATCAATAAGTGGGCGTTGACTGCAAGACTCAAATTTCCCGATCGCCGCGAGATGCTGGTTTTGAGGCAGCAGTGAGATCACAGATTCTCTCTGTAAAGTTGACAAAAAATTTCAGTAGAAAAATATAAATAACTCTGGAACCGTAGGTCGTAGAGAAGCAAATAAGATATCAAATTTTATGTTTTTTCAAGTCCCATCCCCCTGACTGAGTCAAATCAAGATATTTTGAGTTTGAAAATTTTATCAAAGTGCCTAGACTTACTATTACCATTATTTGACATGCCTATTGCTGCCAATCACACCAAACCCAAGAAAACTTGATATTCAATGATATAAATATCACTATCAATCAGCTCTTTAAAATGAAATTATATCATACTCATACATAATCATAATAATAATATAGGCACTCTGATAACCCCAGTCCAGTGGCCGCCGATAGGCTCACTGTAAGGTGAAACTCGTTTTTTGGAACTTTATTTTTGACCCTTTACTGTTTTGGTCACCATGGCGTTATTTGTGAACCTATGTGTCTAATGTTAGTATCATTTTAAAGGGCACAAAACAAGCTTTCTAACGGTATATTTTATTCTTAATTCCTGATTGTATTTCTCAGAAAGCTATTGAAATAAAAAATTATCAATTTTTGAATTATAAGAACTTTTTAAATTATGGATACATTTTAATTATACTTCATACATCGGTAGACAATTAATTGAAGAACATCTCTGCCAAATTTCATCAAAATTGATACACTCGCTCATTATTTTATTTTTCCCGCCATCAACCCCACTTTTTTGGACAAAAACCTCATATTTTTTTCCATTTTCATTATCCTTAATTTTTTCCATACTTTTCATACATGAAAATGATTTATATGAAAATAAAGCTTATTTTCTGACCTTTAAAATGATACCTAACATTTGCCATTTATTTTTTAATTGAAACAAAATTACTGAAAACAATGAGTGGGCCATGTTGACTGCAAAACTCAAAATTTGCCGATAGCGGCGAGATGCTGGTTTTGAGGCAGCAGTGAGATCACAGATTCTCTCTGTAAATTTGACGAAAAATTTCGACAGAAAAATATAAATAACTCAGGAACCGTAAGTCGTAGAGAAACAAATAAGGTATCAAATTTTATGTTTTTTCAAGTCCCATCCCCCTGACTGGGTCGAATTAATATATTTTGAGTTTGAAAATTTTATCAAAGTGCCTATTAATAATAACCGTACAGAATAGTGTGAAAGTGAAATTGTGAAAAATAACGCAACGGTGAAGTGAAATTGTGACATTTAGATTTTCACACAAATAGATTAGTTAATTAGCGCTTCACTTTTCAAATTATTCAAATGCTTAACGGCTACCATTACCAGACAATCTCAGTCTCAGCTCATCGCATCAATCAAAGTCAAGTCAGTAAGTTTCAGTACAGTACGTCCGTTAAGCAAGTCGTTTTCTTTGCGAATTAAAGTCAATACCTTTCAAATTCAATCCCATTCTTGGAAACATACTGATTTTCCAATGTTAAAAATACTTTTATACTTTAAAATAATTATCTGATCAACAAGGATTATTGAATTTCGCCGGAGTAAAACAAACAAAAAGTAAAGACAAGGATAAAGAAAAGAGAGGTAACTCTTCACTGACCATTGCCCTTGTCTCGTTTTCATTTGTATTTTGTCTTTGTGAAAAGCTAAATAATTCAAAATAAACATTCATATCGAATTTATAAATATGACATATCCCAGCCAATATTGTGGTACCTAAACGCAATAAGAATCTAAGAAGTAAGAATAAGTGGTTGCAATAAACAAATGCACGCTCTCCACAACTCTACAAGTACAAAACAAGAGCCTGATGCTACACACTCGGGACGCCGGCTAGAAACACTTACCTT
>NC_088363.1:72984921-73019921 GCF_034508935.2 Berghia stephanieae
GCCAACAATCATCACTCCGCACACAATTACAGATCTGTATTCTTGGTTTGTCATTTCACTGATGGTTTCGTCTTTAAAACGTTCACCCCAACATCGATATACGAAGTGTGTTTGTCTCTAGAATCCACTTCAAAAAGCAATTTGTCTGTGAACAAAATGCCATCCCTCATATTCTAATCCCAGGTCTGGAGTTCACGTACTCACCTCAGTCGAGCAACTTTGTGCAAAAGGTCCGCTTTGGTCTGAATTATTGATTTGTGATATTTCAAAAGCTGCTCACCGAGAGTAGCAACGCTTACGTGAAATAAGTAATACCCGAAATATTTTTGGTGCGTATTTACAACATGTATCTTTTATATCGACCTGTTTGGCGGCCTGCTGCTGGTTCTCACTTGTGTCATTGAATAATGATAATAATAATACATCATTTGTATAGCGCGAAAATTCCATGAATTCATGCTCTTAGGCGCTTTTGATGAATAAGATATAGGTGATCTATATTCATATAAAAGCTCAAATATTAAATAAAGTCGTGTTCTTCATCTCTTATGTTAGATAATTGATAATAGCAAATAAGATCTGTATAGTTTCTTTTATAAATGAATATATGATAGCTGGCCTGATAATATTGTGGGGTAATAGGAAATTGAGTATTTTTTAAATTTTTAATTAAGCCTCTTTTTAAATTTTACACTTATGATGATGATAATGGTAGTGATAACTAACTATAGCCTATCATGATTATGTCATGTTCTTCATCTCTTATGTTAGATAATTGATAATAGCAAATAAAATTTGTATAGTTTCTTTTATAAATGAATATATGATAGCTGGCCTGATAATATTGTGGGGTAATAGGAAATTGAGTATTTTAAAAAAATTTAATTTAGCCTCTTTTTAAATTTTACACTTATGATGATGATAATGGTAGTGATAACTAACTATAGCCTATCATGATTATATATTTTTTATGGTGATATGATAATGTTGATTAATTATGAATTTGATAAGTTCATGTGTGCATTTCTTGTATTTTGGTTTTCGGATGTTGATTGCGAAAATTTTCAATGGTTTTAAAGTTTTGAGTTGAGACCCCTAGGACCTACAGTTTGTCTATACATATGTTCATTTTGTCTTGCCTTTTGAAATAAGATCGTTTAAAATAAACATTGGAATGAAATCAAACTACATACAACCTATTTGTTTAATCTTTTCCCTCATTGTTGAGTTCATTTTATGTCACTTGTTGCATCTCCGTATTCTGTTCTCGAATTCATTAATAGACACTTGTATTCCAGAAATATATCACTTATGTCTTTTAATACTAATAAGGGGATAATTAATTCCAGTAGGTATTGCCGTGAGATTGTGTCCTCGCACTGGAGTTCTGTGTGTGGAATTCCCCTTAGGGTAGGGGGAAGTTTGCTGTCTTGTGCCGGTTGTTGATAGGCACTTTACCTCGCTATCTTTCCCAGCGCCCTTTCATCATTTAATTTTATTAAATCCATGTTCTTATTCTAGAACAGGATTGAGACCATTTGGCTCCCATTGTCTGGAATCATATATTGGGAGGGAGATAGTTAAATGGCTATGACGTTTCTGTGGGAAGTGATACTTTTCCTTTATCTATTATTATTTTTGTTGTTATATATCATCTCCCTGGCTCTGAGAGTCTTAATTAAATATGAGTATGAATAACCATCTAGTACTTATCTCCCTTTTGGCGAGAAACCCCGTCTCATTGTATGTGTGAGTTGATATTTGGTGCTCTTACATTGGGTAGACTGCTGTTGTGATATATTTAGGCTTTATTCTTAGGCGTCTGTGACTCAAGATTGCAGGTAATCGTCCTTTATGTTTTGTGAACCTTTTTCTCTTTCGTTAAAACGACCACAAGTCGTTATAATCACACCCCCTCTTGGTAGACTATTAGTCACTTGCTTCGTTTGGGCTTAAGACTAGCTAGTCATTTACTAGACTAGTAAATAACTAAATCTAGTCCTCGTTCATGAAAACGGGCCATGGGCGTTGTAAGGATGGTGACAAATTCGGCTATTTTGTGCGGATAACATCACTTCTCTAGTACACGAAGGCAGGTAAGACACCCCCGCCTTCATAGTTACAATGCAGAAGATTTACAAATAGGAAATTAGCAATACATGTGATATTGACTGTCGACTGTTATAGACTGCAGTGATGTCCATCGTCGCTGCCAATTTTATAGTTAGGCCAATGGCAGTTTCATTGAGACTCAATGTAATGTATACGGAGATTGAAACTCAAAGAAATTGAACCAATAAAAAAAAAAATGAAAAAAAAAACAAACAAAAAACAAAAAACAAAAAAAAACAAACAAACCCAACAACAACAACAACAACAAAAAAAACAAACAAAAGAGAACGTGTGTTCTGATTAATCACATTATTTCAGTCAGTTGCAATGCCAACAGAATAAGTTTTGTCTCCACTAAACTTTCTAATCAATTTTTTTAATGGTTGTTCTTTGACGCAAAACCTTCAATTTCGGAGTTTCTCGTTCATTCTCATCTCACGAGCCGATAGATTCAGTTTTTTAAAAGTTTTTACTCACAAAAATATGTAATTTCAACGACTGCACTTATGTTATAGTTTTATTAAAGCCAGTGTCAATGGCAACAGGACACTTTTTGCCTCTTCATTCGTAACCGACGTATTTTCTTTCCGAATCGAAGAGCAGTCAATCTAAAAATAGCTGCTATGTTATTGGCGCTATGGCATCTAGTAACTAGTCTCAGACTAAAGCATGAAGTATTGCCTCAGCAAATGACTAAAACTTTGCCAAACTTAGTCCGAAGGTGCCGTGAATTTAGTCCCATACTTGCTTAGTCAGCTCACATGAAATCCGATTTTTTCAAGTCATTGACTAAAGTCAGAGATAGTCAGAGACTAAGCGCTCGTCTTCGTTCATGAAAACGGCCACAGAGGGAGCGACTTGGAATATGGACAGTGTGACGAACGATTTTCTTTCACTGCGTGTTTCTTTATCATTCGTCAGCGTCTCATTTAAAACCACTTCAAACCTAGTGGACGAGACCCATATTTGATTAACACCTCCAGTTTAAATACTCAAACATGGACAGTCTTTCTCCAATAAAGCTCTAAATCTTTCTAACGGAAATTTTGGTCGTTAGGTATAACGGAACACTCACTTTCAGCTTAAGGCTTATTTACCTGTTCAAATTGTCTGCCCATTGTATTCATGCCTCCTGCTAATTACCTTTTCCAAACAAGACTCCAATGTGCATAGGCCCTGAGGTCCTTGTCTCGTTCAAGAGTAGCTAAAATTGCAATTTCTGTCCTAAGCTCTCCGGTAATTCTCCGTTATTCTTTCTTACCAAAGCATCTGGGTATCATTGGCTATCTAAAACAGGAACATTCTTCTGATTGGCTATTCCCATAATTCAGACGCGCTCTTTCATTTCACAAAATCAAATTCATCTCTGAATCGAATCACACACACGCTAAGAATCCCAAGAAAGAAGAGCTATCTCTCCAATTTCAAACTTGCAAAAGTTTGTCATCCCTCGGCTGGAGGTAAACTGAATTATTGGTTAACATTCAAAGTGGAACGAGATATTACTGTGAATTCAATTTAATCTATTATTAATATTATAGTTTGTGTATATATTTTAATTGTGCTATTCCATGGATGTTCGTAAGTTGGAATACCTGTACAAAACTATATCTATATGTATCTTATACTATAGTTAACATTTGTTTATGATCTATGCTATTATTTCATTTATATTCAATATGTATATTGCTTGAATGTCTGTACCCTACCGCCAATCGCCGGCCACACATCATAACCTCAATTATAATTAATAAAAATAAATTAAGAAATACCAGGCACACAACACTGTTAAATTTTCATCATGTGAGATAGCTCGACTGTCAGTTGATGTTTAATACACATATACTAACTACCATTATCCTGGAGTTACTGCTTCTCCTTGCCTTTGTCGGCAAATAAAGGCTATTATGATGTGTCGCTCAAGGACGATTCGGTGGCGAAAGACAAACTCGATTGGCTCTAAGACCTTGTTGTTTTAACTCCTTCTCCTTTTCCGTGTCCTTGGAGCACCCAGTCGTGCCGAATCCCTGCATCCCAGTCCGTGAATAGGGGTAAACCCCTAATGTCAGCCTTTAAATACAACACACTGTTGTGAAGTCCAGAAAACTCTGCAAGCAGGCGCCAACCCTGGAACTAGCTGATACATTTGCCTCAGTCAAGCAAGCCGGCGGGATAAAGATAAGCCAAACGGGTCTATACCATTATCAAATGTATTTTCCACAGACACAAATGATTATATCAAAATAAATAGATAAATAAATAATAAATTAGATCCACTCAATTAGAGCTATTCTTCTTGATATCAAATAAATACTTATTCTTTCTATCTTTTCCTGTAACAATCTAATTAAACTTTATGTATAGAATTATTATTATTGCATTTGGGCGTTACTATTGTCTTGACTTACTTGTTATTAATACAATTAAGTTATAAGGGATCCTAAGGCAATTCTTAATCACCCCCTAGATTAAACCTGAGCCGTTCGTGGTATAGGTTGAGTGGTGCAGCTGGTAACGAGAGCCATAGCGCGCATACTAGTTCGAATCCAGACCATTGAGCTATCGGTTGGACTCGATCCCACAAAAATAACACACAACCCGCCACAGACAGTAAGAGGTGATTTTAAGTAAACTAGAGCAGTGTTGTGAAGACATTTAAAGGTAAGGCAAGCTAGTTTATGATCAACTCTCCTCTCCACGAGCAGCCAATGAAGGTAATCTAAAACGGGAGTTTTATGCTCATTCTTTTATGTCTGAGTGACAATTCGTGCTGACCTGCTTTGTAACAACTTGCGACCAAGCTCTTCTGGAAACCCTTACACATTTCTTCAACTAATAGATTGCGGATATGACTGATAGACCTTTAAAAAAAGTAGATTTTGACAGGGTTTTGTTATATGCTATTGCATATTCAGAAATTCATCAAAATAAAAACCAAGGTTTTTTACAATTAAAGATCTGTAAATGACAGAATCACAAATCAAACGTTCTTCTGTTAGAATGGTCTTTCCTTGTTTCCTAAAAACGAAAATATCAGTTTTATCATCATTAAATTTTAGTTTGTTTTGGGTCATCCAGAGTTTAATGTGAGAGACGCAGTTAAAGATGTTTTTCTTGTTTGAAATTAAGTTGGAAGAGGAAATTGGGAGCGGTGTCTCATCGACGTAAAGATGGTGACTGATGCTGAAGTCCCAGGTTTGAGAGTTTTTTGGGGTTTTTTTTTCCAAGATGAGGGACGTTTAAATCGATCGATATTTGGAGGACGAATTTTCTGGCCAAAATTTTAAATATTATGGTTTGTTTTTTTTTCTCCAGAGTACAGCAGCACTGGTGTCCACAGACTACTAGGAGCAGACCGGACAACAGCCACTTTTTATTGGCTAATTGCCGCCATCGTATTTAAGATGTAAGCAGTTATCGGATGAATCGAGAATCGGAGTGGCTATTCGTCAGTACTGACCCCCAGGCGCTGGCACCTGCGGGTCAGTACTGACGAACAGGCACCTGCGTCTGGGGGTCAGTTCTGACTAATACTATTACTATTACTAGTACTGATGCCAATTGGTCAGTTCTGACCTGGCCACGGGCGTTGACGGTACCAAAATTATGGAAAAATGCCATTTTTTAAAATAACTTGCTCTACGACAAATAAATCAGCATTTCCTGTCCCATACTAGTCGCAGGGAAGCCCTTGTTTTCACTAAATCTTTTTGTCGGTTTACGTGAGATTTGTTTAATAAATATATCAATTAATTAAACAAGTGAAATTGTCCAATCCTGAGAAAAAGACCAAATTTGGTGTTGAAACGCCAAACTGGAAGCCCTATATTTCGGTTCATCCAACGCGCATGCTCACTGCACTGATGCGTGGCGCTAGAACTGAAAGTGAAAGCTCTTTCATTGTCTCGTCTTTCTTCATTCCTGTCATTTGAAATTCGGCTTGCTCGCATCTTACTGAGACAGGAAAAGTAGAAAACGGTAAGGGCTGCCTGAAGCCGGTGATCGTAAAATACTAACGAAAGAGTGAAAATGAAAGGCTTCGTATGGGAACAAAACAGACAATGGACGTTACGGGTACAAACCCTTCATTAACACAACAATACACAAATAAACGTGGAAAACAAATAAAATATAATGAAAAATAACTTTGTCGTCTGTACTCAATGGTGGTTGAGGTTGCAGTATGAATGAAATGTCAGCGTGGGTAGAGGATAGGGTGCCCCATGGGGGTGATCTGATTGATAAGAAAAGGTCAGCGTCAGGGAACAGAACCTTCCAGAAAATAATGGAAGATAAAAGACATATAAGTAGTAGTAGTAGTAGTAGTAGTAGTAGTAGTATAGTAGTAGTAGTAGTTAGTAGTAGTAGTAGCAGTAGTAGTAGTAGCAGTAGTGGTAGTAGTAGTGAGTGGTAGTAGTAGTAATAGAATGGACAAAGTATTATAAAAGAATCGTAACAGGAAATATTATAACACATTTTCCTCTATTTTTCTTTAAATAAAGCTATAACGAAAATATACGGGGGAAAAAAAAAACAATAAAAACAAAATAACCCAAAGAAATAGAATGGACAACATAAAATAAAATAGAATCTTACGGTGGCTTGAAATAACGAGTCATATCGTTGCCCCAACGGCATCTAACGCGTTAGAAATCAAACTTATCTAGGTGACCAAGTGTTACTGTGTGCCATCGGATAAGTTGGCCAGAGAGCCTGGAATTTTAATTGTTTTTTTTTTTAAATGGTATACTTTTGGAAGTGACGAATAAGTACGAAGAGGTCTTTGCACTGACGAACAGGTCCGATGTTCGTCAGTGCTGATCAATGGTGGGCGGTGGCACAGACCGAAGAGAGGTTGTCTGTGGGCGGTGGCACCTGTTGTTCAATACTGACCAATAGACACCAGGTTATTGGTCAGTACTGACCTCCAGGCACTGGCGTCTGTTCGTCAGTACTGACCCGCATGTGCTAGCGCCTCGGAGTCAGTACTGACCAATAGCCCTAGCCATCGAGAATAGAGAGAGACTGACGATATACGGGGTTTCCAGAAAACTGGCAGATATAATTTTCGGGGACAGAACAGACGCGTTGTTAGCAACAATTACATAAAAATAAATAAACAAAATGCTGTGAGCTTGTGATGAAAGTGTGTGAACTTCATGGTCAATCAACTTGGTCATCATTCCGTCCAACTACCAATCTATTATACTTCTTCTACTACCACCACTACTACTACTGCTACTACCACTACTACTACTACTTCTACTACTACTACTACTACTTCTTTTACTACTACTACTACTACTACTACTACTACTACTACTACTACTACTACTACTACTACTACTACTACTACTACTACTACTACTACAACTACTACTACTACTACTACTACTACTAACTACTTACTACTACTACTACTACTACTACTACTACTACTACACTACTACTACTACTACTACTACTACTACTACTAAGCTTACTACTACTACTACTAAGCTTACTACTACTACTACTACTACTACTACTACTACTACTACTACTACTGTTACTACTGTTACTACAACTTCTCCTACCACTACTTCTTCTACTACCACTATTATGACGACGACTACACCGATTAGAGAGAGAGAGAGAGAGAGAAGGAGAGAGAGAGAGAGAGAGAGAGAGAGAGAGAGAGAGAGAGAGAGAGAGAGAGAGAGAGAGAGAGAGAGAGGTAATCTTCTCTTGCCCTCTCACCATACATACATAGACTTATCTACATTGTTAGATCAAAGGGATGGATGCCGCAATTTCGCACGTTCTTCCCATTTCACACATAGTATCTACTAATATGTGTATGTATGTGTCATCATCAGTTAGAGAGACTGATCAGCAATAATAAGGTTTCTCGGTCCCCCCTCCCCCCCCCCCTTTTTTTTTTCTTCTAATATTGGTCTCCCACTATCCTTGAGATAATCTCCACGGCTGTCCATCTCTTAAATGGTCCCTGGTTCAATCACCACTGGTGCTCATCATAGACCCAGGGTCTACGTACAGCCACTTCGATTTGTTGAAGTGAAGCAACACGAGGGCCCCGCCTCTTTATCCTCAGATGAGCAATCAAGTGCAGTAAAGCAGCAGTGGGGAACAACTTGGCGATTTTTAGAATACTAACGAAAGAGTGATAATGGAGAGGCTTCGGATAGGAACAATACAGACAATGGACGTTTCGGGTACAAACCCTTCGTCAGCACAACAATAAACAAATGGACGTGGAAAATAAATAAAATAAAATACAGTATGACTCGTATCGTCTGTACTAAATGGTGGTTGGACTGTGAATAAAACGGGGCGTTGCGTGGGTTAGTAGGTAGGGAGTCCCTGGGTGTGATAGGAATGATATGCGCATGTCAGCGTGTGAGAGAGACAGGAACTTTCTAGGATATAATGGAAGATAATAGACATAATAGAAATGAAACCTGCCTAGTACTACGAAAAATTCTTAGTAATACGAATTTTTGGCTCCAGCTACAGTACTGCATCGGTCTCTTTGGCTCAATAAATCTTGTTGAGAAGGAAAGTTTAGCCTCTTAGAACCTATATTCAGGACTTCGGAGCATTTTTTGGACCATGCTGAGAGAAAATAGTTAATTTTAAAGCTATTTAAAGTGAATTTTTCTCTCTCTCCCCCCCCCCCCCTGGAAGCTACGATTTTTTGAAATTTCAAGTAGACAGCTCTGGAAATGTAATATAAGAAGAAGTAGTAGTAATAGAAGAAATAATAGTAGTAGTAGTAGTAGTAGTAGTAGTAGTAGTAGTAGTAGTAGTAGTAGTAGTAGTAGTAGTAGTAGTGGCAGTAGTAGTAGTGGTGATAGTAGTAGTAGTAGTAGTGGCAGTAGTGGTAGTGGTGATAGTAGTAGTAGTAGTAGTAGTAGTAGTAGTAGTAGTAGTAGTAGTATAGATTATAATACTATTATAGAGCTCTTTTCGATAAAAATATTACAATGGAAAAATTGCCTTCTGTGAAAAAATTGCCTGCCTTTTAAAAAAAGGAAATCCCCGATTTTTACTTTTTTACTTCCGTCCCGTAGCAGAAAACAAAACGAAATCGAAACAAGGACAAACTAGTTGTTGGAATCTATTGGATAAATTCATGAATCTGAATTAGGTATTCCTCCTTTCTTACACAATTATTAATAAATATATAACTGAGAAGTCAACCGATTACCCGTAAATTACTCTGTGTTCTGAAGAGTCTCTTTATTTAGAAGAAGAGGTTTCGAGTTATGAAAACTAAGAAGTCTAGTCAACTCTTGACTCTACTAACTCGCACAATCACAACTGATGATGTCTACTGTGTACTGAAATGTGTAACAGTAACGATGTAGTCTCTAGTAATAAAAGTCTGTAGAATTGAGAAATGGATAATTAAATCAATATTCATCCTCACGACGCTAAAACTAAAAAGAAACTCAGCGGGGCACTGTTCAGGGATTGATGTCCTTGACGAGAGAGCGTCCATCTTTTTATTATGTATTGGACTTGGAGATTGGCCAGATATGTTTTGTTGTGTAAAGCAATTTAGTCTGTACATCATGGACTACTTTCTCAGATCCCGTTTACCTTCTTGTTGGGTGGAGGGAAGGGAGTAGTTTTGGTATTGTTTTGTCTTTGTTGTTTTTTGAATGAACGCACGTCATGTGATTGACAAGTATTGCGCGAGTATCAATGTATTTGGAAACGTTCGTTTTGTGAGGCGAGTATGAGTAAGCTTTTAAATGCAATGTATTTTCTGTAAGTTTTAGATGTAGAAGTGATATATAGAGTTGCACATTTAGGACCCTATAGTAATACAATTCACTCCGCTTAATCGCACATCAGTTAATCACACACTCCACTTATACGCTACACATTCCTGAAAAACAGAATTTTTTCTATACTATTGCTCCGCTTAATCGCTACACCTAGATTCTATCTTGATTGGGAAAAGATAACTTTAACTAAAAATACATAAAAAATGTAATGGTTTGATCGATTCTTTACAATGGACAACAATATACCCATCAGCATTGAACTGATATCTCAGGAGCTACAGGACTCCGTTCAGCCACAGAAAAGACAATGCTCATAATGAAGATGAGGATTAGTCAACGGAAAGTGACACACGACTGAAAAAACTTGACATGATGGACAAACTACACTGCTTTATCCAAGAAGAATGCTTGACAGATGATCTACCAACATTGGCGAGATTGGAGACAAGGGTTTCTAAACAGCTTGCACAGAATAGAAAACATAAATGCTTCTCGATTTTTATTCTTACAAACAATGTCACATTTTGTTGTCGATAAAACATGAAAGAGAAAATTTTTTTAAAAAGAAAAGAAAAATAGAGAAAATAAAAACAACACAACACAAAAAAAAAAACATATCAAAAAAGAGAAACCAAAAAAACAAAGAACAAAATTAAAACTTCTAATGAGGCCATATTTTGAACATGACATTCTCAAGTCCGCAGAAAGCTTAGAGTGGAAGGCCCTACATTAAATGGCACATAAAAGCTGATGCTTAGATGCTATTTTTAGCTTCTCTGCTGTCGACTGTACCATAATTATTCTTTTTTCTTTTGTTTTGCTCGTCTAGCTCTAAAATTTGACACTCAACGGCTCAATTTGAGATCAGTTGTAAAATTGTTATGCCATGATCATTGTTAGATTAATTACTCTACGTAATAGTGCACATTATTTCATATTTGAAAATAATTGTATCATTCTGTGTACCTATTATTATCAATATTGTTTTCATTTTAAATTTGGCTATATAAGAGTCAAACCCAAAGAAGAGCTAATGTGGCAACCCGGATCGGATCAGTTCCGAGGTAAATAAAATAGATGGCTGCTCTCTCGTCAGGGACATCAATCCCCGAACACCTGAGTCTTCGCAAAGTTTGTCTCAAATATTGAATCATATTCTATGGGAGGCTTTCCAAAAGCTCCTCATGCTAAGGGAAACAACCCAAATATTCCCTCAACTAACCCTAAGAAAAAATAAAACCCAGTACCTTTAACTAACCCTAATAGGAAAAACAAACACCCTAGCACCTTTACTAAGACTTGTAACTAACCCTAATAGAAAAAAAATCCACCGACCTCGAGCTAACCCAAATAGAAAAACAAAGCAAATTAGGACTGCTTTAGACCTACCATTCAAAACTTTAAAAAAAAAAATGGCCGGATAACCATAGTAATAGTCATATTAGGAAATTTTAAACTTTCACTAATCTATCAAGGTTTGTTCTGAAGTTTTAAAAATTCTACTAAACATTGAAAAATTAAATAAATAAATGCCTGACAAAAGATCCTGGTGAAAATACTAATTGAAAGAGATGCTAGGCCGATGACCTTTCAGAAGGCCTCCCCACCAATACAAATAAACCAATATTTGGGGAAAGAAGAGGACGAGTTGAGAGGTGCCAGAGCCAGAATGTGGCAAGAGTATAAAAGTATGAAAACCTTGCAGCAATGAGAATCGAACAGGGGCCCATCTGGTAAGACACCCTTCACTCGTCTGTGAGAAGAGGACTCTCAGCAACACCATTCACCTTTAAATTTTCTGAACATTCAATTGTTAGAAAATCTTGTTTAGGCTTTTTATTATTATTATTATTATTATTATTATTATTATTATTATTATTAATATTATTATTATTATTATTATTATTATTATTATTATTATTATTATTATTATTATTATTTATTATTATTATTATTTAAAAAAAAATTATTATTATTAATATTAAATTATTAAATTTGTAGTGAAGGGTCCATAGTAGCAGGTCTCTTCAGTTAGGCCAACTTGGATTTCATATTATGCTTTCTGTCTACTGAGAGTTATCCCTGCAATAAGCCCCTGTCATATTTCAAAAACAAATTTTCCAGAATTCCTTGCAGCTTTATAATTTTTCAAAACTTTAAGTCGTCAAAAAAAAATAAATTAACACAGTCTAAATGACTTGATTAATTCGAGTTTATCTGCTTTTTCGTGTTTACAGTCAAAGAAACTCAGCTGTGAAAATAAGTTTTCCTGATAGTCTTGATTTTAATTTATTATTATTATTATTATTATATTATTATTATTATTATTATTATTATTATTATTATTATTATTATTATTAGTATTATAATAGTAGTAGTAGTAGTAGTAGTAGTAGTAGTAGTAGTAGTAGTAGTAGTAGTCGTATTGTTGTTTGATGTAGCGCTGGTATCCACAAATAGTGCTCAGAGGTGCTTTTCAATCATCTTCTGGTATCACACAAATTCATTCATTCGACTATAAAATCACCACAACATTCACATGCACACAGTAGTTCAAAGTTCACAGAGAATGTGGGAGTCAGTATGAATTCAAAGTCATGCTGACTTAAGATATTGCCTTATAAATAATGAAGGGAAACTAATCTTTTAAGGTGCAATGGAAGTGCGGAAGTAATTGCTTTTAGATTATCAGGAGGTTTGACAACAATAATATTAAAATAAACGGATCAACAGTTTAAATTGTTTTTGGCATTTATTGATACTTATGGTCAAGTAATTTTTAGTTTAAGCAGTTTACTATAATGATCATTTTGCAGTATCATATAATTGTCATCAATTTGTTTTTACAGACCAAATGAATATTCATCCTCAAAAAAAGTGAATTGATCATCAATACCATAATGGCACTCTCATCATCTAAGAAAAAAACTTCCCAATTGCCTTTTTCATCACAAACCTTCAAATATGTAATCGGTGTCAGTGCTGTTTTCTTACTGGTACAACTATATGGAGTTCAAGTAAGTGTTTTTGATAAAAGACATAGTGCATTATTAATTAACATTATTCAAATATTTACCTGATTCGAGCCCTATAACACTTCAATATGTTGGTTACATTTTTATCTTTCCTAAGTAAATGAAACACAAGCAGATTGCTCATAATAAAATCATACTCTTTTTTTTTTATTGCTCTTTTTAATTGTTGATAATTTGCTTTTACGAATGGCAATATAGCATGACTATTTAACACAGTTTTATTGCTTTATAAAAATTAGACCTACAAGAACCTTGCTCAATGAACTTTGTCATTATCATTTCACTTGCAATCCATACCCACTGCTATATTTGAATCTTTATAAAAACGAGTTCCATTACTCGAGTCAAATTGAATGCTTATTTTTCTTTAATTTACTTTTCCCAAGAACATAATTCACCCAAGAAAATTTTAAGTCACTGAAAAGGGTCACTGTGTGGGAACCTCTCTGATAGCAATATGATATTAATTGCAGTGTTCAAGGATTTACACCAACCTATATTTAGGAATGTTTTCATTTTGATGAAATTGTTTACTTGGTAAACATACAATTTCAGAAAACAAAGGCAATTCGATAGGAGAAAAAATATCAATTTTATAACAAAATTTTGACTTCATGCCATTACAGTATTTCCTCAGTAAGATGAAGTCAACGAAACCACTGGAAGAGAAAACACCTTGGGTAAGATGTGAGATTTTAATCAAACATTATGATGGGATTGGTGTTTTATTTTTGTTATTGGATTTACTTTGATTTTTGTTTTTCCATTTTTATTCTCACCGATGATCCCCATTAGGTTAATTTTTTTTTTTTTTTACTTTGTTGTTGACAAAATTTATTGATAAAGAAAACAACTTAGTTTTCTGACGTATTCAATATGTCATGTTTCTAATGTAGCAAAATACTTTAATTGGAATGGAGGTAATGAACAGCTTTTGTAAATCAACTTTGTTCAAAGCTAATAACCTCCATTCTCGATTTCCCTTTCCAACCCCTCCATCCTTTCCACTCAGTATATAGTTAAGGGTTTTTCAACAAAAATATATATATATTTTTTTTTGGTAGAAGGTCATTTCTTTTGTTCATAAATACTTTTGTCCAAACATTTAGAAAATAACAGACTTCATCACCGTTGTCAAAATGCTTCTAGACCTTCAGTTAGCAAATCATTCCAATATTATATATGACATTCTCAAACAGGATTTGTTTTTTGTTGTTTTCTTTTCTTTTTCTTTATTTGTCATCTGTGCCGTGCCAAAGACTTATTAAATTAAATGACATCTTGACAAGCTTGTTCCAAATTTTAGATTCTAATTTTAATGTCTGTTTTTGTTTTGTCAGTCAAACACTATCACTTTTCAAGATCTACTCGTCATTCTCATCATTCATTACCAACAGGAAGCCACCAAGTATCTTCTCAAACACTGTGAGTTAGTGGGTCTTCCCATCTTTGTCATCCAACCTAGCCTGATGAGAGCTGTTCGAGAAGGAAGCATGATGCGCATTAATGCATGGAACCAACAACCTCAGGAGGTTGTCACCTTTGGCGTCATGGAATCAAATGACGATGTTTTGGTATGAATATTTATGTCAAGCTTTTAGCAGCGACTTAGCATCATTCTTTGATGATTACTCAAAGAGGATTTAAGTTTGAAGCGTCATGTGTGATTTGTCTCTTTGGCAAAAAATAGAATTGTCTAACCTTGTACAGGTCAGTCTGGTGTTAATGAGAATAAATGATTATCATTTTTTTAATTGTATTTAATCCTCACTAGGCAAGCATTTCAACAGCAATGATATTTAAAAAAAAAATAGAGTACAATTATCCTAAAGAATTATTTTATTAAAACATGCTTTTTACCAAAATTTCAAAGCCATACCATTGAACTTAAATCATTATTCAAGATTCTCCATATAATATACATTGATGGGAAGTTGTGTAAACATTAAAAAGGAAGTTCTCATGTCTTTTAAGACATTGAGAGTACCTAAATAGATATTGATAATAGTTTTAAATTATGTATGGCAAACAATAAAAAATCAAGCCATATGAAAGTCAATGGTAATATTTATATATATTCATATTTTTATTACACTTCGTGTAAACCTATGATATTATTTTCACATGCTCTGTGCTTTATAACTATACAAGAAAACCCTTTACATATCTGATTTAGACACACACGTAACTGTCTAACAAAAAAAGAATAAATAGCAGTGTATCATCAACTTCCTTTTATTTTCTTATTTGTAAACAACCAGCTCCATTTTCAGAGCGAGCTTATGAGGGGTGTCACTAATCCCGTATTTTGATTGTGGTCACTACTGGTTAGCATTCTTCGTTCCCTGTAGTTGACACACACATACAGACTGACTTTCTCTTTCTTTTATTAATATAGATTGTTAAAATGAAACAAGAATCAATGTGATTCAGTTTTGTTAGGATGTCATCATCATTGCCTTTTTCAACCTGGGTTAGGGTATAAGCCACAGAGAAACAGTTTCCATCCTTCTCTATCCTGAGCTAACTTTTTAAAAATATCTCATTCAATGTCTTATCACTTCTTTGTATATCAGCTTCTTTAATTTTTCTCCATGTTCCTCGTGGCCGTCCCTTGATCTTCTGCCCTGAAGGTTCCAATCCAATACTTTCTTTGTTATAGTGGAGTCATTCTTTTTAAGGGTGTGTCCAGTCCACCTCCATCGTCTTCTTCCTATTTCCTCTCTCACTGGTTTCTGCTGTGTTCTTTTCCATACTTCTTCATTTTTAATTCTATCCATCCATTTTATTCTGATTAGCATATGCATGAACCTGTTTACAAAAATCTGTATCCTCCTTATACATGCCTGCGATGTATTCCAAGTTTCCCATCCATACAGTAGGACAGAGTTCATGTTTGAGTTGAAAAGTCTTAGCTTTAGTCAAAGGGAGATATCTGTAGTTCTCCAAAGTCGGTTCAAAGATGTGAATGCAGCTTGTGCCTTTCCTATCCATGATTTCACCTCTGATTCCGTGCCTCTATCCTTGTCAATTATACTCCCGAGATAACAGAAAGTATCTATATCTTCAAGTTCCTGATATTTTACTTTGATCTGCTCCCGTTGACGCATACCGATCCTTAAGACCTTTGACTTTGCAGGGTGAATTCTTTGACCAATTTGTTAGGATGTATACTGGGCAAATTTTTTTTTTTTGATAGTCAACAATCTTATTTTTTTATTTCCCAGCACAAAGTTATTGCTTCAATGAAAAAAATTGGTTACGTTTACTGGGAAAAAATGGACGAGGATCCACGAGGTATTGTGCATGGAGTCGAGACATCATATAAAGTGATTGTGTCACATATTCTTTTGTGGGTACCTGTGGAGGGTCACACACCAATGTTGATTCATCTGGTCGTATTTTTTGACAGAGGCTCATACTTCTGGCATGCAATTGGCCAGGACAGATACCATAAGCCTCCATTTGACCTCAGCGAATCTCTGTATGGAAAAACTGCTGGTTCCTTCAACAAGTAAGTATATCATTCTATAATCTAATTTGTGGATTGATAATATTAAAGGGACTTTAAATGATGATTGAAAATTCTGTCAATTTTATAACTTAATATTTGAATTAATTCTTATAGTTAAATTGGATTTGGCTTCTTAATAATAATTATAATGTAATTTATTTATATAGCACATATTCTATACAATATAGCTCTAGGTGCACAATTTGCATGGTATGCAATACACATTATAAAAAAAATTACTCTATCATATTATCAACAACATTTAAAAGTTGAGAATACGAAATTAGTTTTAAAATGTAAATCAGGGTAAACAAATTCTATGTGGTGACCCTACAAAAATGATGTAATTAAACCTAAGGTATGTTGTGAAGATTGCTTATTCATTCTTTTTCAATTTTAATTAATATATTTAAAAAATTAAAATAAAAAAATCAAACGATCAAATTCTTGTAATTATATATTTTTGTTTCAGAATGAATCATGGTCTAAATTTATTCTCAACTCTGTCTTATAAACACCTCTCTTTAATATTTAAAATCGCCTGTTTTGTATTTCTCAAGATTGCTATTTCTAAGATTATTCAATTTCTTTTTTCGTCTTCAAGATTTTCAATCGGAATTTTTTAACACAACAATGTACATAATCACAGGATAAATTTACATAAATATTATTCAATTGTAATGCAGCCACTGCATTTATTTTATAGATTTTGGAATATACTCATAATTCATGTTTTCTAAAATTTGGATGAGTGTTTGAAATCGAATCATGACACCAGTTTCCTTGTCATAAAATTGACAAACAGGTTTCCATTTCTCCATGCAGATTTGAATTGGGAAACGTTAAAATTGATGACACCACAGTCCATTACCCAAACAACAGTTTCATCTTTTTGTCAGAGCTCAAGAAGTCATCATTCATCGAATGCAATCATACTCGTGCATATTATTTTAATTTTGAATATCCCCATGAGAAAAGCAAAAACATTGACACTTTCAGACGGAAAGCTAGACAATTGATTTCCGTGGCAAGTAAAGCTCTAGACAATATAGGGATTCCATTTTGGCTCAGCAGTGGAACCTGCCTAGGTAAGATTTAGAATATTTAATAAAAAAACATTCTTATGTGCGCGGAGGTATCCATTCTTTTGTTTTCTTATTATTTTCTATACTTTTTCTCCAAGCTCTAGATTTAGATGAACTCTCCTCAACCTTCAATAGTTTAAGATCTCAATTAGATGAATTCCTTACAACACACAGAGTAGACTTATCTCTCCAGTGGATACCGGGACATTCAAATATACCAGGAAATGACAATGCAGACAGACTGGCCAGACTCGGATCAACACTTTTACAACCATCAATTCCAGTATCCGTAGACACAGCGAAACAAATAATCAAAACAAATAAGAGAGAAGAATGGATGAACAGTTGGGCAATGAGCAGCACGGGTAGATGTATGTTTTCCCATATGACCACTCCTGTAAAGACTGATTGCCTAAATAAGCTCAGAAGACACCAGCAAAGCATGATCTTTCAACTAAGAACACAACACATACCGCTCAACAACCATTTAAGCAAAATTACAAAAGACACATCTCCTTCCTGCCCCCTATGTCAACAACCCAATGAAACAGTAACACACCACTTGCTTGAATGTCAACCTCTCGAAGACCTGAGATGCACATTCCTCCCACCAAATCCAAGCATCAGTAACACACTTTATAGTCACC
Source organism: Berghia stephanieae (assembly GCF_034508935.2). NCBI lineage: Eukaryota > Metazoa > Mollusca > Gastropoda > Nudibranchia > Aeolidiidae > Berghia > Berghia stephanieae. The sequence goes on from NC_088363.1 coordinate 73,003,111, forward strand.
TGGAACAACTACAAAAGACATCTAACTTCTACGTCATGGCACAAGGCCGAAGGGCTAGAGCTCAGGTGGTCGCTGGTTCGCATAAGATAAGATAAGAAGATGGAAACAATTCTTTTCAAATATTTTATATTTTGTTGAATAATGCTTATCGCAATATTTTTCATTAATACATGCATTGGCCATTTGAGGTCGGGTTTGAAAAATCTTTGAGGCTTTGTCAAACTTGTGCGGCTATGTGGTCTAGTGGTATGACACTTGCTTTCGGATCGGAAGGTCTTGGGTTTGAGCCTTGCCCGGGGCATAGTTGAGTCCTTGAAGAAGGCTCTTTACTCACATTCTCTCATCATATTCTGTAGAATGAGTACTTGGCTGTTAACAGCGTTGTCTCTGTCTGAAAAAATTGTAATATCGCCTAACAGGTGTCATGTCCCGTCCTACATGTTAAATGTTGCTGTTGGCCAGTGAACCCATGTAAAGCGCTTTGAGTATGTTTAGTGGATATTGCACTATATAAAATCTCATATTTAAGCTCATTTTTAATCTTGCATGAAACGTCTATATCTTTAGACAGAACACAGGAAAATGATTGTAGATACTTTTGGCTGAGTCTTATGACAAAGTAGTCATTCACTTTGCAGATATTTACATACAAATTGTAATGGAAATGTATGCTTTATGGTCGAAATTTCTCCTGCTCTTATTAGACTAGCATCTTTCAGTTGGTTTGCAAATAAGCGCATCGAACGCTTTCCCACCCCATTAATTTATGATACCATGAATGAACTCTTACATTCAGCAGGTCGCAGGTGCAGATTTCGAGATTTCGCACAGTGTGATACATGGGTAGTGAGAAATAAACAAAGACGTATCATGTACGCATATACACACATACACATACACAGAGAGAGAGAGAGAGAGAGAGAGAGAGAGAGAGAGAGAGAGAGAGAGAGAGAGAGAGAGAGAGAGAGAGAGAGAGAGAGAGAGAGAGAGAGAGAGAGAGAGATTACTGCATGAAGATGTTACTTCATCAAACAATGATAAGAAAATGACTTTATAGGTGTAATACAACCAAGGCTCAGATCGGCCAGACTGCAATAAATGGTAATTTGCTGACCACCTGTAGTCCAGCCATACAGTAATAAATTGCAAGGACTCCATGCTGCAGTGCGACCAGACTGTGACAATTTGTGCATTTACAGAAAAAAAAAATACGAGAAAATATGCTGAAATATGGTATGGCCAAACAGAGTTGACTAAAAGAAATCCGCTTTATTATGATAAGGCCAAATACGTTCTGTTTTTGTTGTAAAGAGCCAGCCCAACGACGACCATTATGCTTTTTTTTTTATGGCTAGACAAAGGATATCAGTATAGTTTTAAAAAAATTTGTTTCAGCTTATTTCTGATATTGAAATTAATTGTAAGTACACTGATCTGAGCTTGCCTACAATAAGATTTTTCTTTATCTGCCCTGAAATAATATGTCTAAATTTTATTCTTGGCTTGTAGTTTTCAGGGCCAAGCACATGTTTCGACAATAACATTTACAAATGCTTTCAAGTATTAAGGAATCATGATTGGTGCTAGTAATCTGCTAAATACATAAAGTAAAGGCTATTTATACACTTACTCAAACTAGGTCTCCTAGCTTGAGGAGACACCTAAGGTCCTAGCATATTCATTTCATTTCTTCAGTCTTTGACTGTCATAAAACCCTTAAAAATAAACAATCAAATCGTTAAAAGAACCATTATAAGCATATCCCGGAACTGATATTTAAGACCAGGAAATGACACAAATCGAATATTACAACCAATCACAAAAATTAAGCATTTTTGACAAAATAATTAATGATAATTCATTTCTACATTAATAGAATTAATCTTTGCACCTTACATGCCAATGTTTATCTCATAGAACACTGCTTTCCTGTTCATTCATGTCTTGACTAGGTTGGTACAGGCAGTGTGATCTCATCTCTCATACAACTGATGTGGACATTGGTATTTTCATCACTGACTACAACGACGGATTGATCAGTGCTTTTGAGAATGCTGGCCTCCTTCTTACACATCAATTTGGAAAGGTAAGATTGGACCAAGTTGTGAAAAAAGATATTAAAATGAATGAACAGTTGCATGTTTTGTTGAATCATGTTTATATTTTTACTCAGATCTTTGTCACTTTCAATGTTTCTGCACAACAGATGATAAAGGGGAGGGTTATGATGTCAGATCAAATGATAGAAAACCCTTTCCGATCTAGCATGTCATCAGATAATCAAAAGGAGAATACATTGTTATGGAGTGCATGTAAATACTCAATAAGAAACCCTAGATCCAGCTTTTCTGGACGGTCTGAGAAAATTTCACCACATTAGCTTGTTTACAGCTAGGAAAATGAAATCTTCACTGTTATTGGCCAAAGAAGAATAAAGTTTAAGCAAACAAATCATGACATGCTGAAGTGGGAGCTGCTTGACTGCAGCCACACTCCTGCAGCTTCTATCACAAAGAGTTCAACAAATGTGCAGATCTAGCAGAACGAACAAGCAAATCATTTGCTCCTATTTTGGACTATAGAAACCTTTCTTCAGCCTCATACCTTTTATATAATGAGATCCTCTAATTAACTTCTGTCTTTAAAAAGTCCACCCATGTTTGATTGAGAAAAAAAAAAGAGATGAAACAATGAATGATGCAACTGCATGTACAATACTTAAATAATTGTTTAAATGATAACTTCATTGCAGCCTTGTGACGATGGGATGGTACTTGGTTCTATGAGACAGAAATTAACACTTTGAGAGCAACAACGTTATAGTCTGCAACATGTTTATTATAACATCCCCCCCCCCCAAAAAAAAAAATAAAAAAATTATAATAATTATTTCATTTTCACATCTGTATAGATTTCAGACAGTTTTGAGCTGTCATTTCTGTATGGCGATTTGAAACTGGACATCTTCTTCTTCTATAAAACTGATAAATTCTTTTGGAATGGAGGCACTCAAGCCAGCACAGGAAATAAATACAAGTAGGTGCCTTTCTCGCACAGTATTGTCAAGAATGTTATTCAAACTAATTCTTTGAATTCTTAAAACTCATGGCCTGTCAATTTGTTTGATTTTATTGCTCTGCAAATGATTTCTTATCAGTCGTCATTGTATTGCCAGCCTATGTAAATCACATTTTATTTATTAAAAATAAATTTGCAGTAAAGATAATTGTTGCATATAAAAGTATTAAATTTGACAAGTGTAACACGACCTGAAAGAAATGGTTATATATATATATATATATATATATATATATATATATATATATATATATATATATATATATATATATTATATATATATATATATATATATACATGGTTATACATAAATGAGGCATAATATCTTCGTCTTGCACTACTTCAAGTAATGAAAAATGACTGGAGTTTGTTAAATGATAAAAAATGACCAAATTTATGACTTGAGAATTTCAATGCACTAGATTAACGATGAAACAAAAACAAAAAAAAATAATTTTAATATAGATATAATATATTATATATATAATATTATTATATATATATATAATATATTATAAAATTAAATTTTTTTTTTGTTTTTGTTTCATCGTTAATCTAGTGCATTGAAATTCTCAAGTCATAAATTTGGTCATTTTTTATCATTTAACAAACTCCAGTCATTTTTCATTACTTGAAGTAGTGCAAGACGAAGATATTATGCCTCATATATGTATAACCATTTCTTTCAAGTCGTGTTATACATGTCAAATTTAATACTTTTATATGCAACAATTATCTTTACTGCAAATTTATTGTTAAAGGTCCCCTATAATGAGGTTCCAAGAGCCCAATTGTTAGAGCATTAGATTAACACAAGGACAATCCAAAAGTTATGTACTCATCAAAGAATGGATTACTAAATGAAATGATATTCAAATTTATATAGTGATTTTCCAAGTTTTACCATGCTCATTTGGTTCCTCCATCTGATCGCATAGACCTAATTTTCTTTGCATGCGATACAAGTCATCTGTTTAGAGACTTATAATATTTGCCACTGCCTATAGCAGGGTAATTAGTCCTTATGATTGAGATTTCCACCCAAGTCAGACCAGTAAAGGCGTTTTCCCGGGTCATGTTACAGTTGGTGGTTCTGTCAGGTTAGAATTTAACCTGGACAGGTGTTTAGTTTTGCTGTGTAGCTATTGGTGTTAAAAATTTTGCCATAACTCAAAATGTTATGGACATCCGTCTGGTTACTGGTCTCACTTAATATTACTTGACTTATTTATAAGATGAGACACAGTATAACCTGATCATCAGAATCGTGCAAACTGGGTTGAATTTTAATACCCCGAAATTTACCAAAGATTGGAGATGATTTATTTCCATCTGTTTTCAATACTGACATGGTTTAACCCCCTCCTTACCACCCATAGGGAAAATCGTCACATTTGTTACAATGCAGCCAACATTTTTCTCATTCTGATTTCTTTTGTACATCACATTGTTTGAAAAAAAAAATGTTTACTATAGTTAAAGTATATTAACACTGTGTAGGTTGGGTGTAAAGTTTTGGGGACAATCCGGAAAATGTCTGGTAAGGAGAGAGTTAATGTATCGCCTTTTTGAATTAAGCATAGTGCATTACTTTTTGTATTGTTTTTACTCCAGGTATATTTTCCCTCCATTTGAAATGTGCTGGACAGACTTTCTTGGACTGTGGGTTAGAGTTCCTTGTCCACCGGAGCCTTATATCATTGCCAACTACGGCTACAATTGGATGATGCCCGACAAAGGATGGGACTGGAAGACAAGCCCTAACAATGTATATGAGAATGGAAAGTGGCCAGAGAGTGAATGGGATGAAGTTATACAGCTGTATGAGTGATGTGGCTCTTATGAATTTTATATGCAATGCACCTAATTTATCTCAGGCTTGAAACCACCAAATTATGGGGTATTTCCATATGAATTTTTTTTTGGGAAAAAATATGCTTCTTCTGGAAAGTATGAAAAAGTAAAGCCACTAGATTGGTTGGTAAGCCTGTTATTATTATGGTTGTGAAATCAATAAACGAGCAAATTTATGAAGCATATTTCTACAGGTTTTTACCATGCTCACTTACTCTCACAATGTTACATTTTGCCATATGAAACAAAAAGTTTATCTCATACAGAACAGGCCACCTTTTGTTCAAACCCTATAACAATACCTTCAGATTACTTTTGAGTCTTACTGTATATGTAGGTATTCATTCAGAAAGTTTTTGCATAGAAATGTATAAAATATGAGCTAACGAAGCATTCTTTTTTTTGTTGTTTTGTTGCCCTTGGTAGGTCTACATCATGTCAATCAGCAATGGTGGTGGAGAGGGGGTAATGGACCATTCAACCCTTTATCCAAGATTGAACTTCTTGATCATAATTATTATTATTATTATTTATCTGTTCATAACTGCAAACTTTTCCATCAATTTTTCCATTAAGAGAGCAGTTAGACAGCAGTTCAAATCGTGCCTCAGTGAGGCCCTAATCACTTTGCTATTTGTTGAAAATAGTGGGGGGCATATTGAAGGGTTTGAGTGAAATAAAAGCTAGTCTGTAAAAAGGTTTAATGTTGCCATAGTTTAACAAAAAAAATTAAATCTATGCACAACCAATTATACCTTTTGCAAAGCATGTACAAGGACACAAGCTTTAAAATCATCCACGACAACAGCCTCACAAACTCTTTCCCAATCCAAACTGGGGTTAGACAAGAATGCCTGCTGTTTCTATTTCTTCTTGCCATCGACTTTGGTATAAGAAGAAGCATACTAGAAATGGCTTACAATGGAGGCTCATCAACGAGCTAAATGATTTAGACTTTGCTGATGATCTAGCACTATTCTCACACAATGCCACCCAAATGCAAGATAAAACATAAATACTTAACATCGAAGCAAAGAAAATCGACCTCTAAATCCATACTGGAATAACAATAATCATGAGACTGAACACAGAAAACAAAACCCTTATACTCTCTGACAATTCAGAACTAGACGAAGTCAAGAATTCACATATCTGGGCAATGTTGTAACTCAAACCGGTGGCAGATACAGATACAGATGTCAAGAAATGAATTCAAAAAGCCAGAGAAGCCTACAAATCAGTCAATAACGTTTGGAAAGCATCAAAAATTAAAATGGAAACAAAATTCAAAATATTCAATTTAAATATCAAGTCTGTCCTCCTGTATGGCTCTGAAACTTGGAAAGCCACTAAATCCATCCTTCACCGCCTCCAAACGTTTGTCAATAGATGTTTTCGCAAAATCATGAAGATAAAATGGATTGACAAAATTAAAAATGAAGAAGTGTGGAGAAGAGAAGGACAAGAAGCCATTGAAAAGCAATTATACAAAAAGAAATGGAAATGGATAGGACACACATTGAAGAAACCAAAGGGAATTATCACAAGGACAGCCCTGCAATGGAATCCATCTGGAAAGAGGAAAAAAGGAAGACCAAAGTCAACCTGGATGAGAAACCTTCTGGTAGAGCTGAGAGGTCAGGATTGCGTTGGCAGAAGATGGAAAGACTGGCCAATGACAGAAGAGGATGGAAAAGTTTCATCGGTGGGATGAGGTCTGAAGACAACCCAGTATATCAAATGCTAGAGCTCCTGACTTGTGCACAAACTGATCTGGTTTGATCTAGATTAAGTCAAAATTAAAAAAAATAAATATATTTTTGGGACTGTTCTTCCCCTCTCCCTCCAAATATATATCTGCTCACACAAGGGTGGATTGCTGGAGATGATATTAGATCTTACGGAAAGTATTTTGCGAAAGATATGCATCAGATTTACACGGTAGCAATCAAATATTTTGTTCTGTTTTTCACACCAGAAATGGGCTCAAACTCTGGCTTGAAAAGCCTGAATTTTCTGAGGGGCCATTACTCAAACTTCAGTAAATGATTGCGACATAGGATTACTTTAGACATACAGTAAAACTTTTTCTACTGCCATATTTTGATCCTTAGACGAATGGGTGGTATAATCTCTTGGTTATACAAAGTGCTCCTTCAGAGCCATGAGGCCCATGGAGCTGGAGTTTATCTAGGTTTCTATAGCGTGAAACGGACAATAGCAAGTGCTTGATACCTTTGGATAGGATACTAGTCTATTGCAAAGTACTTTCCATCAGATCTTACAGACTCAGATACCCAATCACTGCTGGGTGGACGGGGGTCAGAAAAAATCTCGACTTCACCCGGTAGATCTCTACCAAATGAACTATTGGGACCCCTGGTGATATAAGAGATCGATTTATTGTGATTTTAATGCAATCCATGCGCCAGTTCATCATCTAGGTGGTGGTAAGCAAGGACAATATTTTAGGATGTGTGCAGGAGTGGGGAGTGATGTTGGTTTAGCCAAGCATTGCTCAGTAATCTTGTTGTTGCTGACTACATGCACATTTTATAATTAGTTTGTCATTGAAGAGCATAAGTACATTGACAGTCTCGTCTCTCCAATCGAAACACATCAGTTCCCAGTATTTTGTCTGGATTACAGCGGCATCCAGATAGTGGAATTGGTCCCCAAAGTGTACAAATAAAGAAAAAATAGATCCGTCCCCAGACATCCAGTCTGGATAATGGAGAAATCCATATTGTGGAATCAAGATTAGAGAGATGTGAGTAAATTTGACATGAGGGTCAGACAGTTGGGTATTTTTTTCTAAATGAACATTTAATTTGATGTACGTAAGGTGCTCTCAATAATTACTTCGTCCGATTGTTTGGTGCTCTGATGAGATTACTCAAATCATTTTCCTTTTATATTTTCGAGTGTTTGCTAATATGATTGTCAGGATACAAATTGAACAACTAATAACTGTCGCTTATCAGTTGCCTGTTATGAAATAGGGTCAATCAAAAAGGAAGTGATGATTTCCCTTTTAAAGATAATGTGTTTTCACTAAATCAGTCGTTGATGTGTCTGTTCATCTTAAATTTAAACAAATGTATAAAATCGTGAGATGATTTTTTTTTTTTTAAATATTTTATGCACATATCAAATTATCTTCTTTCCATCAGTTTGTTTGGGTTTAGTAAGTGCAAGGATGAGAGGTAAAGAGGTTTCATACATATGCTCAATGATATCATTTTTACCGTGTCAGATGCCATATTTATGTTTTATATATCATTCATGTTCATCAAAATGTTTATTCAAATTATTTTTTGCCAATTTAAAAATTATTTTTATTAATTGTTTTTTGTTGTTTTTTCCTTGTTTTGTTTTGTTATGGATTATTATTTTTCCTTTCTTTTCTTCTTATTTTAAAACACAATATAATCATTTGTATACCACTGTAATATATTGCATATCCATTTGTCATTATGAACGTCTGAATGCAAAAGGGTATATATATATATATATGTGAAGAATCTGTTCAAGGTTTTGTTACTGACATCCTTATTTCTATTGTGAATACTCGTACCTGCTATAATCATTCCAATTACATTGTTGAACATTCTTGTTTTTTTTGTTTTTTCATTCATTACATTGTGATTCAGAATGTTTGATAGAATAAGATTTAATTATTGTTTGTACATTGAAATACATTAAATAGTAAGTGGAAGCACATATTGTATGAACGAGTTGAATCTCATGCTACAGCACATTGCCAATTCACTGAAATACACATGATTACATTTACATTGTAAAATATTCTCAGCTAGCTTACTAATAAGTAAGTAACAACAAGATATGAAGTGAGTAGAAAAGTGCCAGAAGACAATAGAGAATAAAAATTTTTTTCGCGGCGGTGGTGGGGTTCGAACCTGCGACCTTATTGGTACGACAACTCCGCCTGGCAGGTGAGTGCGTGGCTCTACCGTGTGAGCTATCCACGAACACAAAAATATTCGTTTCAAACCCAAAGTCATTTCTAGATCCCTCTCTCACCCACTTCTTGAGATCGCCGATTCGTTCACCACCATCGCGAAGTAATTTTGACCAGCAGTTAAGCTTAATAGCCAATATTCTCATCACAAACATATAACATAGAAACGATTGAGACATTGAGTATGCTCCGGTGTATGGGGTGAATTTTTAATTCAGAAAAGTGAGTGGAGCAGGCACTTATGTTGGTAACAACAAGATATGAAGTGAGTAGAAAAGTGCCAGAAGACAATAGAGAATAAAAATTTTTTTTTTTTTTTTTTTTTTCCTGCTCCACTCACTTTTCTGAATTAAAAATTCACCCCATACACCGGAGCATACTCAATGTCTCAATCGTTTCTATGTTATATGTTTGTGATGAGAATATTGGCTATTAAGCTTAACTGCTGGTCAAAATTACTTCGCGATGGTGGTGAACGAATCGGCGATCTCAAGAAGTGGGTGAGAGAGGGATCTAGAAATGACTTTGGGTTTGAAACGAATATTTTTGTGTTCGTGGATAGCTCACACGGTAGAGCCACGCTCTCACCTGCCAGGCGGAGTTGTCGTACCAATAAGGTCGCAGGTTCGAACCCCACCACCACCGCGAAAAAATTTTTTATTCTCTATTGTCTTCTGGCACTTTTCTACTCACTTCATATCTTGTTGTTACCAACATAAGTGCCTGCTCCACTCACTTTTCTGAATTAAAAATTCACCCATACACCGGAGCATACTCAATGTCTCAATCGTTTCTATGTTATATGTTTGTGATGAGAATATTGGCTATTAAGCTTAACTGCTGGTCAAAATTACTTCGCGATGGTGTGAACGAATCGGCGATCTCAAGAAGTGGGTGAGAGAGGGATCTAGAAATGACTTTGGGTTTGAAACGAATATTTTTGTGTTCGTGGATAGCTCACACGGTAGAGCCACGCTCTCACCTGCCAGGCGGAGTTGTCGTACCAATAAGGTCGCAGGTTCGAACCCCACCACCACCGCGAAAAAATTTTTTATTCTCTATTGTCTTCTGGCACTTTTCTACTCACTTCATATCTTGTTGTTACCAACATAAGTGCCTGCTCCACTCACTTTTCTGTAATAAGTAAGTAGACGTGTTGAATCAACTTCCCTGTTTGAACTAGACTCCTATGTCTTATATTTTTCCTCATACTCAGATAATTAAATTTTTCATCATCGATTAATCCTATCATCTTCATTTTTGTGCTGCTAAAATGACCTTTAAGTGTCACAGACGCTGTTACTGGATGGGGTCTCCTGACCTCCCAAGGTGGGCAGGGAGGCCACTTGCTGTGTCTTCCTCCATATTTGTTTTCCCTTTTCATATTGCTATCTGTCTGTTCTACATTGAGATTCCTCAGTTTTCTTCCTGGTCCTGATGGGGATCCTTAACTAAAAGGGAGACAGTCAAATTTGTTGTTCCTTTTTTGAGAGATGATATTTTTTTCACTGTTATGTTATGTACTTTTATATTTATCAGTTTTTAATTTATTGCAGTTTGTAAACATTTGAGTGTATCCTTCATAGCGGGATCCTTTGCTTGTCTTTGGATGGGACTTTTAGATAATGTGAAAATAGGTACATTGATGAATTGATCATGGAATCTTCTGTTCCTTATTTGAACCAGTCCCTGTTGTCTTGCTTCTTCTTTAATGCTTTTAACTTCAGATCTACAAACTTTCCTCCATTATATTTCTTTTTCCTGGCGCTGAAATTACCTACTAGTGTCGCAAGCACTGTAAAATCTCTAAAAACAACAAAAACAACGCAGACGCTGTTGATCTAATGGAAAAAATATTTACATTGTTTCACATACAAGTCTCCTAAAACTCATCAGTTTGCAAGGAGAACAACCAGTCACTTAAACTAATTTTATAAATTAACCTCTTGCCCTCACCATGATATAATTCTCCAAAGTGAATGTGCTCTGGCACTAAGATTTCCAGAATTTTTCATTGTAGTCATATTTACTTCACTTATCTCCCCTACCTCAAAGCGGGTCAGAAACATTTCCTAACCACAATCACTCTGACAGTAAATTTGACTTGACTATCATTATAATTAATTTCAATTCAACCATTTTTGAGTTTCATGAAAATGTTTTAGTAAGTGCTTTCTAAGAAGGATGGAATGCTTACCAACCAGTTAGAATCAGACACATTTACTTTCAATACCTGCCATCATCTGTTTTTTTGCCATTCATATTGGTTTTGATTTCTTCGAGGCTACTGGTAGAATAGTCTGTACTGAAAGTTACACAGAGCATTTAAAAGGTTTTTAGAACATATTAGTTCTTAGACATTACGATACGATACAATACTGTTACTTTACACTTATATGTGTTGTTGCTCTCTTGTGGGATGAAGCCCTTATCCTGGATTAATATTTGCTTTCCTTACGAGGCCCTCCTCCAGGTCTTTATTTTGGGGGATCAGGGAACAGTAATTCTGAGTTTTTAATTTTTGTTTTACTTTTGTTTGGTAAATCGCTTTTCTAAATAAGTATGTGCATGAAATCATCTTATTGTCTTTCTGTTGATGGGGATCCTCTGTCTGTGTCTTTCCTGAACATGGCCTCAACTGTCATATGTTAAGAGCGTCTGTCCACAGGCAGTGAGGGCATCCTTTGACATACCTGTATTGCATGAATTCAGCAGCTGAATCTTTCATGTAAACTTATATTGCAAATTTTCTGATTCTGAAACTAACTTTTTTAATTCTTCTTTTTGGGGTAGTTTTTGTTTTATTTTGTTTGTTTTTGGATGTTTTTTTTATATTTTTAAGTTTTGTTTTTGTGCTTGTTTGTTGTAATATCATTATGTATTATCATTATTATTCTGTTCAAGACTTAAATGAATAAATATATACAAATGGCTTGCAATAACACAACCGATTTTTGCATTTTTGGGGGAATCAGTCAAAATGTTTAGAAATAATTACTGGTAGGTAGTTTATGAATTGTCAAAACATACATGAGGATTCATCCCAAAGTGTAAGCAAATTGAAAAAGCATTGCCATTGGGTCTTTTGGGAAAATTATACTTGCAGTGGTTATAATTTGGAGATTTGGATATTGAAAAAAAACTCCAAAAAAAAAACGTTGAAGTTGAAGTACCATTTTCTAAAATATTCAAATTTTAAAAATGCTTTCATGATAGAAAGTGTTTAAGAACAATGAGTTACTAGTGAATAATGAAGCTGTGTATGCGTCGAAGCTGGGCAGGGTCCTTTGACTGCCATGGTGGACAGGAGGTCACGCTGTGTCTTCTATCCCCTTATATGTGACCCTATGCCTCGAAGCGGTATTACGTCAGGATTTGGAAAATGAAGAAAACCGGTTTTAAAGTGGAAATGGTTAAAATGGTCAAATTTCAGTTTTTAGTTGTTTCAGAAACTACAACAATTTTTCTACATTAAAACATAATAATTCAACATAAATATTGACGATAAGTCCTTTCCTCCACCAAGTGACCTCAGTCCAAAACAAGATCAGAAAGCGACACGGAAAACAATTTAAAAGTTTCGAGGACACAACAAAAATGATCTCCCAGCTCACAATTGGAGGATAAAAGACAAGCACTCCCTTCATAATAACCCGACACTGCATGCTGAAAGTGTAAGATAACAAAACAAAAGCCATATACGTAGTAAGAGAAACCAAATCCTTAACAAATGTATTGAATCAACCGACTTGATTTATTGTCATTAAAATTAAAAAAACAAAAACATGAAATAAGACAGCTACAATGAGTATTGAATTCTATTTTTGTTTTATGAAGAAAAAATAAAAACAACAACATCAAAAAAACAGAAACAAGAATCGGATTTAAAAAAAAATTAAATGTGTGTTATTCATTATAATCTTAAGGCATGAATTAAAAATAAATAAAATCACAAAATCATACAATTGCACTTTTAAAAACATTTGACATTTTGACAGATAGTTGTTTATGCAGATAAAACTGCAACATAAAGCAAAGTCCATATTCCGGTATTTCTTGCTCCCAAAATGTGGACCACAATTTTACCTCTGTAGATCTCAACAGTGCACAAAATAATTGGCCAGATCACAATTACGTTTTGTTGATGCAGTAGCTTGATTGTGTGCTGTTAGCCTAGTGTTAACCCTAAAGTCGAGAGACCTTTTTGTACATTATAAACTGATCATTTCACACTATGGCTCAAAACGATCAAACCCACAAACTGTTTTTGTTTTATCAGTGTTTTACGGCGCTTGCACCACTTAATAGATAATTTCAGAGTCTGTTCTTTGTTTGTTTTGAGGGGGTTTGTGTGTTTTTTGTTTGTTTTTTTTCCCCCCGAAATATACGATCCTCACAGAAACTCTCTCTCTCTCTCTCTCTCTCTCTCTCTCTCTCTCTCTCTCTCTCTCTCTCTCTCTCTCTCTCTCTCTCTCTCTCTCTCTCTCTCTCGAAGTTGTGGACTGTAAAAAGTAATAACCAAAAATTAATATAACAGCTAATATCAGCTTCGAAAAAGAGCAAAATAACAAACACGAAACGCTTCGAGATGAAAACCCTTCTTCAGCCAATGACAAATAACAATGAAAACATAAATACATCACTAAAAATGCAGATCGACGGTATTAATAATGTATTTATGATTTGATTGTTTTTTGTTGTTGTTGGCTGAATAAGCATTTTAGGCCCAAAACGTTCCCTGTTGGGTTTTTTGTTCTTTTTGAATCTGTTATATTCATTTTTGTTTATTACTTTTTATGTGATCAACTGTGTCTCGCGTTAACTCGGGAGAAACCAGACAGTGGATTTTAAGAAAGACGATAAGAACTGGTGAATTTAAGGTGGGCTAGTGACACTGTCTATGATTTTAGGACAACCATTTACACCCGGATTGACAAAAGTATAACAAATCATCAATTATTTACTTCATTAATTAAAATATCGTTCCTTTTTCTCATGTATTATTTAAACATAGTATGTATTAAGCAAATCACAGCTAATCGCAGCTAAGTAAAAGATGCATCTCATAAATATTTATATCAACAGTATTATCATAATTCAGGGGAAAAACGGTCTCAAGTTGATATTCTATGACTGTTCTTTGGAGTTTTAAAGCTGTTGGATCACCTCTATGTCATTTTGGTTCCAGCTAAAAAAAAATGGTTGACAGGATAGTAAAAAAAATTACTGTTGCTCTACACTTTAATTTCGCTGAAAAGCATAGATAAAAACAAACGAGAGACAAGTTCAAATATTATGCTTGTGGTAGATGTCAAGATTACTACCGGCAATTGTCTTGTCTAAGATAACATACAAGTGCTTTAACGGGTTACATCATGACAATGATTTAAAAAAAAAAGATAATAGCATCATGGGCGACACATCCTCGAATAAAACATATTATGTGATCCACCATCTCAAACTGGTAATATGAAGTCGGGATGATTTACATAGATAAAACACAGTGGAAACATAGGAGGTTTGGGTTAATCTATAGATGATTCATTGAAGGAAATCGATTTAGTTTCTTGAAGATACAATAACAACTAAATATATTTCACTTATCTCGTCATTTTAACTACAATGTTTTTGGCACCTAGTTTACTCCAACATAATACCGTTTTTAGATGATAGGTCACATTTGCCAAGCAAATCATCGGAAATATTAATATTGATTAAAATATAAGGCCATTTTTTAAACATCTTTATATGATATATCTGGGCAATGAAATAACACATCCGATGTCTTTTTCTAAAGTATGGGTGGGGAAGGTTGAAATTTATCAAAGGATGTCCATTTTACTATGTTTGTTCAATAATATTCAATCTGAGGAAGGCACAGCTGAGGGTTTGTCATAGTTACCACAACTGGCCTTCGTCACTCCATTCCGCGGTAATTAACCAGTTAACTGCCGTCCCAGGTTTGAAAGTTTTTGCCAAGACGAGGGTCATTTAAATCCATCGATTTTAGAAGGACGAGTTTTCTGGCCAAATTTTTAAATATGAGTTTTTCCAGAGCACGGCAGTTAACTGGTAAATAATTTGCTGCCAACTAACAAAACGTCTTTTAATTTTGGTCAGAATAAAACAAAATTAAGTTGAATTAAGGCGACTGTCAACTTGTCAAATATTAAAAACCCGAGACCTCTTTAAAGTCTCTTCAGTGTTACAATTCTTTAAAAAAATTTAACCAATTATTTTTAAAGGCGTTATGCAAGTGTACAGCAGGGCTTGAATATGATGAAAACAAAATTTAAAACAAAACAAAGGTGTTACATTCAATTGTGTTCAATGCTTCAAGAACGATACATTTTACACATAACATGAGATATACATCAATTATCGTTGCAAATTCCGATGAGTTGGTCATAGAATATGCCATGAACTCCTTCAAAGAATCACGTTCTCCTGATTAGCAGGTGACTTTGAATTCATGGCAGTTGCAGGTCCGTTGATAAGGCCTTCCTTATCACTGGCTTGTTTCTAATAAAATGAGATCATGAGTGGAATTATAAGTCGTGGAGTAAATGTCATGTAATTAGAGACGACAAAATCAAAGATATAATATACATACTCAATGGGGGAAATTCAGAGGTTGTCATAACGGTAATTGAAGGAAGACAATTCTCTAAAATAAAAAATGGAAAAGATACCCACAAAATACACCCCCCCCCCCCCCAACTTACAAAAAAAAAAAAAAGAAAAAAAAATCAAAGCGAATAAAAAAGACCGTCTCCACTTTACTGCTCTTTTTCCCCCCCAATCTTTAAAGGATAGAAAACTGCAAATGTATCCTATTATGAGA
Source organism: Berghia stephanieae (assembly GCF_034508935.2). Classification (NCBI taxonomy): domain Eukaryota; kingdom Metazoa; phylum Mollusca; class Gastropoda; order Nudibranchia; family Aeolidiidae; genus Berghia; species Berghia stephanieae. Next base: position 73,018,869 of record NC_088363.1, read on the forward strand.
ATACCTAAACTGCGTCAGAGGATGATGTAAATGGTATAATGCAGTGCATTGCGTCTGAATGAGATATAGACAAACGGCCATACAACACTTCCAAGCGGGCGAAAAAAAGTTGGAAACTACAAGAAGAGAGTAAAGAGCATAAATTTGGACATCTTAGAAATGAAACATAGAAGTAATAGAAGAATATGTGGTGGACAAGGTGAAATTTGGATCGGATTGGAGCAGTTTGACAGGATAGGCAAGGGTGGATAAGCTTTACATATTATTGCCTTGAAAATAATTATTGAAGAAGTTATAAAATACAGCATTATTGGCCAGAATGGATAAAAAAATACAATTCAGTATATAATATTAATTTTAAAAAATAACAATAAAAACATTTCAAAATTCGGGCCCTTCAGTAACATTCTATTCGCCCAACATTGCGCAAGACAAGTAAAATGTAATTTGAGGAATAGTACTGGAGTGAACAAGAAGTTGAAGGATTTACAAAAAGAACACCAGAACACGTTCATGAGATCAATTTGTTCGGGAAATGCACATCCGAGACAATCACACTTGAATGCATTAATACAATTTTTGTAATATCTTTAAAGTTGAGTTTAAACATTTATGTGAATCACATTACATGACTCAATTGATTCAACATTTATCACGTCTATGAATTGAGTATAGTATTATGCAACACCAATATCAATAATATATAAAATGGACTGACTTAATCATGCATTGAAAAATAAAACAGCAAGAGTCACACTGGAAAGCAAATTATTTTAGACATTAGATATGAGTTTTAAAAACAAAAGTAGGGGGGGGGGGGGTCAAAACATTATCTGGCCACTTAGGACACTGCAGAGATAGTTTTGAGCAATTCCTTATAAATGTTATGTCAATGTCAATTTAATTATGGAAGCACCCTGAAGGGTAGGAGTATGAGCTCTCAATATTATGATGCTCCACTATATCCTTTCAGCACCGTCAATTGCATATTATCTTACATAATTAGTTATGAATGCATTGTTAGGATGCTCTAAGTAACCCTTGATCAATGCG
>NC_088363.1:73037421-73042421 GCF_034508935.2 Berghia stephanieae
GGTGTTTGTTTTTCCATAAGTTAAGTAAAGGGGAGACATTCCGAAAGCTCCTACATCCCCAGTATTCTTTAAATTTGTATTTTCACCTTTGATCTTTTGTCAGGCGTTTATTTATTCAATTTGTCATCATTTTTTCTATTAGGGTTAGCTCGAGATCGGAGGATTTTTTTCATTTAAGGGTTAGTAATAAGTCTTATTAAGCAAGGTGGAGATTTTCTTACCACAACCGGTATTCACACACGGACAACTGTATGTTGCTGTGTCACGGGTCAGAGGCTATAGTGGCTTACACTTCATGTTGGGCCACACAGAAAAATCAACCGAAGATATACCAAATTACACAGACAACGTTGTTTACCAATCTGCCCTCATAAAATGATGGTGAGTACAGTATCGAATGAAAATAGTTCTTTCCCCGCGAAATTGCGGGCTTCTTACTAGTAATAATAATAATAATAATAATAATAATAATAATAAATAATAATAATAATAATAATAATAATAATAATAATAATAATAATAATAATAATAATATACTGTTAAAGTTTTATAGCCTAGAAAAAGTTTTTTTAAATCATTTTACGGGGAAAACGATAGGCTTACCCCATAAAATAAGCCGAATTCTGCAGGTAGTGAAATATTTATGTGGAGGTCTTTGGCTAGTGTTGTTACTTTTGACAGAAATGGGTCAGGATAACCCCACATCATTTCATGGACCGAGTGTTTCGGAAAAAGTGTCTCTCCAGTTAGTTCAAGAGCGATGTCCACCAGACGTTCCAGCGCTGGTATCTTTTCTTTTGCCAAGAAGGCCACAGTCTGGGATCATTTTTTTTTTAAAAGATGAAATTATTAAGTACATTCACAACTCACATTCGCAGATTAAATTGAAAAAGAGTGAACAGCAGTTTCTTTTTGTAATTAAAAATGAAATGAATTTAAATTCCTTTTAACCATTTCATTGGGCATTTTTTTTGCTTGGTGGGGGGGGGGGGGGGGGGGGGGGTCATGGGAAAAAAAAACACACAGGCATCAGTTTCAGTGCAGCAGCCCGCGATTGAGCTAAGGCGAGGTGACTTGCTCAAGGCCATGCAGCGCGATAGGCAGGAGTCAAATTTGTCCCGTCAGGTTTCTCCAGGGTACAACGCATATAGCATTCCCCTTTTCCCCACTGCCTCACACGGCGCATACCGTCAGAGTTTATCCGCTTTTGGTAACGTTAAAATGGACCTTAACAATTGTTTCCTTACCTTTGGATAACTTGCTCTGAGTCGCTGGGTCCTTCAATGCCATTAAAGCCAGTGGAGCCGCAGTTTATCACGGTTTCTATGGCATGAAACGGACACAAGCAATTGTTTGCTACTTTTTGGATAGGACGCTGGTCTATTGCAAAGTACTTTCTGCCAAATCTAACAAACCTAGCTACCCAATCAATGCTGGTGGATAGGAGGGTCAGAGAAAAAATGTCAACTGCACGAGATCGGTCCCTTTGCGTGTTAAGCGAGTGCTCTACCAAATGAGTCACTGTAACATTTAATAACCAGTTGATGCTACTTTTATACGTTTATTTTTAAAAAAACTAACAACATCCGGATATAACGTACCAACACACAAAACTATGTGTAACCTCAAACGTGTATAGACTGATAAATACAATTTAGGGAGAGCTACTCATAAAAATGGCTAGCTAAAAACAATAACAAACAGCTGAGTGACGTCAATTTCGTTTTCTATAAATGTCACAAGGAGATCGTTGTCCCAGACATGGGATTCAGAGAAAAAGCGACTCCACCTTAATTTGTTTTGTCTAAGTGTAAGAGTTGTTCTCTACAAATTCAGCTATCGGGTATCATAATACGCTTATTTTGAAATCAAACAAAGAACAAACTGCTTGGATAGTTTAATCTAAAATGATCCAAAGAAGAAAACTGATGACAATTAAAATCATTTTTGCCAATTCATTGTCGTGCTCTGGAAAGACACGTATTGAACAATTTGGCCGGAAAACTCGTCCTTCAAATACCAGTCGATTTAAATTACCCTTTTGAGATATTTTGCCAAGATGATGGTCTTATACATATATATATATATATATATATATATATATATATATATATATATATATATATATATATATATATATATATATATATAATATTTGTTATTTTTAAAAAGCAATTTGTTTGACCACGAGATACTTATCCGACTCACTGTACATTTTCTGTTTGGTCAAGATAAAATGATGGAATAAGAAGGGGGCATAATTCAATTTTTTAGGTGTTCTAACTTTCGTAAAGTAAGTATCATGCTTAAAAGTTAAAATCTATATAGATAGAACGACATTGACGTAATTCAGGTTTCTGTTATTGTTTATCGACAGCCATTTCAGTGAATAGGAATCACTAGATTATATCAATCAAACGTTTAATATTACACGTAGATTTGTGTGTTGCTACGATATATCCGGCTGGCAGATGCTGTATTTTACCTTAACACATAGCATTACTATGTCAAAACCTTACTTGAATTGCATTGTCCCTGATATATAATCAATAATAATGATACATTAAAATTTGATTATAATATCATACTATATGTTATGTTTAACTTAAGAGTGCGGTTTTATGATCTTATGGTATGACATTCGGTTGAAATTCTGAAGGTCGTCTGTTGGAATCCCACTGTAAGCGCCGTAAAGTTGAGTAAGAAATATTCTTTACGCACGATTCCTTATCATAATCAAGTGAAAAATATGTGCATGGATGGTTAAAGCGTTGCTATCGAAAAAAAACCCCGATAAAGCGCTTTAGGCTCGGTACTGTGAAGCACTTTTAGTAAACAATGCGCTACATAGAAGCATGTGTTTAAAGACAGTTCTAGATGTAAAAACTTTTAATAAATATACTTTTGGTGCGGGTTCCGAGAGTCCAAAATATCACACAAATATCAATTTTCTACCTTCTCATCCTCCTCCTCCTCCTCTTTAAAAAATGATGATGATGATGGTGAGGTTGATAATGTTGACGATAATGATAGTGACTACGAAGCCTACTACTACTACTACTACTACTACTACTACTACTACTACTACTACCACTACTACTACTACTACTACTACTACTGCTACTACTACTACTACTACTACTACAACTACTACTACTACTACTACTACTACTACTACTACTACTACTACTACTACTGCTACTACTACTACTACTACTGCTACTACTACTACTACTACTACTACTACTACTACTACTACTACTACTACTTCTTGTCTTGTCTTGTCATGAAGTCGCAACTACGTGCATCGAAGATAATTACGACTGGGAGTATGGTCATTAATATTTTTCATATTTTCGGGCAGAGAATTCTTACTCTGGGGTCTCAAACACAAGCTCTATAATCTAAAATTGGCCGTACAAAGACTTTATAGTAGGTTTCTCTGATGTTCCTTGGACAAATTTGTACACTTCTTTTGAAGAGTCGAGTTTTGTATTGGCCTTTTTACAAACTTAATCGATGTGGTGCTGCCAAGACATTTTGCTGTCAAGAGTTAATCCAGGATATTCCGCTTTTTGTGTTGTCTCCTATTTTTCTTCGTGTATATAATAATCTGAACTCATTATTTTCATTTTGTTCCTTATTAGCTGGCATTTCTTTGGGTGAACATCCATTTTCCATTTTTTTCTCCGATGATTGTAGCTATCCAGATCTTCTTGAAGTATATTGCAATCTTTTGATGTTTGACGTTTCCTATAAAGAAGCACACTTGACAGGACTGGGAGCGATGATGACATTTTGTTCTCAACCATGACTCTTTGGGATCGCATCGAAAGAAATGTTTTAATCCATGCGTGGGTCGTTTTTGAGATTCCATAGTGATCAGGAGGCCTTGGTAGTGTACTTTATCAAATGCGTTGCAGAAATCCAGTAGTGGTTATCAAGGTGTTTCATGGCATTGCTACATATTACGTCTTCTAACAGTTTACATGATATTGATGTTTGAGATACTGGGTTATAGTTTTCAGCACTGTGTTTGTCGCCCTTTTTGAATATCTGCACGATGATGATGATGATGATGATGATGATGATGATGATGATGTTGATGATGATGATGATGATGATGATGATGATGATGATGATGATGATGATGACGACGACCTACCATCATTGGTATATTTATAGAATGAAAAGTGTCTTCCTCGGTACCGGCTGACATGCTCCTATCAAAAAACATGCTCCGTATTTCTCTGTACTCAACAGTGCCGTCATTGTTAAACTTAATATCTGTTTTTTGGCGCTTTTCTCTGTTGTGGAAAAGTTTTAAAAAAGAGAAACAATTCAATAGAATAGCAAGCACATAACTATATATTGTTTTCAAATCATACATAACGATCAGGTTCCTTGGAGACGGACGTTATTAAGTATATTCATCACTGAGAAACAGACAGTAACAATAAAAGGGAACAAAAGTGTGATGTAAAAACAAACAACTGGTTTCAATAGGAAGTGTAAAACCAGTCTTGGGACCGCATACATGCCTTGTATAATTGATCTTCTGGTTTCAGAGTGATGGCATCTTATTTTCTAGCCTAGTATATGCTGGTTGTCATTAAAGATCATCCATCTTTTACGTCCCTTAATCTTAAAATCGCCCTTTACACCGTGCTATTAAAATTATTGTCATGTTATCTTTCGATTCAATATGTAACCTATTCATTATAAGTCCTCCAAAGAACTGTTTAAAAACACACTTCAAAGGAACTTAGAACTGGGAGGGTAGAATGTGTGATGTCACTTTTCTCCCCTGTGCTCGGTAGAACTCTGAATAGGATGCCAGCTGTTCAAATAACCTTTATCGTCAGGTCTGAGATAGACTCAACTACGTACTCAATCACGATTTAGAAATCAGGAAGGCTTGAAATAACTGGGAATTCACTAGGAATCGATATAGGTCTGTCTGCCCTAAAGTCAGGCTCAATTATTGTTCAATTGGGCTT
>NC_088363.1:73049921-73057421 GCF_034508935.2 Berghia stephanieae
AAGGGTGGTGAGAGGGCATTCTCGAAGATGAAGTTGAAATTGAAGCCATCATAATATTTAGTGAACAATAAATGTGTTTAAAATAATATCAGCGGGCTCAGTTTTATCTCTTGACCAATTTGGTGACGATTGTATTTAACGAGAATCCTTACAAATCCCCTTGAAAATTTCATAAAGTTTTTCGATAGTTTATTTTAGGCCTGGACTGGCCAATAACCATATAATTTCTGAACAAATTATTCTAATATTTACAGTAATAAAGGAATAACATTCTTTAAGTGATCATTTTAAAAAAGCAATGGTGTTGTTTTTACTTCTGAAAAAGCAACATCAAAATATTATTATTATGTGAGGAACATAAAAAGGTAACTTTGGCTAGACGACACCCGATAGTTAAAGTTTTAGACGAGTTCAAACTCCATACGTTATCATTAATCTGAAAAAAAAAACATACAAAAAAATATTAAAAAATCAAAAAAAATCAAAAACAAAACAACAACCAAAAAAAAAACCAAAAAAAAAAAAAACAAAACAAAAAAAAAACAAACAAACAAACAAAACAGACCAACAAAAGAAAATCGATAGTCGTGCCTTTTTGTACTTACACCAATTACTATCAACACTTCATACATTCGTTGATGTATTAGATAATTAGATCAATATAATTCTACTTGACATGTTGCAATCAACTTTAAAAGATAATATTATTGTGAGCAATGGTTCGTTATCTTTTGACAGTATAAAGAAACAATAGTGTTAAAAGTTAACAGTTAATACAACGAAGTAAAGACAAAATGTAGAAATATTTGTACTGTCACGCCCATATATATATATATATATATATATATATATATATATATATATATATATAGTTATTCTATCAATTCCTGTAAATAACTACGCGTCATGATATCAAGTTCTATAATATCAATGTGTGCTGTGTTATAACTATAACAAAATCATTTTGTTCATATTTTGTTATGTACAAAAGACGATCTGAATAGTTGGATCGTAACGAATATTTCTACAGTTGATAAGGAGAGGGTTAAAATAAAAACAAAATTGCAAGAATTCTTTTACTCGACTCCTATGAAGATTTTCATATCCTTTTTTATATATTTTTTTCTGATTGAAACAGGCATGTGTGATTGTGATAAAGGAGAAGAAGACCCAACTGTCTACTCCAGACCTGCCGAAAGTATACAACAGCAAGAGAGGATTTTTGGCCCGGTACCCCACCTCTACCACAGATCAAACTCTATGGGTCCCTGACAGAGACCCATGGAAGACCAACTATACATTCAAACATGAAGACAATATGAGAGAGAACGAAGAAAAAAAGATACGTTAAAGGGATTTTTGTTATTACACTTGTCGTCTATCTTACTTTAATAAACAAACAAGCAATTGCATAACTGTTTAATCAGTTGACTGCCGTACTCTGGAAAAAACTCGTATATAAAAATTTGGCCAGTTTACTGGTTCACAGCACACATTGATATTATAGAACTTGATATCATGACGCGTAGTCATTTACAGGAATAGATAGAATAACTATATATAATATATATATATATATATATATATATATATATATATATATATATATATATGGGCGTGACAGTACAACATATGACTTATCACATCAAACCGGTGTCTTGTTTATCGGATTTTACCAGATGCCCGAAAGTGAACAAATCGGTTAAAATTATCCGAATTTTGAAGGTTGAGGGTTTTTTGTTTAATTTAATTTTTTTTTTTACATCTTACGATACAATATTCACTCTCCACAAAAATTATATAAACTTTACCCATACATCAAAATATTGTCTATACGTCCAATTTCTAACATCTGAATAACTCTGATTTGATACAGGTTTATGGCGATATGTCACCAATAAAAAGTAACGTATTGATGGTTGGCGGATCAAACCTCTGAAGTCTACATACGAACTTTGCATGTTTTATTTAGTTTTGGGCGGCTCAGACCCGGTGCGTAAATTTCGTATGTAGATTTCAAAGTTTTGATCTGCCGATCGTGCAAATCGGGACTGCAGAGGTTTGATCCGCCGACCATCGATATGTTAACAAAAGCCGTCTCGAAAACAGAAAACCTTTTGATTAATCGTAGTGTACCAATCAATACATCTACTTACCCAGCAAAAAGAAATATAGAAAATGCCTCTTAGATGTTCTTTGTTTACGTTTTGAATTCAGGTTAGTAGAAAATCAATATCTTCAGATGGAATTATTTGAAAGGCCGAACTGGGTTAGACAAAGAAATTAACACCTGCCTTCGAATGAAGTCCCTGGGTTGAACTCAGGTGATACTTAAAGATAGATAAACTGGGTTAAATATAGAACTTAAGGGTTAGGACTAGCTTAACATGTGCGTTGGCCCATGATAAATATTGTATATTCTATATAGTATGACATAGACGTTTGTGATTGTAAGACATCGATGCCGATTACTGGCTGGGCAATATTGACAAAGATTTAATAACGATGTCATACTGATATGATATGATAATAATATCTTTATGTTGCCAACGATGGTCAAGTCAAGGTCGCCTCTGATTCGTATCGTGATACACGACAGAACCCTCAAATGAGACATTCGATAATTTGGAAGATAGGGTTGTTTATATTTTTTGGTTGACCAACTGGACCATTTATATAGCACAATCCACTAAATATGCCCAAAGCGCTTTACAAGAGGACCGTTTCAAACAGCATCGCTTGAACTTTTCGGGGGGTTGAACTACGCAATTTATAGCTCGCGCGTGTGAGCCTTCTTGAATGAATGAATATAACTTCTTAAATTGAAATAACGAATTTGATGAAATTTTCATAATGTGACCTTTTATAGTTGTGACCATCTTATATCAAATATCGATGATCGGGGGATCAAAACTATTAAGTACCGATTTTCATGATCGGCGGATCAAACCTCTGAAGTCCCGATTTTCACGACTGGCGGATCAAAACTCCGAAGTCTACATAAGAGCTTTGAATTTTGATCCGCCGATCATGAAAATCTGGACTTCAGGGGTTTGATCCGCCGACCACCGATATACAACTTTTTGTAGTTTTCAATCTCGACAGGCTTTTTTTTTACCCCTAAAAAGCCTTCTTGAGTTGTATTATATCCCTGGCCAAAATTTTAAATATATTTTTCCCCAGAGTATCGTACGGTGGAATTGTGTGTTGAGCTCGTCAATTGTCATTTAGACTTAGACTGGAAAGATTATAATATATTACAATTAGTAAATCTTCCATTACTGATGTACAGATAAATAGAGGGACCTTAAGCGTATACAGGTGCTAATAACATAGATCATTAAAAAAATAAAATATTTCAGCTTTAATAACCAAATAATCAATCGGAATGAATTTCTTTGCTCAAAAAACTATTGAATGAGAATGGCTTGAAATTTGAAACGAATAATGCGCAACTTTAAACAGTCTTAAGAATGCAAATTCAAAGGAACTTTATGTCAATTTCAATAAATACACTCTTCCTCTTTTTAACAGTAATTTTGTTTTCGTGGAGATGACTCTAAAACTGCAAACTTGGGTCCTTACCAAATAGAAAATCCCGAATCGAAAGACATCTGTCATCTCCTTTTGTTTCCCGTTTTGAGATTCAGTTTACTAATGCTATTGTGATTAAATCACTACACACGCATGGATGCACCTATTTCTACTTGTAAATGTTTATAAGTCTGATAACCGAACGTACATTGTGGATTTATTTGTCCTCGTTGCAATGAAGACTGTTTTGGGTGGTTTCATCTTATTTCCTTTAAAACAAAAACAAACAACAAAAAACAAAATAAACACGGACACCCAAAAACTTGAGCTTTCATATAGTGCAATATTCACGAAATGTGCTCAAAGCACTTTACAAAGGGGCCATGACCAACAGCAACACGTAACATGTAGAACGAGACATGACACGCCTGTTAGGCGATAAGACATTTTTTTTTGCTACAGAGACAACGCTATTAACGTCCAGGTACTCATTTTACACCCGAGTTTGGTGAGAAAATGTGAGTAAGCAGCCTTTTCCAGGGACTCAACTATGCGCCGAGCGAGGATCGTGTCATACCACACGACCACATAGCCGCACAAAAGAATCACAACCGACGTGTACAACTTATATCAGATTCAATAAATAAAGTAGTTGTTATGTTTTAGCTTAGACGTAATACGACTCTTGCGAAATATTGAGGTTCTATCAACGCCGATGAGAAAGAAAACAATGCATAATATATAGTTAACTGAATTTATCTTTCATTTTAATGCACTGGAAAAGTAAAAACTCAAAGTTGAGGACACTTGAAAGTAACATGCAGACAGGGGCGTGGCTCTATTGGTTCAAATGGTGCCTGGCACCACATCCATGTTTTAAAAATGGATAACAGCATTTTAAAAAATATATAAAACTGAGAAATGGTATATATCGCCTTTTATCAACAGTGCGAAACAGACTCCCTTTCTGTCACAACGCCTTCTACCCTCGCTTTTCTCCCGATTCACACAGTCCGTTGATGACTGACAGCGACTGTGTACCATGGCTGAGCGAGTGACTGGATTTCCCCACTCAAACGATTGCAAGGAGCGGATTCTTGCTGGCACCATTTAAGGCTATTACTATTAAGGCTATTACTATATTGTTGCCACATTGAATACCTGAGAAAATGGCTCGATTTTTTACCATCTTCACATACGAGAAAAAACCAGCCTCAGGTGCCGAGAAATGTTTGCTCCAACTCTGTTGGACTGGGGAATAATAGCTAATGTTGGTCATTTACATCATAGTCATAGTATGGTAACTTCGACCATCTTTATTATTATCGAAATCACGATTATTAACAAGTTCATTTGTTTCTCTCTCTCTCTGTCGTGATTATTGTATATATTAATTTATTACTATTATTATTATTATTATTATTATTATTATTATTATCATTATCATCATCATCATCATCATCATCATCATCATCATCATCATTATTATTATTATTATTGCTGCAAAAATTGATATGAAGGAATGTGAACGAGTTAAGTCAAACATTTCTTGATAGTGATGCTATATGCTAAATGCATGATCTTCGCGTGAATATGCGTGTTTGACTTTGTGTGTGTGTGTGTGTGTGTGCGCGCGTTCATCACACACACACACACACACACACAGAGAGAGAGAGAGAGAGAGAGAGAGAGAGATAGGTAGATAGATAGATAGATAGATAGATAGAGAGAGAGAGAGAGAGAGAGAGAGAGAGAGAGAGAGAGAGAGAGAGAGATCTTGTATGGTGTCATGTTTGATTTCCGAAGTGGAATGGGGTTGTTTCATGACGTAACTACAGTACTCTTTTAATAGGCTATGGGCTGTTTACATATTACGCTTTGTAAGTTTTTGAAATTACCCTTTGTTCGATTGACATTCAATGTCTGCATGTATCCCTTTAGTCATTTCCCTCAGTGTCCAAACTCCAATCAATATATTCGTTCATGATTTCTATAAACAAACTATTGAAAAGATTTGCAGGGATAGAAACATCACCATGCAAATTTACTTTACAAGTATGTAAGTTGTTTTTTTCTTTCTTTTATATTTACAAATGTAGCATGTGTAAGTCATTTTCGTCTGGCACCACTTTATACTGTAAGCATGCCACGCCGCTGATGCAGAGGATGGTTTCGGTTACTAATGCCATTTCCATAATTTAAGAAATATATTGAGGAGCGATTATTTTGGCAATATTCCAAATAGTTATGGGTTTATTTCAACAGATAACCATTTCGATACGTTTTACATAATCATTCACTACTGATGCTGCTACTACTACACTACTATAAGTGCAGCTACTACTACTACCACTACTACTACTACTACGACTACTACTACTACTACTACTACTACTACTACTACTACTACTACTACGACTACTACTACTACTACTACTACTACTACTACTACTACTATAACCTGTGCTATTACTACAACTACTAGGACACTCAGCTTCTGTCATCCAGGTTCCTGGCTCGAGTCCCATTGTGGTGGGAAAAAAAAGAGGAGCTGCGCATGCTATCTACGTCAATAAAGATATCAGCAATCTTTATAAAAAATATTGAAACCAAATGTCATCCATTTTAATTTGCGTGTCGCGTGATTGATAAAATAAAGGGTCGGTCAGACAATATCTTATCTAATTGTGACATGGGTTTTTTGGTGCATTCATTGATAAAATGGCTACATATAAAGATATTGTTGCAAATAAAATGGTGTCAATGAGCAAGACTTTTTAAAAAAGTTGATAGACCGATGCAATCAGAAGCGAACGTCCAACTCAAAGAAAGAGTTAAAGGTGGTGTATCGTGAAATATCTAGTCTAAAATTTTCACACACACACACACACACACACACACACGCACACACTAACAAAAGGAAAGGAAAGGTTAGTAATCGTAACGAGCAAAGTGAAAGCTTAAACTGAATTATTTCCGTGTTTCCAATTGTTCTACGAAATGTTTATTGAAAATAAGTAATGCAAAGAAAGGCACACATGCACGCACACACACACACACACACACACACACACACACACACACACACACACACACACGAAAGGTCTTCATCAATCTGAGATTAATTGTTACCACTTATAATTCAAAATGTCTTGGCCAAATTCTTAAAAATTATGAGGGGGTGGGGCTTCTTCAAAACCGTAGATGGAAAACTCGTGGGATAAATATTGCAACAGTCAAGGAATATCGAATATGGTCTTTGATTAAGTGTGGAGCAAAGACAGAAAACATTATTGCCAGGTGTTTTATCCTTTGCTAAAGCAGTTTACATACAATAATGGTCAGATGAATGTGCCGGACCCAAGTGGCAGATACTGTAAGAGTATTGGTAGATAAGAGGAGACTATATTTGTCTGAAACGGATGTTTGGCTTTGGCCTCTTGGGGGAAATAATTGGTGCATTTTGAAGTGTATTTAACGTTATTAAATCGCCGAAAAGCGCTGTGTTTAAGAATGTTAAATATGCATATCATAACCATTACTTCTGCCTGCATCGATATTATGGATCCCCAAAGAGTTGTCAATGCAGTGTCTTATATTTATACAAGTAAATCACAGAACTTAACTGCTATTCCTAAATATTATCATCACTTGATGAACTGATGCCGAGCATGTCTACCCGAGTTTGCCATAGATCCATAAAGATCGTAACTCGATCATCAAAAGCCCAAGAACAGTGATTCAAAGAAGTCTCAGGTATAAGACTTTTTGAAAAGTTGGAGCTTATTTCATCAATAAAGTTAGTCTTCTGGCAAAAAAAAAAAAAAAATAAAAATAAAAAAAAAAAAAACAGGGGAGGGGTGGCTGAAGGCTCATTGTCTTAGTCATTGAACCTGATTGTTTAAGTCCTGGTATAATTTTAACTTTTCAAAGGCTTATTATTGAGATTAAGAAAGGACACCCCAA